>NC_135691.1:14660871-14980246 GCF_964276395.1 Gasterosteus aculeatus | reverse complement strand
TCCCCTACAAACCAAGCTCACTCTACTGCCCGGACCATCTGCCCGACTACTAAACCCCCCTGAAGTTGTAAACCTAAGGGAAACACTAAGTACTTTATTTTTGGTGCTAGTTTGCAAACGTTAACAAGCTACCATGCTAACAGTGAGATTTTTCTATTGCCTCATTGAGGCTTTGTACTTTGGTTAAATGTGTAGGTATTGCTTTAGAATGTCATGACATTTTGTATTTTGTTCACTTCTCGACTAATTGATATCTCAAATAGATAGACAGTAGCTTTGCATTTCACCCCTTCATTGTAACCAAAAAGAATACTTGATTAGCATATTATTTTCAGTTGGAAACAGTCTTAATAAACTTGATATTTTGCAAAGAGAGTGACGTATCCGTTGAACGGTATGCTTCCTTCCTTCCTTCCCTTCTCTCGCTCTCTCTGTCTCTCCCTGAAAAATACGATTGGTATTCCTCCTTACCCCCTCACCAACAGCAAACATTATTTTCATCAAAGGGCTGCGTCTTTGATCAGGTCTTCAAAGAAGTGTGTCATCAAAGTATATCAGGTTGAACATGAACTGGAAAAAGAGAGGGATGAGAAGAGGTGGTGAGTGATTGCAGCCAACGCCGCAGAGTTACGGCACAAATGCCTGCACTAACGGGTCACTAATGACTAATTACTACCACGGCACACACCAACGCAGGGGCTGCTGTTAGACGGTGAGAAGATGCAAACTAAAGATTGACAGTGTGGATAAAGAAACTGATGTCCCAGTTCATGACTTAGACCAATTAATAATGCATTTAGATTACACCAGTATACAGCTATGATTCTATGTAATCAATAAAGAAATGAGAATATTGTAACACCACTGTAATTTTGAAACTGTAATCAATAGAATAATACAGATGCACAGCAGTGTTTGTATTCCATGTAATGTAATCAACCCGATATGCATGCATGTAATACTTGATAACACCACAACAGATATTGACCAAGAGACATTCGAAATCCGAGTTACAATGAACGCACCAGGAGAAGTCACATGCCAGAAGTGGACAATGCCTTTCACATATATACTGATCTGTATAAATACCTGTAGCCCCCCATTGTTCCAGGAGTTCGTTGGTAGGAGGAAGAGACAGTCACAATGGGTGGTGAACGAGCTGCCCTGTGGCCTGTTGATTGCAGAGACCAGCTGCTCCTCAGCTGAGATGTTCTTTTTAGCACAACGCCTTTCCTTTTATTAAATTCTTTTGATTGTAAGAGGTCTTCTGTCCATCTGGCGTTTCTTAATTTTAGACACACAGCAACCGTTAAAATGGCCACGACAGCAGCAAGGCCACAGACCTGTCCTCTTTGTTGGGAAGCGTCTACTATAAAAAACAAAACAAACAACTTGTGGCTTGATATGTGTAGGATGAACTAGCATTATATCGCAACATGAAGGCCAGATATTCAGCCGCGTGTCAAGCGTGAGGAGCGTGAAGAAAAATGGACATTTTGGTTGGAAAGAAACCGAAGAGAATTATCTCCATAGATAAATGCCTTCATCTCTCACCCTCCCTGAATTCGCTCTCTTTTAAAAAGAGACAAATTTTCATGTAATGTATCCATAGCGGCACAACGCATTACTCCTGTACCCCAGTGCTGAAATATGAGTGCTATGTCACCTAAAGGCTGCGAAGTGAACCGTTTGCTTAATATAGGAGGGGGTGACACAGCAAAAGAGAGAGAGAAAGGGAGCACTAAATGGCCCGATGGAAGGAGAGAGAAAGAGCGATAGAGGCTCCCGAGGAATAGTGCCATCTGCATGTGAATGAGTCTCACCCGGGGACATCTCTTTTGCAGAAATTAATGATCTCAGGAAAGCAGAACAGAGAACATGTGCTCCACAGTCTCCCGTCAACCTGTTCTCTTTTTCTTTTGCTCTTTGTACTCAGCCAGATATTAAACGTCGCTGAGACTCCTCTGGAAATCCTATGCATAGACGCCGGTTTACATAATATGATTTCAGAGGGACTAGGAGGTATTTGGTGAAAGGGCCAAAATCAGAAGAAAGAGTGAATATATTAAACGGGGGGAGTGATTTTGATACAGGGAACAAATAAAGAAGGAAAGGAAGAAAGAAAAGAAAAAAAGAGCAAAGCTGGTCTTGATGGCATTGCGTGCAGCCGAGGGCTCTCTACCTTGTTATTAGGATGTGAGAGTTAAAAGAGCAGGAAAGGGCTAATAAAGGCTAATCAGCCCTTCTTTGTGTAGACCTCTATTTCTTACTCCGACCCTCATTATTTCCTTTGTAGACGTGGCAACGTTGCGAAGCTACATATGAATAGTGCTGCACTGTAATCACCTTTCTCAAATGAGAGATTTGTACTTTTTTGATCTTGGAGGTTTAAGGAACACTAATTCTGAAAAGGCTATTTCTAGATATGCACGAGACACTTAAATGTAGTGGAAAGCAGGTGGGACAAAGCACTTCCAAATGTAGATTCATGTTATTGACAACTGTACCAAATACATGACATGTATATCACATTTGAGAATATAATACACATCTGATGATTACACAAGTTTACGGACGTAGTTAAATAATTATGTTGCCCATTTATTTGCTTAGAGGACCATGTCAGTGTTTTTTTTTAATTACTTAATTTAACTTGAACTTATTCACTTATTCATCTATAAGTCATGTTTAAGGCTACATAGATGGAGTTAAAATACAGTGCAACAAACTTTACCGTGTATGTTCTTCACATAGCCCTCCCATTCAGAGGTGAGGCCCTTTACTACAACAGTAGTTTTGTATGGAATTGCTCCCAGCTTTGGCTAACTGGCTGACGCACGCTGCCTGACAGTAGCTCTTACAGTTTAGCGCTCACATTTGGCTGTTTACAACGTCTAATAAGCGTGTCCCTGAGGCAGGGGATGCAGCTGCACAGGAGGAGATTGCATTTTAGCTCCATTGTGAAGCTCATGCTCCCCTCATCAGATCTGACAGGCAGTATGACAAGTCCTATCTGCCAGCTAGCTGATAAGTGCAGCTCGAGGTACGCTTAGGTCTGCCTCAATCCAATCATCCCAGTGAATGACGTTCACTCGCTTCAGCCGCCCAGGACTATCCTAGCTGGGTCGCTAATACTGTAACGCGCTAGGCTACCGGTGGAAAGCCAGCCATGGTGAATTGTATTGCGTTAGTTATGCAGCATAGGTTTAAGTTGTTGGATGATTTTAAGTTAGTACTTGAATACAAGTGTCTGTTCACTCGAAAATAAAGAATCAACATTGCTCCCCTTACCTGTATTGCTTTTTATCAATCCATGCCTCCTTTTTTTCCAATTGTGATTTCTTTGTCTGTCTGTATGTGTGTGTGTGTGTGTGTGTAGGTGTTCATGTTCCATGTATTGGAGGCGCTTCAACCTGATTGCACTTCATCCTCAACATCTGCCCGATCTGTCCCAGCTGAGGACGTCCGGTCTTACACTCTCGCTCTGTTTATGTATATTCAGAAAACATGTTTTACATGAACAAGGCCTGTGGATTATCTTAAATTAACTGGTGATAATTTCTGGGTCAGAGGTCCATATACCCCCAAAATATTTGAGGAGACCCCTAGAGTTGATGTCACTGAAACTAGACAACATAGACAAAACTAATTTGATTAATAGTACAGCCAGGAAGAACATGTTTGTGATTTTTGGAAGATCTATAACTTTAAATCACCCCCGAGTCAATTAAACGTGACTACAAAGTGACTACAGTCACAGTGCTTATAAATCACTGACTTTTTCATGCAAGACAGTAGCACTAACCAGCTGTAGGCCACATACACTTTCACTCATAAAAGCTGCACATACGGTTCAAGTATGGCTGTTTGAGAAAATCAATTCAATGTTTTTGGTATAATTTCATTTTTAATTGTAATATCTATTGAAGGCATAGACACTGTGTTCAGTGTTCACATTTTTTATGTATTTTAAAATGGTGGCATTCTGGCCCAGTAATTCTCAGTCAGTAATGATAATAAGCCTTCATGGAGAACAAAGCCGAGTCCAAATAACAAGGCCTGGTACCATGTTCTGTTGAAAGGCGCCACATACTGGGCTTTCTCTTTGGACCATAACAGCTCAGATGAAATGTGCACTGACAAATGGTGTTTTCAACTTTCCCTCTGTTTTGGAAAGACATGGTGGTGAAAAAAAAGAACTGGCAAACTCTACAAGAGCGTTAGTTTTTTCATTCCCCTCTGAATTTACTCGCCACACAACAGGTGCCCGACTAGCACTGAGGAGCTTTTTGTAAATTCTAAATTGAAAAAAATATTTTTCAGAAACATTTTCTCACGCAACACCTTTAAAAATAGAAAAATGTGCACAGGGTACGCAGCTACCACTGTTTAGACAGTAAATGGTAATTTTCATTTCTACCAAACAGACTAATTTAGGATTGTTTATCAGCCACGTCTCGAGCTTTTAACTGTATCACATGGGCTTCATCAACCCTTTTTTTATTCAGTTGTCATGGAGATGGGGACATTCAAACTCAGTAATGATTCCACCCTGGAGCACTTTAAAGACTTCCAGTCCATGTAGGCTTTTAAATGACAAATGACACACAATTGAAGGGAGCCAACGCTGGACTGTGTGACACAACAGAAAGCTTCAGAAATAGATAGAAAGCTGACTAGAAAGCTCTGGGTTGTTTTGTCAATTTCAAAGTAGAAAATGAACTCATACTTCACATTAAGCATTTGATTTTTTTTTATCATATCTCATGGGCTACATCAGCAGAAAGAGTTTGCTCACAATTGGAACTTCTCAATGTAGAGTTTCATTAGATGGAGTTCCAAAACCAGAAACCAGTTCCAAAAATAATATCTTGCTACCTATTAATCATGTAGAAACTATTTGTTCATAATAACTTCAGATAGATGGAAAGTCATTTGTATCAGAAAATAATTAACATAAACGCTTTCTGTGAATCTTTAATGACGCTTGGTATGTTTATGACAGAATTTACTTTAACAATGACTAATGTTTCATTTATATCAACATGTATTAATAATCAGCCCATCATTTACTAACATCTAAGGGATGACTGATACATATAATAAAATGACTAAATGTCACACAAACACACATTGCCCCAATAATCCAGAGCTAAACTTTTTAATTAATCGAGTACAACTAGTCTGCTGCATATCTATAGAAATAACTCAATATGTTTTTTTTCCATCCTTGGGAAAGCTTATGGTCATTTGGAAAATGGTAATAGTGAATGCTGTGGGTTTGTGTTCTGTGTGGTTTGGCAGCCAATCAAACATGCCTCCTCAGAGTTTATCAGTTTAACACCAAGGCTGTTAAGATGCCCCAGCAGCTGTCAATCTAGCTGTTATCCTGCCCTTGTTAGAGCCCAGATAGTGAGAAGGGAGGATTGCAGCGTCTGATACATAATATACCCCCTGTATACTGACAAGTAGACACTGTGCAATGCATTGCAGTTACAATAGCAACTCTCTAAAGAGGAGGATTCCGCATACTTGCATCACTGTGAAGGCAGATTGACAAACAAGCGAAGCAGTCAATTGGTCAGAGGGTTAAGTGGGGATAAATGAACTGCGCCATGGAGTGATTACTTAGTATTCATGTCGGGGAGGCTGAAACACAGGAGACCTAGAGAGAAATGCTCTCAACTTTCAGTGGGAGCTAGCTGCAGGCTTTCTAGTATAGATAGGAGGCGGAACCCTGTTAGGTCAAAACGCCACGTGGATCAATCAAAGGCTCACCGACCGCGCTCCCCCCGGCAAGTCCACAGGTGGCACAAACGCAGTGTAGAAGTGTGAATTGCAGAGCTAAAGGACTCCCTACAAATTCCCTTTAATCCTTGCCCTTGCTAGGCTAGCGGCAGTGCGCCTGAAGGGCAGGGTAGACACTCTTCGCACAGGGGTCAAGCTTCCTGGCGCCAGCCCTCAAAGTAGCCACACGAAAAGGGCCTTTTGCAGAGGCAGGGAGTGTCTCCCACCGTCACCTCCCCTCTCACAGCCCCTGCTTGCTGTTTCTTCATGAAACTCAACTTAGCTGAAGATATTTCAAAGTTTTAGCTCTTTAAAGAAAAAGCTCAATTTCCACTTTAGTCATCTTCTTTGAAGGTGGTTTATATGTAAACTAATATATCCTATTGAGCCTATGGGTTTCTCAAATGGTATCAGTATAATATTACATGAAAATGAGCATTCCCTCTTTGATTCAGTCAGCTGATGGTGTTCATTTTTAATCAGAGATGAACACTGTCAGCAGAATATGAATACTCATTGGAACCAATGATTTGGACGCAGTGTTCTTAGCAGAACTAAATTCTTCCCCTTATTAGTTGTTTCCATACTGCCTGCCTGTTTAATGAACTCTCCTGTCATTCCAGATCATCTCTAATTCCCTTCACCATGGTCCTCACGCCCTTCTCCCCTGTAGCCCATTCTCTCATTAGTCCCTCACTTTAGGTCTTCTCAATTACACTTGTCCTCTGCCAGATTGTCTTCTGAGTTATTGCCACGCTCTCCAGCGTGTCCTGATATTGTTCATGTACTTCCTGTTCCGACACTGTCAGCCTGTTGACTCAACCTTGGATTTTTGCATGAAAATTCCTTACAGCATCTTTAAGTTTAGTCTGTGAATGAGAGGAGGTTCCCTTCATGGACATGTGGGTGAGGTATGACGCTTCTGCTAAGCAGTCAACTAATGTTAGAAAGCGCTTTTCCCATTAGCAGTACTATTCCTCTAGCTTTGGCTCATCTGACCCACATGATCTGTTGACGCAGTGGTTTAACACTGGCCAAGCACTCAAGAATAAAGACAAATTTACTTAAGCTATCTGTTTTCATTGAATGCACCAAATTATTTAAAGTATGAGGTCATCCGCATTGAGCTCCCATAAAAGATTTTCTGCAAAATTAGAATAAAAAGGTCCTAGTTGTAACCACACAACAACTTTGAAACATATATAAGATAATCAGAGGTGTCAAGTAACGAAGTACAAATACTTAAGTAGAAATCTTGGGTATCTATACTTTACTAGAGTATTTATTTTTCAGACAACTTTTTTACTTCTACTCATTACATTTTCACGCAAATATCTGTACTTTCTACTCCTTACATTTAGCCTAAAAATAGCCTTGTTACTTCTGGCTTGTCTTTGTTCAAAAATACACACACAAAAAAAACTATCCAGATAAATCCAGATAGAGTGAATGTGATTGTGGTTGGATGAGAAGTATAAACAAATACCATCCAGACACCCTATTGGTTTTCTCCGCGATGCTCCTGCAGATCAGAGTGACGCCGGGTGCAAAAAATGGTCGGTGGAAAGTTGGTTGATACTTTCTACAAAACTCTTTTTAAACCCTAGAATCTATACTTCTACCAGAGTAATCAATGTGAATACTTTTGACACCTGAAGATAATTAACCATTATTGTTGTTATTGTTGTTATATGTATCAGTCATCTCCTCATGGATCAGGATCCTGGCCCACGTTACTAGTGGCTTGGCACAAAGAAAGTTATGTATAAGAAATTGTGATTACAAACAAAATAGAATACCAAAGGTATTTTCCATATACACTCCAAAACTCCAAAAATATTTGCGCCATCATTGTGAAATCTGCAGTGTACATCTATGAAGTTAAAAAATTGTAATTATGATTTGCTACGCTGATATGTGTGGTACATCTCAGAGCTCTGAAAGGATGAGCTGGATGCATTTTTGGTGTACTGGTACTGATGTTGCAATGCGTTGTGTAGTGCAGTGTTTGTTAGTGAAATCTATCAGCATGCTTAGGAGCCTGAGTCTCCAAGAAAGTCAAAACTGACAGTATTCTACTCGATATTTGTAGACAATACCAATTCTTATATCTGAACCCATACTTAATTTCAATCCTCCTTTCCAATCTATGCAGTGATTAAGTAAAAGCAATCAGATCCTCCTGAGTGCTGAGACATGTCAGCTGGATCGATAAAAATGATAAACTCTTAATGAATGCCACTCTTCATTCCCTTTTAATTCCACAACTTCTGCCAGTGTCAAGGCCTCTGTATACAATAATGCCGTTCCATATTTATTTACACCATTTGAAATCAATAAATAGATTCTAAATAGAGCTGGAAGACACCCGTTTGCCCTTTATCACTCTTTTTAATGAAGGCTTTAGTCCCCCTGGAGATGGGAAGGGAATAATGAAATGAAATGCACTTCAAGTATTTCGGAGAGAAAAGAGAGTGGATTGAACTGGGGTGTGTTTGTGTGTGTGTGTGTGTGTGTGTGAGTGAACATGTGCATGCAGCTTTAGCTGACACTGTTTGCGGCTACGCAGAGAAGGAGAGAAACTCTGAATCAGGGTTTTCAGTAATCAGTGTCACATTGTCAAGGAGGCTGCCTTTGACTAATGAGAGGTGCTGACAGCCGGCTGCATACTCCCTTGGCTCTGCTGAGTGGGACGGATCTGTTGCGGGGCCTTTGTCAGGTTCATTCTCTCCCATGCTCCTCTGCCTCTCTCCTTATGCTTCCTTCTTTTTCTTCCTCTCCTAGTGTCAGGTGGAGCAATGACCAATGGTCAGCCCCAAGGACACCTCCTGGCGTTCAGCATGGTGACAAATTGACCATGGGGGACAAGGTGCCTCAAAATTGCCTTGGAGATGAAGAGGTTTTGAATGTTCCACTCTCCCCCCTAGGACAGGAAACTGCAGATCTTGTCGGAATAGCGATGACAGGAAAGAGAGGGGGGGGGATGTCACAATGTCAGAAAATACCCAAAATAGGATGGAAAAGTCAGGGCCAATATCAGAGCTGAATGGCTCTAGAATTGATAGAAAATAAAAAAAAGCCTGTTCTTTCACACAGTGGCACATTGTGTTCTGGGTTATCTCCTAATCAAGATATGTGTTGTGGTGCCAAAGATGGTCGTCTACATTCAAGATCAATCACCAGCACATATGCAGTCTTTGCCCACAGCCCCCTCTATTTTAGCATGTTTATCTTCCTTCTATATATTCCTGCTTTGAAGAAGAAGACCTTTCAGTAGCCTTGATCCATAACTTTGTAAGTGTGTCAATGTGTCTCCTGCTTGCAAATATTATTTAATTAATGTCCTGTTTAATTATTTTACACCGGTGTCGAGTAAGAATTTTCCATTGAACAACTGGTGTGACATTGTCAACCATTCAGCATGTTGTTCATCATAGGCCTAAGAATGAATCCTCCCATGACGTGTGTAGCTCAGCTACAATGCAGTACACATTACCTTTGTGGGAGATTAAACACATATTTTGTCCCAACTTTTCCACCACCACAGCTTAGTGTGTGTGTCCCATTGGAGATTTAAGAACTCGGTGTGTTTTGAGTTTGCGTTGGAAGCTGTATAGACAAACAAAATGGGTTTTGTTGAGTGTTTCGCTCTCTGTGAGGGAGCAATAAGCAGATTGGCAGATCAGGGACGTAAGGTTTGACCATGTTCTAGATGTAGACTGGACCTGATCTGTTTGCCGCACGGTACGCAAATACCAATGTTCCTAAATGGATGCCGGCAGCTACTGGTAACCAGTGTGGTGGAAGATTTTGCACAGACAATCGTTAAGTAAAAAACAAAGGCTCTGAGTCAAGTATGTCTTTTCTCAGTTTATTTCCTTACAAGGGAAAGAGGGTCACAACAGCTACGTGGTCAGTAGACTGTCAAGAACCTCTTTCTGCCCCCAACACATCGAGGCAGTTCTTATACCTAAGTTTAGATATCGGTGGCGTCAACAGAAACCTTGACCATCTTGTTGAGTATCTACAGCCAGGGTACTGGGAACATCTTATCCATGTAAGACACGTCAGTTCTTTGACCGTGTCCTTGCTCTCCCAACATGCTAAAACAAATGTGGTCATAGACATAACAAACACTTCTCTAATCTCTACAGCTATGACGCTGGAAACATCTAATCCAAGTGGCAGACGTCAGTTCTTATGTCAGGGCCTTGTCACGGTGTGGTTCACTTCCTGTTGTATTTTGTAGTTTTCTGCCACTCGTGTCCCCGGGTAACTTCACTTCCTGCCTTGTCCCGTCATCCCCTGTGATTGTCTAATAGTTTCCACCTGTGTCCAATCACCTGCACCTCCCTTGTGTATTTAAGCCGTGTGTCTCTTGTGTCACTTGTCGCGTCATTGTCTTTCGCCACGCATGTCCTTGTCTTTCGTCTTGGATCCCCGTAGATTCATGCCTGTGTGCTTTTGCCCCCGGTTCCTGTGTTTTTTGACCCTTTTGACTATTAAAGTCTTTTTGTTTCCCGCAAGTCTGCGTTTGAGTCCTGCCTCCCACCCGCGCCCGTGACAGGCCTTTGTCATCTAAGCACTTGCAATTAATAAACTGGTTATACAAATGAAGCATTTGAAAGGGTTACATATCATTTCCCCATTACACCAGTCACAGGAGCGGAGTAGTGCGGGTGTATTCGGGGTGAATTCCCAAGCACATTTTGAAATGTCACCTTAGAACTTATTTATAGGATGGAAATGTTTTTACGGTTGCTCCTTTAGGGCAATGAATGAATGAAAATTAATCTTTGAAGAATAGATTCTAAACATTCAAATGATATGACTGGTCAGCTGTTTTATTCTGGATATTCCCATAACATGCCAATGCTTATCTGTCAAAATTGAACATGGCCAATTCTAGCTGATATAAAACTTCCTGAAGAAATAAACATTTTTTTCTTTTTGAAAAAGTGAAATGGCCAGGCCAACTTTTGTTGTCCGTTTTGCAACCTCTACTTTGTTAACAGGCAGCTGTAGATGTCTCTCTGTAAGCAACGTTTAGCGTCCCAAGAGAACCTACAATTTTCAACTGTGTGATAACAGAAAGATTGAACAGTATCTTCAAAGAGATTCAATGTTAGAGGGTTACGTTGGATCAATACTCCAAGTATTAACTGATCATTCTTGTTTACAGTCAACGGAACCATCTAGGTGTTCCTGAAGCACATGGGATCAATGGAAATAAAGTTAGAGTACCTTGGACATTCCTGGACTCCTTAACTGGAAAAGTCACTCATGAAAGTGATTTGTTGTCTTATCATGTAGCCCACATTTTAGGTGATATTGCTTGCTATAAGGTTTGCGTCTGTTGTTAGATTACAATCCCCAGCACATTCATCAAGCCCGCTCGTACTGCCCCGCTGACACACACATTTGTTTGTGTGTGCCCCTCTGTAAAAATGTGATGTTAAAAACAGCTTAGACACCAATCAAGACCAATCAAAATGCCAAGAGCATAGAGGGCGATACACACAGGTGCACTTCCAAGTGGTGTGTGTTCACACTATGGGAGCTTTTCTCACTCTTAGCAGGCTGTCTCCAGTCAGGCCTACCTTGGAGCTAATCAGGCCGTCTCAGTTCCTTAGATGCCCCCCCAGGGACAGCACAGCCACCAGCACACTTAATTGGTTCATTTGTTCCGTCATGTTTTGCTGAGCAGAGACAGAACAGAAGGAAATGCTGCAGTGGAACCATTGTCTCCATGCTTGTCTCCAAGGATAAGAGAAAGTGACACATGAATGCTCTCGCAGATAGATAAATAGAGGAATGAAAGTTGGATAAAGTCTCTAATGAAAGGATGAAGGAAATTCTTTTTATTTCTGAGTCTTTTGATTTAATGTGTGTCCAATGACTGCGATGAGTCTAGCATAGATAATTTAACTGTATAGGAAATATATCCTTGCTATGCTAGCGAGATAAGATATCTTCCTCTTTGTCTCCCTCTCTCTCTTTTACACCACACCTGCAAATTCAGATGCTGGCTGCATACTTTCCAGTAGTAATTCCCGACCAGAGGTTCTTGTACCCCATAGGGTGGTACGTCTGGAGTCGCTAGTGGGTAATATTTTAGCTTAACTCATTTGAAATGATTGTAATGACTATTTTAAGAGTATCCACTACAACTTAATTAAAGGTGCTGAATACAGAATGGAGAAAAATTCTGAACATACAGAATTCTATTGCCTCTGGCTGTCAACATGGCAGCAGCCCAGTCTCCGGCTTACAACTAACGCCGCTAACTGTGCAAACAATGGCAGCAGGGCTGACAGAGCTAACTGTTTACCTGACAGGGAACTGGAGTGTGTGAGTTGCATTTCTGCAATGACGCCATCAGTTGGAAGGTTGTAATCACCTTTTGAGCTTGCCGATACCAGAGCACAAACATTCATCCCACAGTGCACCAAAGCTCTTGGCCTCTGCTCCAAAAAATAGAGTGTGGACAGTGCACATGTAAAGTTTTACGTTGATAGGATGAACTACTCTAGAGAAGGCTTTTGTGAAAGCCTCAGACAATCAGCTGACCCAGAATTTATTAAATAAATCGATCTCACCATTCTACTGAATCATCTAATCTCCCTGAATACGACAAAAGTGATCAACCAGCCACTTAGAACATTTTCGATCAGCTCAAAAAAAGCCACCAAGTCGCCTGTTGCCATTCCAATGTACAGACAGACACAGCAGGAAGTGAAACAGGACGAGGCCGAAGCTCATTGCAAAAACAGCAGATTTAATTCATAATTACCCTGAAAACCGACAAACGTGAGACATATGGCGGGTCGACGGTGGCGCATGGAATAGAGAGGGTGTCAGACAATATTTCGCGGACCGGTCGAGAAGGTCCGACGGGGGGGTAGTAGTCGTTGCGGGCGGAACGAGCGACGGGGGGGGGGGGGGGGGGGTTTAGTAGTCGCGCGCTCTGTGTTCGCTGGTCGTGCACGGTAAAAGGACTAGAAACGCCTGGTGACGCGTATATTAGAAAACAAGTCAGTTCTCAATGTGAAAAAAACATGCTGTATAGGCTATTTATGATGACATAGGTTGTACATGAGTGTTCCTTTAACTTATGTTGTCAGTGTAATTGACAGGCTGAACCCCAGAACCCGTGTTCTGGGGTTCATGGCTCCTCTGTGCAAGGCAGGACCTGACGTGGAGGACAAGGAGGCCCTCTGGGCACTACTGTAAAAAGGAGACTCCGTATGTAGATAGTTCTTAATCTGCAATTGTGTTGTTGTGTTGTGTTGACATACTTTTCTTTACTGTTTTCTTAAATTTAACATAATGCAATACAGCCAGGACAGCCTTACAGAGTCGCGACGCTTTGTGTTGCGTTGCTTCGCATTGCGTTGAGGTCTGTATGATCACAAAATTCAGAGTTTACCAACCTCTAATTTTACCACTACAGCACTGGCGGTGTCCCTTCAACGTGTCCCATGATGATTTGTCTTTGGCATCCAAAAAATGTGAAACTTTTGTTCCACCCAATTCAAAATAACTGGACTACTTTGCATGGACTATTTTCTTACTCTTACTCCACTGGCTGTTGTGTTTGGAGTATATTTAAGTGGTTTTTACATCCATATGGGAGACTTTAGAGCGGAAGGGGTGCCAGTCAGGAAACGGAGAAGGTCAAACAGAAGGTTACTTCATTGCCTGCTCATGAAGACATCACTCCATTATATATTATATCCACATAACAAATTGGTGTTTGCTCCCATATTAATGCTCTGAATCCTGGGTGTCACATAGTATTCAGTCCAACACTAATTCAAATGAACCTCTTTGGAACATGACAGATTGGGTTGATGACATTTATTTCCTCGTCCCTGATTAATGGCTATGTCCAATATTCACCCCTGCATCTGTTTACTCCAAACTTGTACACAGACACAGAAACGGAAGATCCTAAAAAAAATGACATAAAGGTTGGACATGTGAGATAGTTACTGCAATAAAACACAGTTTCATAGAGAGCTTAGATGGCATTGTGCCACTGCATGTGCTCCCCAAGCTTATCACTTGCTCCTGATGAATGGGGTAGATTGGATTGGAAGCCAGGCATGGTAAGAGAGAGGGGTTGAGGGAGTCGAATTGGTGGAGTGGGGGGTGGAAACCAAGGCACCACACAGTTTAATTCTCCCTTGCCCGGTGAGATTATCTGCCTCGATTTCCCAACATAAAATAGAGGCAAATAAATAAAACCTACTGAATGAATAACAATGGGAAAAAAGGCTTCTTGGCGTCTCTGAGTAATTCATTCACCATTTTCTGGGATACCTGGAGTGGGAACAATGCATTTGAATTAAAAAATGAAAAAGAAATGGAACGTTATGTTATAGTTGATGGGTATGAAATTACATTGCCATTAACTCTAAAGATAATATGATCTTAGCAATCAAACAATGCCTCATCATAATTGGGACATGACGTGTAAGAGCCTTATTTCTTTATTTATACATTTGGATCAGATCAGACACCAGATGCAGTTCTCGAACTACAATAGATTTACAAGAAATACAAGCCGCTCACATCCCCGCATGAATACATGGAGTACTTGTAGGCTGTTGACTGTAATGATGGCAATTGGAGGGCCATGCACGCATGTGAAGTCAATGAGTCTTTCCTGTGAATCCAAAGCTTTATCTGCAGAAATCTGCTGGCCTGTTATATGAAACATTTCAAATTTGCTTCACATTTAGTCCACAGCAATCAAACCGTGGCGCCCTAAGTGAGACTAAATCAGGATCAACCTGTCAACCAACTCTTTTTCTGTATCTTTATTACTAATCAAGTTGTGGGGATTACAACATTAAAAAAGGTTTGCTTCCCCTCTTCATTTTCCTTGCATGTCTTATCTGCACAAAGACCGAAATTCAAACTTGAAATTTAGTACTGTCAGAGATGAGTTAGGGCTGCAAGGCCTGATGATAGCTAACACGCTAGCACAGTGACAGATGGATCAGTACTAACCAGGAGACACCATTAAATTGAACCTCGTGGTGTTGAGTGGAGTAGCTGGTGCAAAGAACAGGACACCTCCACCACTACTCCTCGAAGAAAGCGCTGACAGCCGGCTCTTTAATGACCACTTACAGCAGAGGGATGGGCAGAGTCCAGCTCGCACTTTCCCACCTTCAACAGGAGAATATGAAGATAAAACCAGACTTGGCTCGCTGCCCATGCCATCTTTCCGTCTCCTAGTTCGCCTCGCAAGTCCCACGTTGGCAGAAGGATGGTGAGGCCTGGGCCTGGTGTCCAGAGGCTGGGCAGGGTTCTGGAGAAGCACTGAGTTATACTCCAGGGGAGCTCTGGTAAATGGAGGCCGGTCGCCTGGACATCTGTTTCTTGTTTCTTTCGGGGGAAAGACATAAATTACTAAAAGGAAAAGGGAGGGGGTGGTTTAAATGCTTTTTTTTGCATGTAAGTAAGTGAGTGGATGCTTTACAGTAGCTTGCAAAGACATACGCACACACAACCACCCTCACACTCACACATACAGATCTCCCGCTCGCATATTTCCTTCCAAACTCCTCGGGAATACAAACTACTCCATGCAAATTAGGGGCACTGAGTGCAGAGCCACACACTCTACAGCGTCTCACCTTTAGCATCTTGCAACCAATCTGCGTCATGCTGACAGACCATATCTTTTTCTGTGCCCTCACTAAAACCGGGAGAATGTCATGGCGCTCACATTACTCTCGCAAAGACGGATGATGCCGCAGCCACATTGCACAGGCTTCAGCCCAATGACTTTGCTAACCTTTTAAGCGCAAAGCAGGGCCCGCAGCTAGTCGACACAGTGCTTATCTTAGCAAATATTATAGAGGAGATAACTAGGGCTCTCAAAACCTATTTGCACACATATACCCCAGGGACTGTTCAATCTGTCAGAAGCACTCACTAGATTCACAGTATGGACTGTAGCCACGAGGTGTTTTGTTTTCATGATGTAGCAAAAGCAGTAGTACTTGTGAAGATTAAAATATGAAGGATTTATTTATAATAAGTACTATGTTGGTCTATGAGACCTTTTTTATTGTGCAAGCAAGCACTTCTCTCACACAAGGTGGGATAAAAGGATTGTCGGACAAATATGAAAGGATTTTCAGCTAAATAAATTATCTTTGGAAGCCCAGTTAGTGATCTGTGGAGTGGATCTGTGTCTTTGAGGCCGGCGCGCTCACATACTGTATTCACCTCATACAGTTTGACAGAGACTCAGAGACTATACAGTCTGCGAAAACTTGACACGAGGGGGATGAGACAGAATGATCCGCGAAAATACAGTGTTCAATCGACTTATGACAGCAGTTTGAGGCTCAAATTGAAAAAAAACTACATACGTTCCCCCTCCAAAGGGACTTTTGACATTTTTCGTATTGGATGTGTGGGCAGCACCTGTGGGAACATTAGATTGCAAAACCAAGAAAGCCTATGACAGCGTATCACAGTCCTTCAATCAATATATTGGATACATCCAGTCAGACAAGTTTCATATACACAACGGTGTAGTACTGCCAAACATGACTCTCTGGAAGGAGGAGTGATACACTTGCCCTTTGCAACTGTCCTTCAAGTCAGTAACTTTGAATTATATATAGAATGGATGTGAATTCAAGTAGCCTGGTCTCCAATAAGTAAAGTTTAAACCCCCGTTGCTGCTTTGTTTGGTTTCCTGCCGTGACAAAGCCAGAACAGAAGAATAGACTGATAAGGGAGCTGAAAGCAAAGAAAGTTGGTATATTGGCTTATTACGCTTTGCGGAGCAGCGATCCTGTTCTCGACTTTGAGGACTTACACCAGGTGGGCCAGCACGGGATGCGCCTGATCCATCCCCTACCTCGAGACCCTATCTCGAGGGCTAAGCCACACAGACTTGGCCTTTCACTGGAGGCCACAGGGTGCAGAGCCTGCAGGACCAGCTTTAAAACGGAAAAGCTATCTTCCTACGGCAAATTCCTTCACAAAGCTACATTCGCCTAAGAGAGATTATGTGTTGCAGCTCTATCCCCATGGTGTCACTGAGGGAGTCGAATGGCAAACGGTAGGCAAGCATGGGCTACAGGCAATACAGCACTGATTTGAATTGGCCCAAGTTTGGCCGTGATGAATCTGCAGTGCTGAAGTCACCGTCAAGCGCAAGCTTTTTAATACAAACAAAGACGCCTTATATTCCTCTACAACACTGTGGCGTACTGTGTAGTAGGATATCACACTGTTTGGTAGACAGATAACAAAAACAAAAAAAATCTGACAGGTTCGAATGAACAAGTCCTTGGAGTGTGAATTTTGCTACACAGTCACATAAAGTTCACTCTGGGTTTACACAAATGAGACCGTCTCTCTGGAAGGTGATTGGCTGGAGATTGCGGAGGCAAGGGTTCCCACTGAGGGACGAATGTACAATGGGGCCCCGAGGGGCCTGCCGGAGAAGGGCGTTTAGCCTCCAAGTGGCCCCCTGTGGTAACTCTATCTCAGGGGTGGTGGGGGGCCCTCAGCTGGGGCTAAGTGGAGGTGTGTAAGTCAGTGTTCCTCCCCTCAGGCTGCACCACCTCCCCGAGCCGGGAAATAGAATTAGTGACTGATGGTTTTGGTTATTTTCCTTGCTTTCTCTCTTTGCCGGGTGAGAGGACTTTGTGTCACACGTTTGAGATAACCTTGAAGAGCAAAGCAACGGATAAAAGCGGCACCTGTGTGGGAATTATATCATTCAGCGGGGAGGCCTTTGCAATCTCTGCACAAGCTTGCATGCGTAGTACTCAGGGAGAAAAAGATCAAATAATTCTCAATTTTCATGGCACTTCAGTAGTGTTGGAACTACATCTAATACAAAACTTGCCAGGAAGTCCTGTGAACTGTACAAAGATCATTTACTTTGCTTTTTGCTGTTTTCAACCGCTGTCCAGGGTGCTGATTCAAGAGCTGTCAATGGCACAGTAATAACAGAATTACAGCATGTAGGGTCTGTAGGCCAATATTTTTACTGACTGCTTCAACTACTGATATCATCATTCACTCTTGTTTTTGTGTATTAGGTACACCAGCTAAAATGAATATGGAAGTGGAGCTAAGGAACTGTAGCATGAACGGTGGCAGAATTTGTAGTGCATTTAATTGGCAATAGCAGACATTGAAATTCACACCTATATACAAGTTATAGTACACTGTCTGATTAGCTTTAACGTGATTTCTTTTAACAACGAGAAACCCTAGGCTCCCATTAGCTTATCTTGTGAGCCAGGCTATCTTGAAAGGTCAGAATTAAGTCAAAAAGCACATCTTCATTGAAATGGAAGGATAACCATTTGCAGTGTAACCCCAATATGAAGGGACAGTTTGGGACAGGAAATGGTTGCATTAGTTATTTAAGGATACACTTTAATAACTAATACTGGTCACCAGAAAATCGTCTGCTTTGAATTGTTGCAGAAAGCGGCTACTCCAACGGCCCCTGCTCATGCACATTTTCATTTGGAAACAGACGTCACCATAGAGGAGCCAGACCCACAGAGCCCCATGAAGGCTCAACCTCTGATCATAACAATTCACTCACCCTGAATGGCGTTGCATTTGCCTCACGGTAAACAGGGTTTGACACTGTTGCTAAACTAATGTTTAATCAGAGTTCTGCTGATGCACATAGGAACATCAAGTTTCATTTCGCACTCACATGAGATGCCCAATTTATTTGCCCCACTGCAGTGACTATGATAACGGGGACAAGCTACATGTCATGTAGTTGTTTGATAATGTGATGTGATACCTTTCATTCTATACGTCCAAAAGATCCACCGATTTCATTCAAAAAACCTTTTGTCTGGTTTCAAAAAAATTCGATGAGATTCTGAGCCTGCTGTTGATTAGATTGATCGATTTCATGTGAAGACTGCTCCCTACGGACCGTATAACACACTTCATACTAATAAACAACCAATATCGTTATTCCATTCTGACCCTGTGGTGGTGTGCATCAGCCGAGGGAGAAAAATTCTGGGATCCCTGAAACAACTCCACTTCCTGTATGTAGACATGTCTTAAACTGAGTGGGATGAAGATAAGAAGGAAAGACAATGGACTGGCATCAAGCCACCTCATCTTTCACTCCCCATCTTCTTCCAATCTGTCTCTGTCTTTACTGGATCATGCTCTTTACCGCTTTCATCTCATCATTTATCTTTGCGTCAGCTTTCTCGCTTTTCTTTATTAAGGCGCAGACACATTTGTTCAGTGTTTGTACACTGTTCAGTCCTTTTAATGCCACTTTTGTGCAGTAAGCAATGTTGCCCTAAACCCTGCGACTAGAGAAGCCAAAAAGCAGCACAATAAAAGAGAATATAATTCTATGAGCATCCTAAAGTGTCTTTGCCACTGGCCACAGCTAGCTGGTATCATCATTTTCCATTTTTGGAAACATTGCCCCCTACAACGAGATATATAGGACATTGGTGATGAACCTTTCTCACTTCAGTTTTGTCAGGCGTTAACTGATTCACAGTAGAAAACACGGTATAAGACACCATTTCAACTCAAGTGGCAGTAAAGGTTATTCTCAATTTAAGGAAACGGCACTTTCACAATCTCTCAAAAGAACGATGGTGAGGAGTTGGGCTGAGTCTATTTATGTGCAAGGGACAACTTAACAGCATAATTCCACCTTGTTGGAGAGGTGCCGCTCCATCCTTTCTTGATGAATAGTGATTAGCCAAACGACACCTTTGCCATTCCTTAATGCGAACACCTCATTGAGACTAAGAGCGCACGCTCTAAGCCTTCATAACCTGTGTTTGTGCTTGAGGCCCAAAAATGAAGTGCTTCTTTCAGCCGTGGCTATTGGCTGCCAGACAAGCGTGAAAGGTTTCAAAATGATGAGAAGTACCTGGGGGACTGAGGAGTGACAGATGTGACAAAAAATGGAAGGCTTCAAATATCAAAGTTCCAAAAGTAAATGGTGGTACATTTGGTGTTGTGTTGTGCCGTATGTGCCTCAGCTATGGAAGAAGTTCAGCAGGTACACCGTCCACAGTGTTACTTGTAGAGCTTAAGTCTGTTCTTGCATCCCTACATTTCGATTATACAACGTTGCTATTTCACGCATTCTGGATCAAAGCTATCATATCTGTCTCTCAAGGTATAAATATATATTTTAAAAAATCAGCCGTCACGCGCAACCTCCACGTTTCCTAAAGCTGTGGACTCTCAGTGCAGGGAGGGACATGGCCCCATGCCCACAGCACCAGCAACCTACCTGACCCGGCTTGAAACAAATACCCCGTCTTGGGTGTGACACTTTTGCTCTTATCAATAAAAACAGATTGTTTATGATTATTTTACTCACTGGAGCGGAACGTTTTATTATTTCAAAAGTACACTGTTATTCCTGCATATAGATCATCTTAATTTCCCCCTCAAAGTGCACCAGATATATGCATGGAATAATCTCAATTGTTCAAAGAAAGAAATTCCAAGGGAGCATTGCCCCAGAACCGCCGACAACACTTTCACACAATTATAAACGGGAACAGTATAATATACAGTTTAACATGGAGCTTTACAGTAAAATAGCAGCTTCGTGAGTGACGATCGAAGGCTCTATATTGCAGGAAATGGCATTTTGAGCTGTTAATGAAATGAAAGAATTCCTGCCATACCTCGTCTGTCACTAATCTCACACTGTGACTTCCACAGATAACAAGCACGCCATTATTATGTGTGTGTATGATTTTCACATTTTCACATAAAATATCATATAAAAACCCCAAAGGCATGTAAAACATTATTTACTTTTCACAATGATGTGACTACAGTCCCTTTTTTTCAGCAAAACATGAGTTTAATTTGGTAATTGCAGTTCCGCTGATGGCGAGTGTCAGCAGGCAAAGATAATGGAGATCTGGAGAAAGTGTTTGTTTAAAAGAGGAGAAATAAGACAACCGAATTCAGAATAGTTTCCTATTTCTTCTAACATAACCGTATAATTTTGGATCCAGCATAAATGTGTTCCCTTTTAAAATGACTTTAAAGCCACCCAGTGGCAGATCCATGGCTTTATACTGGAGTCTTCCCTTAAAGCTGGTGCTTCCATCATGAATGCTTTTCCTGGCGGTGACCTTGTCAGCGCCTTGTCTGTCTGTCAGCTAGCTGCACTAAAAAGGCTAAAGCAATCTGGCAGCCTCCCCCGGATAAAGGCACAGGGGCGTTGCATGAGAAACAAGGGCCGAGGAGGGATAAGGGAAATGACCTTTCTACTTCAAGAGAATTGTTTTTCAGGTAAACAGCCTTTCAGAACTAAGGCCTAGCAGTGCACTACAGAAGGAGAGTCAATGCCTGATTTAAGGATTCTCAAGACTTGTTATACATATATTCAGTTGTTTTTGTTAAATCTCTCAATCCATTCATGTGCAGGATGCAAAATCTTGTATTGGAAACAATATAATCATGAATATTATGAACCAAGCCATCTTCAGCTTTGTGTCTTTGGTACATGATGTTTCCAAGCTTTCATGCCTTGTTTTTTTTCCCCCAAAGATTAAAGAGAAGAAGCAAAACAGAAATGTAAAAAGCGTGAACTTGAAAGCAAAGAATATGAGGACAAGATCTTTTATTTATTCAACTCAAGTAAGGAACTTGTGATTCTCACTCGTTTGCAGTCTTACCAGAATACGGCAGTGTGTCCTTTTGTGTGAAACACAATGCATACTGATGATGTCTGCGGGGCTCAACAAGGTCAACAGCGCAGCACTGCCGGCTTATGCCACTGCTTTGGCGATGTGAAGGCAGTCTTTAAAGATGCACTGAGGTCTCCATCTGCGAGTGGTGGGGGGTAATGAGAAAAAAGGCTCGGCATCATCAGTGATGACACACTTTTGTGGGGGCAAAACACACATTCTCTCCCTCCGTCTCCCCACTCACACACACACTCACACACATATGGATACACTTGCACAGAATGGGCGCTCCCTCAACCAGAAAGGAGACGGAGATTGGAAATAAAGACCATCCTCTGTGTCTGAGGACTCTGAATGGGAGCGGTAATGTTTTCAATTTGAGCCCTGAGAGCAATAATGGAGCTCATTCTACACCACCTAGATACTGTAGTACCGTTCACCTTAAAGCTTTAGGATTCTATCATCCTTCACTCCTACAATTCTTCCACATTTCTTTACCTCTTTGAGCTGTTTCATGAAGGGATTCATTTGTGGGAAGAGAAAGAAAAGGGATGGATGGATGAAAAGGTGAGGGGTCAACGAAGGAAATTCCCCACGTTTGACTCATTGTTATTTTAACTTCTAGCTCCTTCACATGTGAATGACACCTGCTCTGCACCGTTTTATTCATTCACACTATATGAGAATTCAATTTCGCATCTCGCGGGCAAGTTTCCCGCATTTTTCTGACATTAACATGCTAAAAAGTCCCGGGGAAAGAGAGGGTAAATTACTTTGTCTCGTGAAACGTAATCCAGGTTATTGTCTTGGCCTCCAAGCTTCCATGAGGATCCCTTAGACAATTTTAAAACACTCACCGGGGAAATAATGTGGTGAAATCTAACTACCAGGCTGAGGGCGAGTGTGAAATATCCACGGCTGACAAAAACAAAAACATGATTACCTTTGTTGACTTGAATATATTGATATCATAACTGCTTGTTTACCCTTGAAGACCACTGTGTCAGCGCTAAGTAAAAAGGACTTCATAGAGCGCAAAAGTAGTACCAAAGGTGTCACATAACCGGATCTGAAAGAAAAAACTTACTGTCAGATGGAAACTGGAATGTCATTGAATAAACGACCCGAGGACGGCACCAAAGAAGATTTTTTTTCTTTTTTTTTATGAACAACAAAGCTGTCACAATGTCACGGCTCTATGTTTTCATCTCTGGTGTCTGACGAAAGTGTGTGCAAGTACGGGACGCGAGAGTCCATCTGACCATTTAAGAAATCGGATCCAAGAACATTTTCTTCTAAGGTTGTCCCAGCAACCTTAGGAGAAAGCAGGAGAAGCCAAATGAAATTCTACTAAATGAATATACAATTACAGCCTCCTCACTCCAAACATTGTTTAATCTGCGTGTCTGAATTTCTTGCTCCATCAATCAGAAACAAAAGCTCAAGTCTGCATGGATTCATTTAACCGCTGAAGCTTTTCAGTTTTGTCCTTTATGCCCATTTCTCCCCAAACAAAGAGCCATTGGGGCACCGTCAAGATACTGGGCAAGAGCTTTTTATTCATGCCCATCAAATAACAAAGACTACTCGTCGGCGTCCGTTCGCGCCTCTCATTATGTTGCCAACAAGTTAATCCATTTGCCTGCCTGGCAAAAATTAAATAAAAAACAAGGAAACACTGAATGTATTTTAGTGACACTTAAGAATTCTCTTGTGTTTTGACTACAAATGAATCTCATCTTTTTAAAAGCGTGACAGATAACCACTTCGTTTGTGTGCTTTCACTAAAAAGCCAGGATCAGAGAGCCTTACTGGACAGATCACGTGATGCTGGAGAATATGAGGTACGGGCGTCCTTGTGTTCGGCAAAACCTCTATGTGCATTTCACCTCTAGTTTTAAAAGTATTCCGATATTTTGAAAGATCAAAATCTTTCTGATCTGATCATCAGCCATCCATCACTGGAATGTGACCGATACATAAAGGTGTGGTTTGATTGGACCACAAGGACACAGCCGAGACGAGCCACAGCCTTTAGACACACAGTGTGCGGGAGCATTTCTGCACTACAAGAAAGATTATTTTTCTTCTTTGTTGTTTTAATTAATTTTGAACAACAAATAAATGTAGTAAAGTTGCATCAAAGATCTTATCAGGGATGGAACAAACTGAGCTTTTCTTCACGTTTTCATTCTCCATTAACAATGCAACTTAACCATCGCACATTGGAGTAATATGCGAAGCCAAACAAAACATATTGAAGGTTTTGAACATTATTTCATTCATCAATGCCGTGAAGTGTCCTTCAATCCATTGGTGAAGAACCATACCGTCTTTATGAAAAACCAAAGGTTATCTGCAACGCGAAGGCTTTCTTCAGCTGCCTCCCTCTGCCCTGCCCTTGGATGAGCAGTGGAATTCAAGCATTTCCTGACTGATTACTTCCCTGTTTTGATATTTGCAGTCACTTTATTATATGTATTTACAGTGCATGTCGGGCCATAACTTCCCCTCAAATAAACAATCTTCCCATTTAGAGTTTTCGTCAGAAGGACTAAAGATCCATCGCATTCAAATGTTCGGAAAATGAGGTTCACCTTTATGTGCATAATGTGCCATGATCCATATTTTGGCACATAATAATATGGAAAATACATAATAGTGTGTGAATGTTAGTTACTGATGTGCAGAAGTCACTGTGTATGGTTCTCCCGTCATCAGTGTATGAATGGGTGTGAATGACTGAATGATGTCATGTAGTGTTAAAGCGCTTTGAGTGGTCGGAAGACTAGAAAAGTGCTATACAAGTACAGTCCATTTACCATTTAGATTTTGGAAGGATGTGGTTTTCCTTTACCAAGCGAAGCCTAAAGAAAATAGGAATGATGCTGTTGTTTTAAAGTAAAACATCACATTCTCACCCTCTCCCACACACTTGTAAGGTCCATACAGTCACTTCAGTATTACCATCAATATGCTTCAAGCTGGATTTGTGAACTTGTGAAAAGAAAATTCCCCAAGTGAGCATGTAATACATCTATCTCTTATTCACACTCATCGCACTTTTAAAAATCCCATTTAGCCACAACGTGACAGCTCCTCTGAATATTGCAGATAGTGATGGCAGCTGGTTATACCTGCGGATGTAAAAGGTGATTTGCTGAAATATAGAAATGAAATACAAACACATACACCTCCTAAGTGCTAAAAAGGGGAACGGTAATGAAAGCTATTCTTCATTCACACCTGTCTTTTTCCAGTAGGGACGGGACAGAACAGGACGGCTTCCACAGGCTTTTCCTTTTCTCCACATCGCTCCAAGAGCGTGATGTGTAAGTGTGTCTGTGTGTGTGTGTGTGTGCCAACGCCGTGATGGCCGGCAGGTTTATCTAAGCTGACAGGGATGAATCTCCCAGCAGAGCTGGGCCTGTTCGGCTGTCCCGCTGAGGGGAGGCTACACTGGGGCTCACATTAGATTATTTCAGGAGGTAATTAGTCTGTTTAGTCTGTTTTTTACCCAAGATCCCTAACATACACAATCTCATGCAGACACCCTTGTGACCCATGTCAGATGGACCCGCAGTGTAGGCAGAGAGGAAGGGATTAAATCAGAAGAGCATAAGATAGGTGCTCAAAAGGACCAGTTATCTTTTACAGTAAAAGAATCCCATCAGCAATTTACTAAAAACACAACTGTCATTCTCTGGCAACAGTCAACAGTACCTTCAGTTTTTCATTCACATTCAGTTAAAGCTACGATCGCACTTCAAGTGCCCCCCCCCCCCCCCCCCCCCCCCCCTCTGTTTGATGCTCCATCCCAAACGGTGGACCCTTTTCTGCACCCTGCATTCAAATTGAAATTAATGTTGATGCCCTATCAAGGCAAATATGATTTGGCTGTCACATTATGAAAAGTGTTGCCTTTATGGACTATATTATGCAAAGTCATGCAAATTCGATATGCAGCTATCAGAGAAAACAACCCTTCATTTCGTCCTTCTGCTTTTCTTCTGTTTAGCGTGTAATGTGGTTTTGTGTGTTGCCAGCAAATGAAAAGTCACTTTCATGGCATATTATTTTCTCATGTCGCGCACTGATCAAGTGGCGCATCCATTACCACCGCATCATTCTAAGACAAACAAACAGAAGAGGCACTTTTTTGTACGTAAACTTTCACATGAGTCGTGTACTGTGGTAACTTTCTTCAAAACACAAAGAACTGTACTGACTGTACTGTTTTTGGGAAAACAAAGATTTCGAAGACTGCCATTATAATTCTCTTTCTCTCTCTCGGTGCATGCTGGGAGTGAGTGTGTGTGAGCGAGTCGCTGAGTGAGCGGTTTTCTTTCGTTGTTTTTTTCCCCTTAGTTATACATATTAATTTGATGTGGTTTATTGGTTAGTTTTCACCTTAGTTTGGGGTTTAGTCGTTGTTTTATTCCTTCCTTCCTGTATAGACGCCATGGAGACTCGTTGTCCCAGCTAACGAGGAAGCACAGCATTAAGATCGCCGCTGACTTCTCGTGCAGCCTGGAGGACACCGGGCTGGCTGCGGGGTTGAAGGTAGCAGCATTAAGTCGGCCTTGAACGGCGCCGTGGTCATCTTCCTGGACCAGGTGGAGAAAGTGAACCGCGTCGTCGAGACAGGCCTCCCGGTGAATGAGTTGTTTGTCCAGGTGTTGCCGGTTGTGTTAACGGCAAAAATAGTATTGTCAAATGTCCCTCTGTTCCGTGCACTCTACCTGGAACCCCTCCACATCAGAATCCGCTCCAACCTGGAGGGCCTGGGTTTGACCAGGGTTTAGAATAAGAATGGTTTTATCGGTGCATGCCGACGATGTTGTTGCTTTTATTAAAGACCAGAGGGATGCGGACCTGCATTCTGTCCGGGTGGCACGGAGGCTCCTTGAGCTGTGGGACAAGAGGCTTACTGGAGAGGAAAGGAGCCTGCTCACAGTCTACAGCCAGAGAGAAGCAGAGCCGGACCCTTTTCCTGTGATCTACCTGAGCCCGGGGCTACAGGGGAACTCACCGGCCCCCTGCTCGCTACGACACGCCCGGAAGCGTTGACATTACACGAAGCAGATGAGAAGACTCTGTATTTTAACTGTGTGAAGGGCATAGACAGGTATGGACTAGGCAATAGGCTTCCCACTGTGTGGTCAAACAGACAAAATGGACCTGGCCCACAGTGGAGGAATTCATACAAACCTCCCCTCGAGACTGCCAACCTATTTTACATTGCGCTGTCGCCTCCAATGCTTTTATTTATTAACCGCGCAGTTCTGAGCAAGTGCCCCTACTGTGAACTATGTGAATATTCATCATGTTTTTACTGAATGCAAGAGACTTTCTTCTCTCTTTTAACATTGTTTTTTAGTCTTTTTAATATGTTTTTTACAGAAAATATTTTTATCATGGGAGCTGCCTACAAGAAAGCAGAAAAAGAAAAATGGCAGCTTCTTAACTCTCTTCCGGGGGAAGCCAAAATGGGAATCTATTTAAGTAGGAAACAGAGAGGGGCAGGAGGCCAGGGCAGTGTGGCTGGTGAACATCAGGGCCAGACACTGACCAGACCTCCGTTTTTATAACATTGGAGACGTTGATGTTTTAACGATGTTGTTTGCTCCGTCGTCAACAATAAATTGGTGTTTGCTCCAGTTTTTATGGCATGAATTGTATATTTTACAGAACAAAGCATGGGACCCCTGTGATTTTTAGCTCATCAGCACTTTGTTTGAAATTGGAAAAATTATAAATATAGTGTTTTTTGAAAAATAAAAAAAACCTCTCGCGCTCTCTCTGCCTCTCTCTCTCTCTTCATCTCGGCAAGTGAAGAACACACAGCACGCCAGACTAGTTTACAGTCACTTATATCAGCCTGTGGTGCCATTCTCTCATTCAGTGGGTCATTTGATGGCTAAAGACTAATTTACCATGAAAATCAAATTGCTTTAATCTAATTCCCTTTGATATAATTCACAATAGGCTTACAGCCACAAAGTGTTTACCTTTCTGAAAAAGTGGAAGTGCCCCTGGGTGACAATTACAGTCTAGCTACAGGTAGGTACTTCTCATAATACAAAAAACATCATCTCCTTCCACTGGATGTACAATGCAATGAAGAGTGTAAGAAGAAACACAGAAGCAAAAGATGAAGTTCCTCATTTTGGTTTGATTTCAGCACGTTTTGAACAGCATAACCACTTTTTGACGGACTCTATCCCGAAAAGACGGATTTCTCAATAAACTCTGTTGCTCCCAAAATGACAGAGGACGCACTGATTAATCTGTTGGACTCCCGCGGGAGAAAGACAAAAAACAGCACAGGTTCTAATACCGAAACACTTACTGTTCCATTTCCACTAGAGGCCGGTGGTATCTTCTCTCATCCTTTTAACAAGCAGTTTGTTCTCTGCGCGGTAAACACATCATGACATTTATATATTTTTGGGGAAGGAGATCTTAAACTCTTCCAGGACCAAAACAATATCATTGGCAAGGCAAGTCGCTCAACATCATGATATAACACTATGAATATGTCAGCAGGAGTGGAAGGTGGTTTATGTCTAGTTGAAGAAGAATTGAAAACCCACCTTGCTAGATGATTTCCTTGGGGTTTGTTGTTGAGGTCAATGAGTCACCAATTACCAACATAATTGATTGTGCAAGTTATTCATTCATTGTGTTATGCTCTCGTTCTACAATAATTTACGTTTTATTAATGCACATGACTAATTCAGCTTCTTTCCGGGAGTTTTTTGTGTTTTCTCCCCTAGCAGGTCTCCGTAGATCGTAGTTCCTTCTGGACCCTGGTCCTGACACCTGCCGTGGCCCTGCTGATGCCTGCTGCTGCCATCATCATTATTATTTTAGATATGAATCATATTACTGTACTCATAAACCAACATTACCCTCTCCTAAAGTCTTTGCCCTCTCCCTCCCCACAGGCTTCTGTGGATGGTGGTTCTATCTGATGGTGGTTGCCCCTGCAGTGGTCCTGCTGTGCGCCTGGCTTACTACTCACAATTACTTGAATCATTTCTGTCATAGGAATTGAATGTATTATACATTGTTCATTCTGTACACATGGCATCCATTGTAGTCTGTCCATCCCGGGAGTGGGATCCCTCCTCTGACGTTCTCCCTAAGATTTCTTCCCTTTTTTTCCCTCTTGAAAGGGTTTTTTCATTTTTTGGAGAGTTTTTACTGTGTCGATGGTGGGTTTCGGGACAACGGATGTTGTATGTGTACAGAGTGTAAAGCCCTCTGCCCTCAAATTTGTAATTTGCGATTTTGGGCTATACAAAATAAAATGAATTGAGTTTAATTGAAAATTGAATTGAATTAAATTAACTACAAGGCTAATTCACAGCAATTGTCCAAACAGTAAGAAAAGTCCCAACGGGCCGGGGGAAGAGAGGCTGGATGGGTCAAATGAACAGAGCACCCGGGAGACAGTTGTTTGTGTCCCATATGAAACCAAGTTGAGCTCAACGGATGTGTTACACAAGGTAACCAACAATATCTTCCTAAGCCTAACCAAGTACTTTTATGGTCTAAGTAGACTACAAACCAACGTTGGAAGTATATTTAACAAAGTGGCTGGATACCTTAAACAAGCAGTGTTCCTGTGAACTCGGATATTTCATTCGAAAAGACACTTAAACGGCTTGAAAAAGGTTAAAAAACATATCTCGCTGCTTAATTCACAGCTGCAAGCTTTAAAGCAAATATGAAGGTAAGTGTTTTTCAAAATGTTGTGTATTTGCATCACCTGTACAAATGATACTCATAGCCAGGTTTAAACCCAATGTGTGTGTGTGCATCCAGGCAGGTGCATCTGCCTGAAGACGGTGTGCTCATTCTTTGCAGGCACAGAAAAAGAGAAGTCTTAATCTGGCTCGTCTGGTGATGCAGCCATGTGCCGCTTCTGGTGGAGTTGAACCGGAGCCGTAGACATGTAGGATCCACGTGACCTACATGTACAGTCCATGTGACCTACGACTCCCGGAGGAGCGTGTCGTGCAAGGGGTCTTTTCCCCGCGGTTTGAGGGGCCGTCCGTGTGACACATAAAGCCAAGTGGTCACACGTCAAGCTGATTGCACATCGGATGCGTGAAAAACTGCAGGAGAAGTTAGAAAATGGCAAATGTGTGTTGCGCGCTGCCCGCAGGCCCCGACACCTGCGCTTTCGGCTTGTCCTACCGATGAACCAAACCGCTTCAAGAAAACCGGCGGGATTTATTGATTGTATATCCAAACCGCTTCAGTGTCCCCTTTGTCAACAAAGCCCAGCCAGAGGGATTTAGAGAAGCTTGTGTTTGAAGTGGGTTTGATGAATTAAAGCAGGCTGCTTGCTTTAGTATCCTGTACTTTATTTCACAGGTCTGTTGGGCACTTTACAGCCAGGCTAACTCCCCTGCCAAGCCATTTCCCACGCGGGTTTATCATTTCTCAATGTCATTTTTAATGAATGTGAGACCACATCAAGTCGTATCCGTCTCAAATCATAAACCTCCGTATTAAGTTGGAATAGATCGTTCATGGTAGCAGGGCTTTGCTCCGCCTGTTAGCAGCTCTGTAATTGTAATATATTGGACAATCCATTTGAGTTATATACATCAACCGTTGCCCAGTAACAGCTGGATATTTTTGTCCTTTGGAGAAGTATAGTGAATACATACAGTTTTTTTCAAATATGATCTCTGATGAATTTCTACCATGACATGTTTATTTAATATAACAGTCTATTTTGAAGGTGAAAGCTAAAAGCAACAATGGGAGAAGGGAGATTACAATGAATAACAACTCTATAATGTCGCATGTCCTCTATCTCTGGTTTCCCCTCCTCTCTCTAATCTCATTTCACAAGGGACAACGGCAAGGAGGAAGGAACTTTTCCCGCGCTATCACACCAGAGACTACTCTTCCACAAGGAGGGAAAATGAAGCAAATAAATAAAGAGAAAATCGAATTCCTTCAGCCGTTGCAGGAGTGTCCCCCAATGAATCAGCAGAATAAATTCCCTCCAGAGATAAACAAACATGATATTTTGTCTGGGAGGTACGGGACCAAAGGGCCGCTGTCGCTCTCGTAAAGTTTAGAGCGCTGCGGACCGTAAAAAATAAATAAAAGAGCCGCCTTCTCAATCAGAAAAGCCTCTGGCAGGGAGGCCTTTGCAGCTGGAGCTATGTGATGAAAAAACACGGGGAACCTCTCACACACTTGCCCTCAAGCAGGACTTTAACACCACAGATATATAGCCTCATATAGAAAGCCATTAAAGTGGGATTTTGAAGCACGTGTGTCTCCCCACACACTGTCAACACACTAAGTGCTCGTGGGGCAGATTTACACGGCTGTGTGCTACACTTTACCTTGATGCTGTGACGTATAACATTGGAGTGTATCCTGATTGGAGGGAAAAGTAAATAACCTTGAGCAGAGAGCCTTTAATTTAAGATCTGTTTTTCTTTTTTCTACCTTGATGAATATACATAACCGTGACGCCACTTGCTGATCAACCATGAAATATCGGTGTCCACGTGGTGACGTGTGGTTTCTGTGTTGTGGCACAGAGACGATAACAAGACAACAGTGACAACCGGAGTCAACATTTATGCTGTTGACTTTAAAAGGTCAAAGTCTTGTGCATGTTCTCTTGCCTTTTTCGCACCTGCGGGCAGGGTCACGAGCTGCGGATGTGAGAGAGCCACTCATGTGAAATGAGACTTGAAAAGGGAAAGCTGGAGGCTGTGCGGAATAAGCATTTTAGGTCTCCGTAGGGAGGAAACAAACATGTCCATCAATGTGGCATACCAATAGAAAAAAGTCCAAAAAGGTTTTAAAAAATTGAAATTGGACCGGGGTTTGAACGTCTGAAACACACAGAAAATGTAAACTAATTTGTTAACCCCTATTATTATTATCTATGTGTTTTCACAGAAAGGGATGGACATTTAGTTTTTTTAGCAGAAGAACGCTGAGTCAAACTCCTTAGCTAAAGTTTTTTTTTCTCTTTAATTAATTAGATTTTCTCCAAACACAAACAGAACTCTTGGCTTGACAGGTTAAATGGTTTTCGTGACACAGAGACACATTTCTTTGGCACGGGGGGATGATTGTGGAAGAACAGCATGGCTGACTCAGAGCTGTGAGTCTGCCATGCTGTTCTTTCACAACAGTGCATCAAAGGACACATCACATAATATGCCTCGGCACTTGTACTTTTAGTTCTGTTACTTGTATGGGGATTTTATCTATCTTTATCAATCATTACTTTTTTTTAAGCATTAGAAGCAAAATGGGTGTTTGAACACTGTGAATTCCTATTTTACAGTATTTAAGGCCTCGAAAGATGAAGGCTCCATCCTGCCAGAGTATCTCACTCAAAATCGATGAGAGTCACCGACATTGTGAATGACTGAGCTATCATCCTTCACCGTTTATAGCGTGTGATGCTCTGTGAACCGTGAAATTAATAAATAGCATGCTCAGTAATTGCCTGGAAACCAAGCGCTGTGGCAAAGTGAGGTATAAAATCTGTGGCATCAGATGGGGTTTCTAATAAGTTGTCACATTATTGTCAATGACCTTCAAGCAATTAGAACGGCAGAGGAGTGAAAGAGATGCAGAGAGGGGAGGGGTTGCAGAACAAGGAGGAGGTGTTAAGAGCAGTTGAAGTGATGTGAGTACAGAAGGACTCCATTAGGATAGGAAGATCTTCATTAAAAGGTACTGACTGACATAGACTACTCTGAGGCAGAAGGTCCGCCAACCGCCCAGTCTAAGCAATATTTTTGCTTAATCGAATACTGGTGACACTGAGGGCCTGATAAAGTCAAACGCTGCTCCACGCATCCAAACGAGGGTTTAGGGGGAAGCTGCGTGCTTGATGAGCTCAAAGAATACAGATGGTGGTTCAAGGTACGTCTTTTTTAATTGTAGCTAGTCTGCTAAAAGAGAACTGTACTAGTGCACATAAAGGGAACGATTTTAATCATAGCATACAATCAAGATGCAACACATGCACAAGTGCATATCATCAGCAAGCAGAGCGCAGTAGTAGCCTAGTAAAGCACGAAATGCATCTACTGTGTGTTCACACCAGCGTTAATTTCGTTACACGCATTTCAACTATGGTACGTTCGTTACTAAGCAACATAGACGCATGTGACAGGTGGAGGCTTTTGATTGAACTGCTCAATGCAGGTGAAGGATGTGGCGGCACAGAGCAGGTGAAGGAAAACCCGCAGGACAGACACAAAAGAGAGAAACTGCTCATGAAACCAAAAAATGAAGAGGAGACAAAGAGAAAGAAAAGACTGTTCAATGAAAAGTGGGGGTCCAGTTTTGAATGGCTGGTTTATGATTGTAGGACGTTAAGGGGTCTCTTTTGTCTGGACAAGTAATTTCACCGTGGAAACGATAAAGGACCATGAAGTTTCCGCTGGCCATGTCAAAAGCATTGCAAGTAAGCAGACAAAGACAACAAAGTGTTGCGTTTAGATCCCTGGTCCTCATGAAGTTGGCGGAGCTTTGCACCCACCATTTGTTAAATTGCCTTGCAAATAAATGCCTTGCTACCTGTTAAAAGCCAACTCCTTTCATATAATGGTTTTTCACATGTCATTTATATTATCTGACACAAACACTTCATCCATTTGTCCCCTCCGACAAATTTTAGAACCCATTGTGGCCTGCGAGTCAAAAAGTTTGCCCAACCCTCCTATAGACCTATAGTAGGAGAGATATCTAATGGACAACCAAGTACTGCAAGCTAGACTATTATGCAGTTGTGTCTACACATGGGGTCTCTGGGCCTGAGAAGGGAAGAAAATAAGTTTAATTTGGGTAATAAATGTGACTAAAACTAAACTAAAATGTAATTAGTTTTCGTCGTAGTTATTGGATATTCACTGTGTTCTGGACGTGTTATTTGTTACTGTCTGGTTGTTATTACATCACATGGAAATGTTTGTTAATGCCTGAGTTACTGAGTGGGGTCATGCTGACATATGTGCAGAGACACTGTAAACCTCAGCCCCACACCATCTTCTATGGAATTAACTGTTCCAGCTCATCACACTAATCGGGTTGCTCATTTGTACATCATGTCTGGCAGTAAACTTTTAACATCCCTTAATGCCAACAGCTTTCACGATGAAATCCGCCAGAGCAGCAACAGTGATTGCGACTTTCATGACATAGCAATTAACAGTTTGTAAGCAAATTAGACACTAAATGACTAAATGGAACAACTTTGCACCAATACCTTGGCAGTGTCGGTAGCAGCTTTGGCGCCAAGCACACAGTAGCAAGGGAAATATGGGAAAAGTAAGTGAAAGGCATAAATCATTCCCAACCATTGTTTGTCATTGGTCATCAGAGCTATAAGGGTGTTTTTGGAAATCATAGTTGTTTTCTGGTGCTAGTGCACCAACAGCTGTAATCCTGTATCTTATTTTGTATAAGATGAAGGGATACCTTGAAGCTGGTCATTTGGTTGATGTTTGGATGACCACAGCCAGTTAGACAAATCAATGGTAACAACATGCAAACTTAGTCCGACAGTTTCATTCAGCCGTCATTGGAAAACGGATTCTTGGTTTAATTTTTTTTTAAAGTTATATAGCATGGAAGGTCGACACATGTGTCCCCCCGTATAGTTTCAGTGATACCATGCCAATATTACAAACATATTATCATACTTCATATTTCTGATATCATATAACATAATATAGGAATAATATGTAATATAACTAACAAACATGGAATCATACTTAGTATTTCTAATATCTTTATAACATAATATCATATACAGTGTTTTCCCTACCCTTATATCCCCCGGCCCACCACAACGCCCACGGCCCCTTCCGGTCTGTCCTCCCCCCATAGTTCGGAACCTAGGGGATGACATATTATAGTAGAACTCATATAGGAGACATGGCTTCATACTTCATATATTTCTGATATTGTAGAACAATATCATAGAACTAATATCATAAAATAGTATCGTATGCCATATTTGTAATTTAATTTACATAACAACATAGAAATAATATCACAAATATAGCATCAGACTTCATATTTCAAATATAGAACATAATATCTTATTACAATATCATAAACATAATATAACCGATGCTATATTTATGCCATGCCTTTAATACTGAGACAAACTATAGGGGGACATGTGTGTCTACCTTGCATGCTGTATAACTTGAAAAACTTAACTGAGAACCTGTTTTCCAGTGACGGTTTCATGAAACTGTCGGACTATGTTCACACGTTGTTACCATTGATTTGTCAAAGTGCCCGTGCGGGTTATCCAAATATCGGTCGCCAAAGAAGGAAATGGATGAGATGAAAAAGATGCATTCCTTAGACGCTGTGCTGTGCTACTTTGTTCTGTTAATTTGTAATTAAGTTGGAACAAAAATACTCATTTGCATGTTATTTACAAATGAATGAGGAGGCGGGTCCTCACATGCAAAAAGTTGTATAAGAGAAAATCAATAATCCTTGGCCTGGATTTGCTCCATACCCCCACCGGCCATCTGGGGGTTCCCCTCTCGGTTTTCCCACCTTCTTGGGTTTCCCACATAAAAAAAATAAACCCGGCAGCAGAAATATCAAGATCTGGAGGAAAAGACATTCAAAGAACTGGATTATCAACAACAGAGAATACCATCACCAAAGCAAATGACACGACTTGAAAAATTAAACTGAGAACCCATTTTCCAGTGACGGTTTAATGAAACTGTCGGACTACGTTCACACGTTGCAACCATTGGCTGTGGTAGATTATTCAAACATCGGTCAAATGACAAGGTTCAGGGTATATGTAAATACAGAAATCCCTCCATCCTCATTTGCAGCTTTGCATTAGCCAAAGAAGGAAATGGATGAGATGAAAAAGAAATCTCTTCTGTGAATCGCCACCTTAACGTGGTGGAGTTTGAGTGGCTCAGTGATCCTGTGATCTATGTTGTCTGTGGCACAAGCCCCAAGGACAACAGGTCTGAGGGGAGAGTCCAGACTAACAGCGATTCAAAAAGAGTCAATAGTTCAACATGTTCCACCTGGTGGAATTTTGCCTTTAAAATACAATTAAACAACAGTGTCTAAAATACACGCTTTCTAAAGTGATTACTCATTATGTTTAAGATTTTAATTTTGTTTTAACCTTTTAATCCAAATTAATCGTAATCCATTATTTAAAAAATGTGTGATTAATTAGTTATTATTTGAATTAGTTAATCTATAAACAGCCCTAAAAAATATGTTTTTCACTGCAACTCTTCACTGCACCAAAAAATCTTTCCAGAATGTCTTTTTTGATACACTCATATCAAGCTGTACCAACAGGCCTGTTTCACCTAAATCTGCATTCAGACAAATATAAATTGACCCTTTTTTACCAGCGGAGTCTGTGTAGTGCTGTGATGTGGTCTTAAGTCAGATTGATGCTTTTCAACAAAGGCCATGTTTATTTCATCGGTTATTGAGTTGAATCAAAACAGCTCTCTCAATATTTTCCCAAAAGCTGTGACATTAGAAATGGATTTAGAGTTATTCAAAGTTGCCTTTTTCTTCAAAAAGGGTTTATAACTAAAAATAATTCCGGGGATTTGGGAAAAATGCCTGATAGGATTTAGCAATCGATAATTTAAAGCTCTTTTAGCCAAATTGTGTCCCTGCAGTTGCAACAGGATTTGTTTGTTTGATTCTTTGACGTGAAGCAACAAACTCATTTATTTCCTCTAAAAAATTTGCAAATTCCTTTATTATTCAGTGGATAACCATGGTGGGGAATTGGTCAGCTTGTCAATAGTAAACAAGGCACAAGAAGATATTCCAGAAAAGGATTACGTTACTGTTTATGTCAATATTTCACAAATCTATATTCTATATTTAATGGAATCTTAAGATGACTCTCTCTCCATTTGCAGCTTTCCAGGATGATGTACTATTCATTCTGACTTGACGTTGTTAAATCCTTAATATAATTATGAAATAAATAACCTCTCAGTGTCCTTGCTGGATGTCATGATTTTCACTTCCACACTTCTCCCATGGCTGTTTACGGGCGAGTCTCGCATCTTGAGCTGACAGTAAAGATGTTTCTTCTTCCTCTCCTACAAATGTTTCCCTATTTATTATCTGTTCTTATGTAAATTCCTTACTTTGCATTCACTCTAATATCAAACCATTTATTTTCTCAAGGATCAGGGAGAAGACCTTAATCACCTTGAAGGCATGGCCTGTCTTTTTTAACGGCCTCACAGCAGTGGAGACAATTCAAAGAAAGTGTACCTTTGCATAACACCTTGGACCATATTACTAATTTAATACTACTGATACTAAAAGTATTTCTTGTATGTCTACATCCTGTGCATTATAAGACATGGAACTGGTAACTGAATGGTGCACCTGTGTCTTTCTAGTACCTACCAAGAGCGAAAGCTATTGAAAAAACGGGGTCCTGGGAACATGTGTGAGTGCCATCATGAATTCACCTACCTGAGGAGAAATTCCACGGAGAGAGAGAAACTGATTTTACTCGAGTTCATTGCTTGAGCACATTCTTTTGTCTGGAATGAACAAGAAACTTCTCACTTATTAATTAGTCAACCGCTCTACCTGTGGGCCAGCCTGTCATGCTCCGATGTGATTGATAGAACAAGACCTGGGGAAAGGCTCCATGATTACTGATGAGGATTATAAATACATTTCAATTAATAAAACCTCCCATTTGTAATTGTATTACAGGTTTAGCAGGTTTAGGCGTGTCACTGGTGAATGTTGAGGTTTGTGGGCAACGCGGTGAGATGGCAGCAGTGTTTCAGGGATCGAACAACAGCAATCTCCAGTGCTATTCTAGGTGAGTGAGCAGAGAAATTGAGAAATTGAGGGAGGAAAAAGGCAGAAACAAAGTGAGCGAGGGCGGGTAGAGAGAGAGACAGACGAGGGTGAATATCATCCTGTGGTCTTTAATAACCAGGGCAGCGGAGGTTCAGGAAGCAGACATGAGCAACCCAGTGGACACTAGAAGAAGGGCAATGGGGTCACACGGCACGGAGGGGGAGACATGCAGCATCGCACCCACAGGAGATTGATGTGTTTCCCAGCAATCTACAAGCCCATATAAAAGGCCACGGTCCGTGGGCAAGCTTAAAAAGCAACCAGGGAATTGGTGGACAAAGGTTCATCTGGCACTGTCATAACACTGCAGCGTGACAACATAACCTAACGGCTTCACAGGTAGGGCAGCTTTTTGCTATTCAAGTGAAACTTATGGGAGGCAGAATGTTTGTTGCATTTATAGTGGGTGTAAACAAAATTACTTCTGCAACGAAAACTCACTGCTGCTGAAAAATGTCAAAGTGTGTCACCTTGTTGTTCTCTGTTGTATCCAAACGCAGCCCTCTATGGACAGGCTGTCAAAATAAAGACAAATGCTTTTTACATGGTAGCCACGGGTCTGGCTTTGAAGTGTTAAACTATTGGCCTGTAAATTTGAGTTTCCTGGTTCAATTCCTATTTACTAACCAGCTAAGAAATTCCATTCAAATTATTTTTAATAATATCACAGGCTTTATGGCCTCTAGATACATTTTGTTTACCTTCATTGACGTAAAGATTTTGTAAATTCAGTGTAATGCAAGCCAGCATTCTGATTGTCTACGTCTCAACAAATAAACAGTTTTGTATGCCAGGTTTTCTGAAACAATCCTATTCCTCTTAAATATAATTTGCAGGTTCATGATGATGTCGCTGCTGTCTAATTTTTGTCATGGTTTTGAGAACAACATGATTTAGATTGTTTTTTTCATATATATTACGTGGAGTGAATAGTAGAGTACTTGTGGTGAATGGACTAAAGATATTTCATGCTCAAAAAAAAAGGAATCTTCAAAGAACTTCTGCTGACTCTTTCACTATTTGATTTGGATTATATTGCAAAACCCATATTTATATATATATATATAAATGGTTTTATTTGAAAGCAGCATTTCTGACGACACTCTGAGACCATACTACATTCACCCCAAGGACACTGCCTTGGCGTATAGATGTGATGTTATACACTGCAGGTGGTTTCATTATATCTCAAGCAGCGTAGAACATCCATTGAATTTTAAAGGCCAAAGTATCTCCCCCCAGTTCCCTGTGTCTTCCTCTTCACAAAGCCACTGCGTTGTCTTTTTAGAGTCGCACTGGAACTTCAAAGAGCATTTTGAACGGTGGCATCTCGTTACAAAGCAGTGAGGACGGTTGCATGAGCACCTTCAAAGGAGGACAAGTTTTAATAATCTCCACTGCGTCTATATCAACACTAAAGTAAAAGAAATACATTTGAAGCTCAAAAGTGAGGAAAGAAATATTGGTTCCCAATCTTTGATTATGCAATTTTGAGAGGAAAATATGTAAACCTCCTAAACCTCCCCCCCCCCCCCGACCCCCAGTGAGCCAAAAATATTGGAGTTAAATGAAAGGATTGCATTTTAAACTCCTAATAAATAAGGCTGGGGCAGTGTTCATCAGCAGCTCTGCACATTGTCTTCCTGTGAAGTATTTTATTCCTTAGCACAGTAAACAGTGTGATGCACATGCAGTCTGCCTGCACTGAAAAATGTGTTAACATTAAATCCATTCCGCGTTACACTATTGTTTCCTGGAAGGAGCAGGAGGGACATTTTTAATTCAACACTGCCCCTAGTGGAGTGTCTCGGTGCCTACAGAGCCGGCATGAACACCTGCAGTACAGATGCTGCAGTGAAGAAAATATTCATCATCTATATACCAAACCCTCGTGGATGCCTTTACTGAGCTGCTCTCAAAAAGGAGAGTTCAACTCTTATCCGGGTAATGTGGTTAATCAATTACGAGTCCTCGTCCCTTGCGGGTATTCACATTAACTTGAGTATAGGTTTTCACTTAGAGTGGATCAGTGATCTCTGCAGTGGCTTCCCCCTCCAGACTTCTTTCATTATCTAAAATGAGAGCATATTGAAGGGGGGCAACCAAGGTGGAGCAGGTTGGATTTGGGGTGGGGAGATTTGTGTGAGTGGGTCACATCCCCACGTCTCCTGCCACACTTTGGCGCCAAGGTCTCTGCATGTCCATCAAATGGTATTATTCATCACCATCAGCTCTCGGCTGATAAAGAGAAATGACACAAGCTCCATTTGGATGGTATTAAAAAAAGTGACTCAGACAACTACAGTGTTCAGTCAGTGTCAAAAAGAAAATCAAATCATTGCGGCTCCTCTGTTCTCCCACCACTGCATTCTTGGTTTAGAGGAATCAATTCAAAACCTCACATAATTCCCTGCATTCAGTCTCACCCATACAAATCTGTTCATTCGCTCTAGCATATAATTCTATTCAGTGTTTTCTCTGTTAGGGCTCTGTGGCTGGCCTTGCTCTGTCTCTGCTCTGCTGCAGTCATCCTTTTCAGGACGCTGCTCCTTTTCCCTTTTAGCCAGATGTTGCCTTTGGTTAAAGTCTTTATATGCACATCCTACACAAAAATGATTCAAATAGATGAAGCCCAACAAAGAAAACAACAGGTGTGTTTAATGAAGATTCGTTTACCTCAATAATGTTTCAACCATGAGTGGGGATGTCAAGGAACAGGTTACAGTAAATGAAGGTTTTACTAGAAGTGCAGATACTCTGCGGTGCAGCATTTGAGGAAAAAAATAATACAAAAAAATCTTTCACATATACTAAAAATAAGCAAATACGTATATTAATTTTCAGTTGATGACTTGAAAATCTTGCACTCATTATTTACACACATCTCTATATGTCAGTACCATTTGGGAATTCCAATCTGGGAAAGAAATTCATATAGTATCCATAATTCTATTACGGGTAGATGAAATCTAGCGTTTTGATTGGTTGAGAGTGAGTCACAGGGTGTACTTTATTGAGCCATAATGTGCTTTACCTGTTTACATTGACCTGAGCGTTCCATATCAGCGTGCACTCAAATAACAGTTAGTTTTGCGCGACCGTAAATGACGGGTTTCAGGCAATGCTATCTTTCGCAGCCCATTTAGGACAACCTTTAGCTATAGAGGGCAATTAACGTAGACGTAATCTGACTGAATGAGATGGTGCAAGATGTAGCAAGGAGACCTGGAATGTTTTCAGATGATGCATAAATTAATGTCAAACTCCAAGCTAATCATCAACAAACTTCTGGCGCTAGGCTAACAGACGTGATGTTGCTATGCAACAGGAAAACAGCATACATAAAGTTCAGCCTCTCGTACCTTATTGCTTAAATGCTGTTAACCTTTAAAAATAGGGTTGCTAATTATCAACAATTAATAGTTTTTGAAACTCTCTTTACAGCACAGTGAGTACATAAGTCAAACTCTACACTCTTACTTGGAAACTCCGTGCTAACGCCCACTTTGACCGCTAAGAACCTCGGCGTCACACTCGACAGCCAACTCTCCCTGACTCCCAACATCACTGCGACAACGCTATCCTGTAGATACACGCTCTACAACATCAGGAGAATACGTCCCCTTCTCACTCAGAAGGCAGCGCAGGTACTGATTCAGGCTCTTGTCATTTCCCGCCTGGACTACTGCAACTCCCTCCTGGCTGGTCTCCCTGCCACTGCCATTCGACCTCTGCAGCTCATACAGAATGCAGCAGCTCGAGTGGTCTTCAACCTTCCGAAATTCTCCCACACTACTCCACTCCTCCGCTCTCTTCACTGGCTACCGGTGGCTGCCCGCATCCAGTTCAAAACATTGGTGCTCACGTACCATGCTGTGAATGGATCGGGTCCAGCTTACACCCAGGACATGGTCAAACCCTACATCCCAACCCGCACTCTCCGCTCTGCATCTGCAAAACTACTCGTTCCTCCCTCACTGAGAGCAAAACACTCGACTAGATCACGACTCTTTGCTGTCCTTGCGCCGAAATGGTGGAACGAGCTCTCTGAAGACACCAGGACCGCAGAGAGCCTTCACATCTTCCGCCGTAAACTAAAGACACACCTCTTCAGACTCTACCTCGACTAAAGACTAACAAATTGTAGCACTTAAATTGTACTTGTAACGTCACTCATCTATAGCAAATTGTAAATTGGCTTATTTGGGGAAATTGCACTTTCTTGTTTCTTGTTCTCCTGAGTTTGTACCCTATGGTTGAATGCACTTATTGTACGTCGCTTTGGATAAAAGCGTCCGCTAAATGACATGTAATGTAATGTAATGTACACTGTAAAAAAAAAAAACGTAAAAAGGTCAAATGACTGGCAGCTACGGCTGCCAAACAAAAAACAATAAAATTAAGGTTAAATACCGTATTCAAATAAAATGCAAAAACCATACATTTACGGTGATTTTCATTTACAGTTAAATAGATAAATACTGTTATTTTACAGATTATTCCTGTATTATTATGATCAGACACCTTCAATAAAGCGATATTGCTAAACATTCTGCCGCAAAAAATTGTTATTTTACAGATTTTTCCTGTTTTATTATGATGAAACACCTTCAATAAAGTGATATCGCAAAATGTTCTGCAGTAAAACACTATAATTTTACAGATTCTTCCTGTTTTTTCATGATGAAACACCTTCAAAAAACTCATATTACAAAAAGTTTTGCAGTGAAACACTTTAAGGAGGTTTCCCATATCATTACGATCAAAAACCTTCAATAAAGTGATATTACTAGATTTTCTGCAGTGAAACACTGTTATTTTACACATTCTTCATGTATTATTACAATCAAACACCTTCAATAAAGTGATAACACAAAACATTTGGAGGCCAAAATATGTTATTTTACCGATTCTTCTTGTTTTATTACGATCAAACACCTTTAAAAAAGTGATATTACAAAAAGTTTTGCAGTGAAACACTGTTATTTTACAGATTTTTCCTGAACTATTACAATTAAACACCTTCAATAAAGGGATACCGCTAAAGGATCTGCAGGAAAAAATATATCTAGAGAAGATTTCAATGGTTCAATTAAACTAGGGGTTGGACGCTGAATTACAAATACAGTACATACCACTATTCATTTTAAAACAAATTTATTCAACGAATTCTTTAGGGCCCTCCGGGAAGAATTAAAAAACTTTTCCCCATCAGGACTGTTGGTTTCTATCATGATGAGGTGTTGACTTCACCATTGAAACAGGTGGAGAAAGCAACACATTGTGCTGTTGAGCTGATGGGTGGTGTTTTCCAATTCAGTATTATATGGTTTTCTTTAATGTTCTCCAGATCCCAGGTCCCTCCATTTAATTCTAATATATGACAAACATTACACTTTTGATCCAGAATCCCAACTAGGCAGTGTATTAATGAGTCAAATCAAAACATACCGCAAAAGGTTGATGAATCTTTACCAGAAGTGACAGAGCAGATAAAGAACAATCTTCCAAATTTCCAGTAATCAGCCCAATCCTTGGTGCATCTCGGGAAACAAATGAGAAAAAGGACAAAGATTCATTGAAAATTCCTTAGAAAGTAGGCTTTTATTTTTTACCTTTCCTTTAAACACTTGTATCATATGTATCATAGCAAGATTAACACACTTGTAGCTAAACAAAACAAAAAAAGCCAATTGACACATCAAAATCAATCCAACCACCTATAATTGGTGTAATGTTATGCCTGTTGTAGTTGTGCTACAATCACTTTACAGAGGGAGTAACTGTACATTTAACGTCACCATACCAGGTGATTGACCACTATGTGCATGTAACATTTCTTGATGTTGGGGAGGTAAACAAGCTAACGTTAGCTTGTTCACCTCACTAGTGTCAGCTAACGTTAGCCTAACTGTTCATATATATAATACAGGGCTCTCAATGTGTGACTGTAACTCATTTAGGTCTTCAGTCACGCGCTCCGCCACACATCCAATCTCTCACGCTAAAAAAAGAAACGGACTTCGGTCCAAGTCGCGGTTCCTCTTCAACCTCCCTGTCGAAGGTATCGTCCCCCCGCTGTCGGCCGTATGGTCCCCCAACAAAATCTCCCCCTCCAAGGTTATTTGAAAAGTTGAGAGCTCTGTATATAAGTCTGTTTATCCGCCTACTGCATTATTAAATACACTAGAAACTGTTTTAAACACTGAGGAGATAATGTAATGTAATAACGTTTTAAACATTGAGAATTATTCATCCCAATTTGTTTACATATTTGTCTAAAATTAAATATTTTTTGACTGGGCTACATAATTTAAGGACATAAACACAAAACATAACATTACGTTAGCTTGTTTCAGAAAAAAATGTTTTCTTACCTGATATCTTCAATGTCTTTGCAAGGATATAAATCAGATCCAGATCCCGTGTGTTGATATTCCAGTCTTTTGTTCTTCATTGACGTCCGACAACTCAAATTCGCCTCCATATGTACGTTAAAATACTCAGGTCATAATATAGGTAACAGCAGGGACCAGCAGACCCTGTGCTGCGGCGCCGAGGAGCAGCTTTCCGGCAGCAGCCTCCCACTCAAACAGACTCATTTCAAATGTGAGCGCGCACAGTTCTCATTGGCCAGTTTTCTGAATGACAGGCAGATTATCCGATCTTGTCCAAATCAACGTGGTGAGACAGGCAATAGTAATTGTTTTAGCGTGGTAACTTTGCACACATAAGAAAAGATGATTCGTTTTAAAATAAACAAAATAAATGTGTGGATTTAGTTTTATTTGTAGGCTGTCAAATTTAATTGATTGGTTGAATGGTGTTTTCATTGCAGTTTATGAATAAAGATGTAATAATATATGGTAAAGTTGTATTAATACCTACAGGCTCACACAAACACATTGCCATTAGGTATCGGGATGAAATCTTTGAACCCATGGTCAGACCCTACACTGATGCACGACATTATGTTTCAAACAGACACTGCCAAGTTGCTCCTCAGACTTTACAGGAGTTCAATGATGCCCTTAGATCCCACAAGACACCATCCGTTGTCTCGTTAAGAGCATGCCGCAATGTTGTCAAGATTGCATACAAGGACAAAGTGATATAGAGAAAATTGAAATTTGGCAAAATGGACTACTCTTTCCACATAATTTTATTCACTTGGATTTTTGCCACATCTTAGAGGGCTTACTTTTAAACTTTTATTAGGACACCCTCTTAAGCCAGCCTCAGGACGCCCAAGGTGGGCAGGCACTACGGCTAAATCGGGCCTCAATCATAAGGGCAGACTCAGCCTCTTTACCCAGTCTGGAGGTGCCCATGTGGGAAAAAACTGTAGCAGCCAGGCCCCTCCATGAAACGGGCCAAACAAAACATCTATTTAAATAACACTAAATTATGAATAATAAATTAAATTAACACTTTTTCGGCGCAGAATATTTAGTGATATCCCTTTATTAAAAGTTGTTTCATCGTAATACTCCAGGAAAAATCTATAAAATAAATGTGTTTCTCTGTAAAATTGTTAAGGAAAATTTCTTTAAATCTATGGTTTTCGCACTTTATTTGAGTTAAGTTATTTTACCTTAATTTTACGGTTCTTGTTTGGCAGCCGCAGCTGCCAGTCATTTGACCGTTTTTTTTACATGATTTGAATGTAATTTAAAAAAACAGTAAAATACTCTAGAATAATTAAAGAATTTCTCCTGTAACAAAAGGAGATAAAAATGTAATTTGTCATTATGAGCATAATACTTCAATTTACAGTTGGACTGTTAATTTACAGAGTTTTGCACATAATTTGAAAAAAAAGAAAAAGTACTGTAAAAAGTTATTTCCCGTAAAATTAGGCTCTTTTTTTACAGTGTAGATGGCTATATCATCAGGTAACAATTATATTATACAGTTCTCTGCTATCCTGGGTCTCATGTCTGATACATCAGATACAGATGTATACAAACACAAGATTCAGAACTTTTTCCAGTGGTGTGACAAACACTCAATCCTCAATGTCAAGCAAACAGAGGAGATGTTCTTCGACCCCAAATCCATTGTAGACCATTTAGCAGTGGTTTTCCATAAGCAGAACATAACAACGGTTTACTCTCACAGATACCTGGCCATACAAATCAACAACAAACTGACACGGGTAGAGAATGGGTTCATGACTTTATCCGTCGCCACACACGCCTTGGTGAATTTCACCGACTCCTCCAGGAAGTGTGTCTGGATGACTGCCGCTTCCTGCTCTACTTCAGGCTGACAAGCAGCCAACTCGATGACCAATAGGCTCGGATTGGTGCCAGGATCTCTCTGTTGGACACCAACTAACTTACGGGCGTGCAATTCTTTTGCCAAAGTTGAAATATTTAATCTTTGGCAAAAAGGCAAATAATTTGCTTTGCTCCATTCACTTTTTTGCATCTTTCGCAACGCATCTTTCGCGTTCGCTGCACCAAGCATTACGATTTGATTTGGTTATTTGGTCATTATCATTGCGTCCAAAATAAAATATGTCAGGCATCATATTCTTTCCAAAGCAAAAGCAACAAAGTTCTATTTTTTGTCATTGATCAACTGATGAACAGTATTTACTGCATAGCAAAACACATCAACAGAAATACATGAAGTATTCATTAAATGTTTAAAAAGATTTAGAACTATGTCAAATACACAGCCATTGTTATTTATACAGTAGAAATACCTAATGATATTTAATAGTAACAATATTAATGTCCACAACCTGAAATAAAACGTGTAACTATATCAATCTATATCAAAAATTGACATCATGATTTTCCATACTGAATTCATGAGATCACTTAAAAGGAAAAGGAAATCTTCTCACAAGACATCCAGAAATCCTTTCGTTTTTTCAACAGCTCTCTAGGCACACAATTTAATGTGTTCTTTTTCTTCCGTACCTTCTTTTTCTTTTTCTCTCTCTTTGCAAAGATCTTTTTTTTCTGTGCAAGGATCCCTTCCTCAAGGGAATTTAGGACTGGTAGGCCTATCAGGAATACAGTATTTCTCCTTCTCCTGGTCTTTATTGTCTTAGGGCCCTGCTTCGGGGAGTTGTCCCACCAGGAAGGTGAATTGTCATCAAGGGTCGGGGACATTTTTCCACATGCTGGCAGAGCAAGAGTGCTGGAGCAAGAACCACCAGTATTTAAGGCCCCAAAATAAGGCTTTAAGACCAAGCAGAAGGCACAGTTACGGGGATCCCAGAGATGGACGCAATGAAGGCAAAGAGGCAAGTCCCAGCTGCAAGGAAGGTGGAGATGATAGAGGAGTGCCCATTTGCAGGCACAGTGGAGGTGAGGGGCAAAGTTAAAGCGGGGCCGGTGACCGATGTGTCTGGATTGTGTGGCCGGTCAGACCAAGTGCTTGTGCACATGAAGCCGGCCTTAACATTTGCTGATGTAGCAGCTTTTGATAAAGAACCTCATGAACAACAATAAAAGCCACAACATGGTCAGCAAAAGTCTCAGTCATGTGACTTGTGCTGCCGTCCTCAGTGACTTTCTATCTGCAATTTCACTAAAACAGTGATTATAACTGGAGTCCCTGCGGTTGATTGCAGGTGGGTTGTTGAACATGTCTGAATTAATCCTCCTTTCTGTTCATTTGTTTGTTCTCGTAAAATCAAACCACGAACCACTGCTTTTCATGACATATATACTATTTAATCTTTCTGTCGACAACATACAATAGACATCATATTGTAAGACACAGTTTACTGCTTCTTTTTCACAGGCAAAGAGACAATCCTACTGAATAAAGGACCAGCATTAGCTAGTATCTACACATTTATACATTGTCTGAGGAGACTGCCATACGGCGTACTCATCTGTAGATAATCTCAACATATAAACACTCTCGTGGATTGTTTGCACAGCCTTAGCGGGCAATTCAGGCTTTAGAAGACGACCTGATCCAGCCCGTTGTCATTTTTATATTAGTTGAGATTCTACTCAGATTCTACGACTGACATGCAATGTAGTTGAAGTATGAAGTAATATGAAATGGATTTTGTAACTTCAATTTGTACTAGTGTAGAGTAATCTACTTGGACACCATCATACAGCACATTCATGTACACAAACATGAAGGTACTAACAGCAGCTGGATAACACACCTAGGAGCAAGGGTAACAGCTGGCACGTCCAAGGGCCAAAAAATGTCACAATTGGGAACTCAAATGCCTACAAATGAAGCCTTTGCAGCCTCTTTTTGAATCAATACTAAAACCAAAGTATAAAACAGCTTTGTGTACTTGACTTTCAAGTACAATCAGTTTCCTTCCTGTACTTTTTTTTTTACCTTTATACAGAGCTAGACCAGTTGCTATACTCAGCTACTAAGCTTTATGCTAAGCTAAGCAAATAACAGTCCCCTCTCTCCAGCTTCATATCCAGCCTACAAATACACGAGTGGTGTCAATCCCCTCTTCGAACTCTCGACCAGAAAGGTAGAGGCAAGTATACAGAGTAATAACGGCCACCTCTGTGATGGCCGGTGAAACACTCATAACCCTCATTCTACCTGAGGATATTTGGTATAACATCAGAACAAAACATATTTGTACAAGGGATGAAATAAGAGAGGACAAAGAAAAGTGCCCTACTGTTCACGTCCTTGCAATCCCCGCTGCCTGATCCCCGTCTGTCCTCCAGCCTCCATCATCCGATCCTCTTTCCATCACCGGCTCTCTGTACCAGTCTGTTCCCCTTCCAACACTCCATCACAACGGCACGGAGCCCTGGAGATGTCTCGCTGCTAAGGAGTGATGTAGTGGGCTACGCTAACAGGCCCTCTCGGCCACTATTATTAACCAGGCCCAGCTCTCATTTCTCAAGGCCTACAGAAACACACACGCACAGAAACACACACACACATATACACACACGCAAGCACTAACACACCAAAAAATCCAGAAAAGACACACACACACTTGAAACACGCACAGCCCCTCCATTTAATTCTTCACTGGAGATAAGCAGGCATTGCATGTTTTTCCTATCTTAGAATTAATGTAGCAACAACTACATTTGATACAACTTTAATTTGGTAGTTGAATTAACGAATTAGCAGCGGTGCGTTACATTGATGACACAACTATTTTTCCTTAGTCCCGCTATTCCAGTGGCATATGATGAAAGCAGTATTATTACCACAGTATGCAATATTCAAACACGAGATTTGTCATCTAATGAAGAGAATTAGATTTCAGCCTTCATGTATAATTCATTGCCATCAACCTTAATCCAGTACTCAGTGCAGCAGACACAGACTGCAAATGAAGGGCAGAAACTCACAAGTGCATTATCTGAATCAACTACAAAAGATTATAGTTCCAATCAATCTTTTTATACTGTTAATTGTAGATTGTGGGGCTTTTGCGAGGACAAATATGCTCTACTGCTTGTGGTGTACTTGAATGTATACAATTGAGTTTTCCTGACTTCTCCTCCTGTGGTGTATGACATGAATCACTTTGATTTTCTGTTGATGTGTTACACAGTGTGTTTTCTTGCTTCACTGGCCTGGTATCCCTTCATTAGTCTATTGCTTTCAGTAGAACAGCCAATCCTGTATGTGAGTGAAAAAGTCTTCGCCTTCCAGTGGCGTGTATCGAATTCCTTTATCCCCTAGTACAACTAGTGCTGCTAGCTAGGAAACAGGGCAAATATAACCGCCCCCCCTCGCCCACCAAGGCATTGATTTAAACATAGAATGCTGCAGCTGGGAGCTACAAATCTAAGGGGGAAGTCAGCTTATTCATAGAACAAAAATGTAGTTGTTTTGTACACACACCTCAGAGGATTTGATTCAGTATAGATGAGGGGTGTGAGAACAGTGTGAGAGCAGTGTGTAGCGCTGCGTTCCAAACATTGCCAGTTGATGACATTCTCTCTGACTAGATGTGTGTGTGTGTCTGCATCACACTTGATTTAGAGTTTTGTCAGACAAAGGCGGGATGCTCTGCACAGTTGCCTACATTCGTATTTTGCCTTTTAAAAAAAGCCCAATTCCCAATAAACACACTCGTCTTCGTGTCGCAGCAACGCTGCACACAGCAGGAAACCCACCTTCTCACTCAGAGGACGATTATGAAGAGAGACTGCAGACATGCATCTTCCCCCTCACATTAGAATAACATGAATAGAAGGGAAACAACCAGCGAGTGTTTGGAAACGCAAAGGGAGAGAGAGAGAGAGGGAGCCTCAAGAGGGACAGATGGGAGGAAAAGAGGGACCAGCAGATGGGAAAGATTGAAACAGTAGAGGGGGGGTATAAAGGGCCCAGGTCAGAAGAATGTTCCCGTGTTGTGAGAGGAACCTTGTAGAGTGAGTCAGCGGCTGCGGTGTCTGGCACAGCATCAGTCCATGTGATCAGACAACGGGCGTCTGGCTCATAACCCAGTCACTTTGTTCCCCCTCTGGCAGCCCCGGGCCCGACTGCCTGACTGGCTGTTGGTGAGAGAAAGAGGCAGAGATAGCAGGAGAGGACGCCTACTGCCTCCGCTCATCGTCAGTGGGACGGAAATTAGCCACGCGAAGCAATTAAAACTTCTGCGAAAACGCCAGCTAAAATTAGCTCTCCTCAGGGTCAGTGAGGCAAAAGTCGATAGTTCAAAGGATGAATCCTCTTTCTTCCTCTCTGTCACACATACACACAAAACACCCACACACACAAACACACGTACAGCAGCAAGACACATAATGGGTGTCCTGTCCACTGCCCTGCAAGCCATGATCCCATTGCCCAGATAGGATTCCTAATTGATGTGACAAAGTGCCTGGGAGTGTCCCGTTTCTCCGGAGTGGTTTTCTAAAACGCCATGGCGACCTCTTTCTCTCCTCCCTGTCCTTTTGTATGCTATTCCTTTCATTGCCGAGTGCGGTTTAAATGGGGTAAAAAAAAAGAAAAAAAAAAGTATCCTGACATCCGACGGCCGGATATTATTATGATTGCCGAATATTGACCGTGGCCACAGTGGGCAGGAACGGGAGGACAAATAAAACATCAAAAAGCTTGGCTATGAAGTGATGTTCTTTGCAGAAATGGAACGCGTCAGCTTTCATCTTGTAAGATAATAGCCCAGACATGGGTTTTGAGTGCAAAAGGAGATAGGTTTGACTGTGAAAGCTTTTAGGAACTGTCACTCCAACAAACATGACAGCGCCGCTAAAAATAATGCCTGCTTATAAACTCAATGTCAGCGGCTCGGGGTGTGTTGCGTGTCTACTTAAGAGATCGCAGGCTAGAAAAACAACATTCGAGAAGGCCTGTGTACGCACACACACGCAAACACTATCAATCTCAGTGTTACATTTCACTGTCAACGGGCCGTAAGCGCGGAATGACACCAGCCGACCCGTTCTTTGTTTTCTCGTATCTAGATGGATGTTCCTGTTGTGTTTTGTTTCCCATTAATTAAGTGTGGGGGAGTTGGTGTCAGTCACTATTAATTTGGAAGTGTTAATGCACCCGGCTTTGTTTGACAGTCTTTTTTTATTACAACACACACCATTGTGAGTGAAAATCATGATTAATTTGTTGAACTTAATGATGTATAATTTGGCAACTCAATTTTTTCATAGCTGTCGACTGAGAGACTGGGTTTGGGTTTACTAACTGTGATTCGGTGGCTGAAATAGCTTTTTAACAATTGCATTTTTGTAAAACGAGCCACTGATTATAATACTAGAAATGTTATTTTGTCCTGGATTTTTGGCTGCGTTCTCTGGGGGGCAGGTGTATATTTGTGTGTTGGGTTTTGTGTGAGTAAGAGTGTCTACGTGTCTTTTTGAATGCCTATTTTGGAAGTTAAAGCGCAAACACAACGTTCTTTGTGAAAAGAATTGAAAATAAGAATCACCCATCGTGCAGCAACTGGAAACATACCAAGGCTAAGAACCTTATCGGGAAACACCGGGGCAGTGCTGTTCTGCATGAAGATGATCTTTAAATGTCCTTACTGTGACCTTTACTGCATGTAATGGGCACTGTGTGCTGTAGGCTGAGGAGACAATGGGGCGCTCACTGACCTGTGCAATGCGACCACGGAGTGATGCTTCAATCAAAACCTGGCTGATTGTGTTTCCATTTATAGTCTCAGTGTGTATGCACGATTACCAGCCCTCATGTGTGTATCGGCGCGTGCGGGTAAGTATACATTTGTGTGCAGGTGTTATCTTGTGCCACATCAAACCTGTTTACCCCTCAAAAGTCTCGATATGGGCCATTTACATTCTTCAGTGAGAAACAGATTCACATTCAGGGACGGTTTCCAAGCCCCATTATTTGCCGTCACTTTCAAATCAAAATCAATTTCCCAGGCCCCCGTTGTTCTCCTCCAGGGCTGAAATGTTTTCTCTCCGAGTGTGTCTGATGAAAGGTTTTCTCTGCACAGCCCCAGAGATCTGGCATGCTGAGGGGGAGGCAGCTCTGTGCACGTGTGTGTGTGTGTGTGTGTCTGTGTGTGTGTGTGTGGATACGTGTGTCATTGGAACACATGGGCAACGTTGCGATGGAAGAGAGCAGTCAACGCTGACCGAAGCTGCCCTACCCGGCTGTGTTTCTTAAGAACAGAAAGTGCTTCATACTAGAGACGGATAACACCCCCACCAGTGAGCACACACAAACAGGCAGACACACTGGCCCAAGAAGCGCTTCACTGTTGTGGTGCATGTTTGCTTGTGATGTGGGTTTTCTTGAAGCGCTGTTTGTTCTACTATCCCATGCTTGATCAGGTTGGATGAAATCTCCCTCTCCCTGCCGAAGGCACAGCAGCTGAGGGGGGAATACTGATCTGTCAGCGCACCACACAGACGGCACTTAAGAGACTCAGGGTAATAGCTGTTCATGGGCCCTGTTAAAAAGCCTCCCCCGTTGCTGGGGCTTAGTGTCACTTAGAAGGAGGGCGTGAAAGATGAACCTCAAACTGTAGAGATTCTAACTAGATACCTGCCAACTGTGAGGACAAGCTCCGGCCCACAGAAATAACACGATTTCAACGCCCATTTCAACCTCCATTGAGAAAAAAATATTACACATTTTTATGAGATAACATTGCTTTATGCTAATTGTTTGACTCTTAATGGCACATTTGGCAGCACAACAACATTTTGGGGTGTTTTTCTAGCAATAATTTACAGGGTAATAGCATTGTATTTTCGAAGTTAGAGCATTTTATTTAATGATTTTTAACCAGCTCGGTATCATTACATTGTTGATATTATACGTGAATGAACAATGTTCCCATTCTAGCACTTTTAATTATCATTACAACAGCTATGATAAACTTGGGGCTTGACGGTCAAGACAGGTTGCCTTGTAGATAGGGCGCCATCGCAGGTCTGACAGGGAGACAGAAAACCTTTTAAGATCACATTCACACCTACGAGCAATTTCAATGTCAACCGTGGGAAGACACTGTAGAACCGGCAGAGAACCCACACAGTCACAAGAAGAACATGCACGTCTGTTGTAATCCATCTCTCCAAGACCAGAGTAGTGGACTGACACAGCCATCCCTAATCATGACACCTGCATAAGCATTGACTGTTGGTAGTCATGTGAGATCCCATCGCTTACACAGGGAAGATCTGAATGTAATGTCAAGATCTGAGCAAACACCATCTGATGATTGATGTGAAGATGACATGGAAAGAGCCAATGCTGATAATTGACTGTCAAACTCAACCCTTTAGCTAACGCTGAAAGCAACGCTGTTAGAACTGTAGAAGATTGATTCTCCACACTCCAGTTGTTTGGTCAACTGCTCTTCCAACAGCAAGAATGAATTAGGTTTGTTTTCTTACTAAAGCCCATAGACACACGCAGACACAGCATTTATGAATTTTAAATCCATAGGGATGTAAAATGAGATGAATATAAAACAATGTACCACAAACTGATTTAGTTCAATGCAGTACACTCACCTCTGTTTGCTTATTGGTCAATGGGTGTTATCTTATAGATCGAGTAGACACGCACAAGACATAGAGTTGGTCATTATTCTGCTGCGACTGTGCAGCTTCATAATTCAATAAGAATATGGTGATTTATGTTGCAGACCACGGCAGTATGTACATAAATCACCGAAAGCTCACCTATCGCTTTCACTTATTCATGTTAGCTGTTATTTATAACACCATCGTCGGGCCCTGTGTGATCAATATCCTTAATTCTAATTAAATCTTGAGCACTCGCCCCTCTGTGTTGTTGGTACAACGCGCATTTGTGTCGAAAATGTTAATTAGTGTGGTTGGTGCGAAGGAAGGGAGGGGCTGAAAATTACCAAATGAGGGAAAGTGGTGGAGCAAGAGGGAATGTGATTAGGGGTAAAGTGTGGAGAATATAAGCTTTATATATATACTCTCGCCGTGGGCGGATGTTGACCTGCAATACCCGCGAGATCCGATAATCTGCCGTGCTCAGATGAGGGTTCAAAATGGTGTAGGAGAAAGGCCAAGACCAGATGAACGGTGAGGGGGGGGGGATCAGCCTTGCCAAACAAACAGAGCTTTTATTCGGAGCCCAGCGGCCTGTTGACACCCCCCATGGTTGGCTATCACCGCCCCCATCGCCTGTTGACTCTGCTGCTCAGTGGATTTGAGACAAGGATCGGACCATGGCTCACGCCCGAGGTCTTGTGTTCATAATGCCCACTATGCTGGCGGACACCATAAGACACTCGGAGTGATAAGGTCTGTTCAGGGCCGCGGTCCCAAATGGTCACATGCTGTTTGACTTCACAAACAAGCGGTGATGACAACACCCACACTTCCCTCCGTGGCGGTTATATGAATGGGGCACTGCGTTCGCATCTCGCAGCTGCGATCGTAGCTAGCAGGGAAAAGCGTAGCGGTGAGTGTGCTTTTGCTCAAAGGTGGATGTGAGCAGGTATAATGGTTTCAATCTGCCCAGCAGGACACAGGGAGAGGGTAACATCTTCACCCTTTGCACACTGGCCTTACTGGATATAGACACAATATTCCTGTTGTTGCGTCTTCCGCAATATGGCCAAGACAAAATACAATAGAAATGTAGATCATAGTACATAATTATTAAAAACTAGCCTTGAAAAAAACGCATAAACCTGAATGTGTCATCGTGCTGGTAAATAAATTGTGCCCGTGCAGAAGGGACCGGAGTCGCTTTCCTCTGCTGTTTGCCCACCAACGATTACTCACACTGATAGATGTGTGTTTGCGTGCAAGCATCTGTGCCTCTGTGTGCTGTTTACTGTCGGGATGAGGAGTCTCCATAATCCACAGCACTGCTGTGGCAACACGGAAACTGAGGTGGAGTGACGTTTATGCCACAGGAAATGAGAAGGGGTGAAACCAAAGGTCACTGACAAGAAGAGGGAGTCGGGGGGGGGGGGTAGATACAAAGCAAGAGACTCATTGACGTCAAGGACCGTCTGGTAATGTGTTTGGAGGAGTTTCTTAAAACTGGAAATCACACGGATGCTTAAAAGTAATGCAACGTAGTAAAGTTATGCATTTATTAATATAATATTTATTTGTTATACAAAAAACAAGAGAAGGCGAATCTATAAAAAACAAATAACCAAATTTCCGATTTTGCTCATCCTTGTTATACAAATAAATGTCTCCCTAGGCGTGAATCTAGAAGTCTTTGGACCCCAAGAGCATACTGTTATATATTTGTTCTGTGTGTGCAGCAGACAAAGTATCTCCCAGTGGATAAGTTTCACATGCCCTGACATACACTTTTGTCAAACAAGATTTGTCTCGTACTTGTTAAACTAATTGGCCTTCATCCTAAACTCGAAACAAATCATGTCATGCATTCCATTATGCATCCACCCCAGTGGAGAATCCTGTCAATAGCACAAGAGACAAACAAGGGTGTGTGTGTGTGTGTGTGTGTGTGTGTAGAAAATCTGGTTGTGTTGTCACAGGGGCACAAAGCAGAAACACATCATAGTTGTTGTTTAATTTGATGGTGTCTCCAGCGAGAGCAATGTGGGCGTGCTCCTGGCTCAGATCTATCTCTGTTTGTGAATGTGTTTTTAACCACTAGATCATTGTAGCAATACACTAGTGGCAGCGCTCTGGCATCATCCTGCCTGCAGCATCGATCCACACAGCTTCATTTACAACAGTGTGGATTTCTGCATCTGAGGGGAGGAGTGAGAGACAAAGAGAGACAGTGAGTGAGACAGAGAGCGAGCAAAATGGAATTCTTAGAGACAATCCCAATGCATGATTTTATTGAATAAATAAAATATGTTGACTGCTGCGAAGTCAAAGTGCTGGGATATGTTATGTTGTCTTTTAAGATGTAGAGATACTGAAAAGGGACTTGATTGTGATCGTACTTACATAAGGGTTGATGGATTTGAAAGAGACACGTTAATACAAAATCAAGTGAAACAAAACAACCCAACTTTTAGAACCTGGTAGGAAGAAAACTATCCCGAGACTCCACTTCCCAAACAACAGCTCATCTTTCACCTCGCTTTGCTTTAATGACCAAGTGACCAGAGTCAGTGGAAAAAGACCTTGGGGCACAGCAGGTTTCTGTCCAAATGTAATTCATTCCTTGATTGAATTTTCATAAAATCTTTTTACGAAACTGCCAATCAGTTTTCATTCACTGCCGTTGAATAAGAGCAGTTGGAGCTCGGTGCCGCTATTTTTTGAACTGAACAAATTTAAGGCATCATAATCAAACAATGAAAACTATGTCGAGAACCTGAGGACATTCAACGTTTATTTGTTTTTTGTGTGGTACTAATGATGTTTTATAACTGGTGTCTAATTAAAGATGCTGAATCAAATTTTAATTTTAATTTATTTTTAATTGTATAGCACATTTCAACAACAAGGCAATTCAAAGCATCCTCCAACGTATCTCCCCACAACCCATCCGACCGCTTAGACGGATCGACATAGAATCCTATCGCTCACGTCTCCTAAATTAAATCGTTAAACGCATTCGGTTGTTGGCGTGGTCCTTCCTAGTGAAAAGAGTACCAAAATTCTGAAATGGTCAAATAAAAGCAGCAGCATAAAGAAAAGGTGCTGAGGGACTCAGCAGACCTGCAGCTTTCTGGGACTATTTTTCAAATATGTAGAGCAGAGACGCTGAACGCTGCTTCTACATGTGTAGGTTTAACTCGACTATGGCGCATGGTTGGCGGTCTGAACCCCGGCTGCTCCATGTCCCATGTCGAAGTGTCCCTGAGCAAGACACCTAACCCCTAATTACTCCCCAGGCAAAAACGAAAAAAACAACAAACATGGGTTAAAAATGCGATGTAAGTCGCTTTGGATAAAAGCGTCAGCTAAATGACATGTAATGTAATGTAAAACAGAAAGTCTACTTTCTGATCTACTAAGGGTTTGTGGCGGTCGTGGCGTTTGTGGCGTTTGTGGTGGTCGTGGCGCTCGTGGCGTTTGTGGTGGTCGTGGCGCTCGTGGCGTTCGTGGTGGTCGTGGCGGTCGTGGCGTTCGTGGCGGGCGTGGCGGTCGTGGTGGTCGTGGCTGTCGTGGCGTTCGTGGTGGTTCATAAGGTATCAGCAGTTCAGAAATGTACTTTGGCCCTGAACCATTCAGCGCTTTATAAACCAACAGCAGGATATTGAAGTAATTTCTTTGCCAGTGTGAAGACCTGAGAACTGGACTGATGTGATCCACTTGGTCCTAGTGAGGACTCGAGCTGCAGCGTTCTGATTGACAAATTGATTGTTACGAAAATAGGTCGTGGGCAGAGGAAGATCTGCAGTTCTGCGTAGCTCCACAAATAATTTGGGTATAGTTCAGCTATATATTTTGGTTTTATCAACCACAAACTGATTCTCACCTTGTTTTCACAGCTTTTTCTTCTGCCCCCAAGTGGCAAAAAAGAACAACTGATACAGCAGATCTGGCTCGTTGAAACAACCTGAAGATTAGGCAACACTGCAGCATGACACATATTACTCATTCATGATGGATAATGCTTAGGGAACGACATCACATTAATAATTGATAGGCATTTACAAATGCAGAAAGTGTATATTGATGTAATTTGAATCCTGACGTATGAAATGGGGGTAGTTAATGTATCCAGGGGGATTTAAAATTCATTAATTCTCTGCTCTGTAGGTTTAGTATTGAGGATGTGCCAGAGATAAAGAGAGAGGGGAGGGAGGTGGTGCTGGTGAGATGGTCAGCAAGCATGAAGTCATAGGTCAATCCACTGAGGTATAATATCACACAAATGAATAGAGTCACCGTCTCTTTCGCTCTCTCAGGGGGATCAGACAGACTTATGAATGTCCTCCACTTCACAAGCGCAGTGTGTGTTCAGGGCCATTCGTCTTTGGCCTGTGTTGGCTTGCAGGCTATATGCATAACTTTAAATTAAATGGCACAATATAGCTTATGGATTCAGATTGAATTGTGGAATCCTTCGCTGTATTCTGTGTGCAGAACATGGCCAAAAGTGTGCAACTCAGCCTTATCAACATCTTTTGGACAAATTAGACTTTCAATCTGCAACACGAGTGGCCCAATGACTCACAAAATCCCGATGAATTCAACCCTGTTCAACCAATGGACCAATCTGCAACTGTCGATTTACTTCTGATAGTAACATTTAGGGACAAAGCGGGAAATAATTACATGCATATTACATGCAATGATGCGCAGAGCAGAATGTGTGGATGTCAGGGTGGTAGTTTAGAACATCAGACATTCATGCAGAAAACCACAGCTTGTCTTCCGTCGCAGAACCTGAAATGAAACAGAAGTTTCACCATCGTACATAACAGTAACCATTTAATCATTTTCTACTCCAGGCGGGAGTGTGTGTGGGGGTGGGGTAGGTTCTAGTCGATCCCAGCTAACATCGGGCGAGCGACGAAGTACAACTGGACTGATCATTCGCGGGGCTGACGTACGTACGTATGTACCGGACAAACAACCATTCACTCACACCTAGAAGCAATTTTAGAGTAAATAACACCCCAGAGCATCTCTTTGGACTAAGGCAGGAAGCCGCAGTACCAGGAGAGAATCCACCCGAAACGCAGGGAACATTCAAACTCCACACGGAAAGGCCGCTGGAGTGTCTTGAGCCCAGGACCTTGCAACAGATTAAACATCACATCACTGTGCCGTCTACCCATAACCAAAGGTTAACAAATTTCCACTTCAAACTCGCAAAGTCCTCCCAAAAGACGCTGAGCGCATTACATAAGGGTCTAATGATTGAGTGTCGACATTCGTTTACCCACCTACTCAAGTTAATTCGTGGATTTAGATAAAGGAGTTACACTGTACGTATTATAATTCTATTTATTTTAAACTTTGCTCATAATGTCTTTTTTTTATCAGTGAAGAGCTACTTGACTAAATATCTGAACAGGTACGTATGTGTATGCAATGCTTAATGTACACTTTTGGTCCTAGTTGGAAGGATAGAGATCAGTAGAGATGCAATCAGCCCCACTTCCAGATGAAACACACCAACACACTCAGAGGCATACACACATCCTCACACACACACACACACACACACACACACACACACACACACACACACACACACACACACACACACACACACACACACACACACACACTAATATCCAGAAGAAAGCCTTGGGTAAGTGAAAATGGAAATTTTGAAATGAAAATGGCTGGTCTTTCTCCTTGCCTGGTCCACTGTTGCCACATCCTGTGACCCACACTGGAGTTCAAGTAAACCCCCCCCCCACACACACACACACACACACACACACTCTTATACATAAATATAGACAGACACAAACACTGCATCACCATGATAAAACTTGAAAGAAAAAAGTGTAGAGCTGTCGCCACAGGTCACTTGCCAAATGCCAAAGCCGTATTCACAGACATTCACTGTGCAGCTGATATTGAACATTTTGTATTAGTATGTAAAGCATTTCTGCTATTGTCCATAGTTTGTTTGGCTGATAAAGTGGGGTTTTGATATCAGGCTAGAAACACAGCATTCTTCGGTGTAAACCTACTGAATTCTTGACGATTAGTCAACACTGATCCACAGCTCAGACACCTGAGTCTGAAAGAGAGATTGAAGGATGTAGAGACTGGAAGAATATCAGTCAGACAAGGTTCGGGAGGTGTGCAGCATTGAAAATCTCGACCAAATGCTGCTTCGCGACTGCAGAGCAGGGAGAACACGGGAAGAAAATAGAAACCCTATTTGATATTTAATTGGAATTGATCCTGTGGAGCAACTGAAAATTTTAACACTGGGCAAATCCATATGTTTCAGACATGTGGAGTGAAGGCCTGTGTGTGTGTACTCTGCGTCTGAGATCCAGAGCCTCGCAAAACAAAAATAAAAAAGAGAGAAAAAACCCCAGGAGTGACACATCACAGGAAAAAAGGGCGAGCGGAGTAAAGGAAGGACACAAAAAGCCTGAATGACAGCAAAAGGAAGAGGCAACATGGAGACGGATAGCACGAGTTGGGGAAAAAAAAGACACATTTTAATATTTCTTTAGAGATTATTTATTTATCTACCTTGTGGCAACACCACCCGTCTGAGACAAACAAAACAACACAAATGGAGCCAGTGGCAATGTTTAGTTACAGCTTATGAATTTTGTGTTGGAATATATGTGTTTCAAAGTGAGCCACCTGTTTATCGTATGAAATCTACAGTGTAGGAAATAATTTATTTATTTTCACCATCTGATTACCATATAAAAGATGAATACGGCTGTTATAATATAACATAACCAAATCGATTTGACTTTTAATATGATATGAGTAAGATTGTTAATGAACTTCAGGAGGGTGTGTGTACACATGCACTGTTCCGTTCCCACTGGTTCCTCTGAAAACGGCAGTAATGAGCCCAGATCAAAGAAACATGAAAGGAGGAGGGATACGCTAAGTAAGTCCCGTTCTCGCATGTGGGCATGCATGTGCACCTGTGCACAAACATTTTTTTGCACACATGTCTACACAAATGCAGAGGCTTGCAAACAAAACACAGAAAGCCAATGCCTAAAGACAAAAGCAGCGCAGCAGAACAAAAGACGACCGAAAAGCCATCAAGACACCCGCAGTAGGCCCCCATTGTGATTAATGAAAACAAATATTGGGAGAGAGGGTGGCGCAGGAGCAGAGAAACAGCACAAACAATGGAGCAGACAGCATAATACATTCTGGGCTCGCTGACGGGCCCCCTAGTCCAGAATGAGAATAATAAAAGGAGAGAGAAAGTAGGAAAAGACGGGCAAAAGGGAGCGGCGGAAGTGGAGGAGTGAGAGGAAACAGTTGCACTAATGCAAATCCCTTAAAACAGCTCCACACAAAGCCCCCCCACCAGGCAGCTTCCAAACCGCAATGCGTTGTCACACCTGCTACACGAAGCAGTGCAACTGTCTTTTTGGCATAACTGAAAGAATGTGCATGAAGCTCAAATACAAAGCTGCTCATCTCTTTCATCAGAATGTGTGAACCGAGGCGTGTTTGTCTCTGTCTTTTTGACTCTGGTTCCCAAGGTCAACGATTTATTGTCAAGCCTGCAGTGTTTTTCATATTGTCACAACGAGCCATTACAATCGTCCTGAAAATGTAATATTAAATCCAAAATAACAATTTTTTTTATTGCTGCCTACCAGTCAGAGAGCTGCCTCGGGTCTTCAGGCCATTAAGTGACCGACCTTTGAGAACTCACTGCTAGAAGGACTGAGGAGGTCGGAGTCTCCCTCCTTCAAATCACTTTGCGTCTCTTTTGGAGCCTCCAAAATCGTTATGTGTTTTATTTGTTTATTTACCTCTATTCATCTATTTCTGCTGTATTTTGAGTATTTCACATTATTTGTGGGATCTTGCATAAATAACATAATTTTGTTTCTCCTTTGTGAAGCACTTTTTTTATTTTGTTTTGAAAGACGCTAAATAAATAATGTATACACATTGTATTACATTTCTTGCGATATTATTTGAAAACTAAGAAGCAAGATCACTTGCTCGTAAAGGTTGCCTCTGGATGCATATAAAGTCAGTGAGCTTTGAACATTACTTTAAGGCAGTGGTTCCCAGAGGATGGAGAGATTAAATAAACAAGAAACAAGATTGTAATTAAGGGTAGACATGTTTTAATGTTGAGGCGAACACTAAGGTTATACATATTTTGAATTCTGTGCAATTTTCTCATCAAAGACACTGCAGTACGTGCTCTGCAGCTCTGTCAAATGACACTGGGGGAGCAAACATGAGTGATTACACCAACAGGAGACGGTGCAATTTTGCTTATTAGGCTAATTAGACCTCTACTAATTAAATATGAATGTTCCTCTGTTCCTGAAAGTTAAAAGGTACATCAAGTGGTCCTGAATGTCATCTATTAGCTTGAGATGAAGGAACGCTAAATGATGTCCAACTTCATCATTTAGCATTTGAAGCCCACATTCCGCTCCAGTGCCGAATCCTCCCTGCTTGATAAGACAAACACAGAATTTCCCGTTGGAATCATCTCAACTTATTTTCTTTCGATAGTCCCTTAACAAACAGAGCCAGCAGGACAGGGATGAAGGAGCAAATTTATGTTGTGAGACAAAGGGAAGCCGAGGGAGGAGGAATGGAAGCAACAGTTTCTGGCCAAAGGCGTACTTTGGTGGTCTGTGTTATTCCCTTCCGGCTTCATTACAGTCTTATATCTGGGCGAGCCACCCAGCCAGAGAGAACGGGGCCACAGTATGAAGGTAGATTTGTGTGTTTATTATGCAAACAAAATAAAACAAACAGTTTTGAGAGCAAATTTCTTGCATTGCATTAAAAAATCAGTTTGTAAGTCAAATAAAATATATAAACTGAGAATAAATTATTTGTTAGTCTTTCTTATGAAAACAGAATTTTGGGCTGCATAACAAAAACTTTTGCTCTAAAAAAAAAAAGCGCTTTGCTCTCCAAAAAAAAGCTGTGGACTCGATACAAAAACTTCCGCGATCCAAGTTTGTACGTAGTGGGCGGGGCTTACGCTGCCGAATGAACCAGGAGTTTCTATTGGTGGGCGCTCGGCGTCTGCTTCCACCATTAAACTGGAGGCGACTGTCCTGAGCGACACGAAGGTAAGTAAGTTGGATTTTTTAATGCAGCACCTCTTTACTTTGTTTTCATGTTGTTAGCCTTCTATTAAAGAACGACACGTAGGGCTGCTGTGTCGACATGAAGCCCCACTTTCTGCGTGCATGTGGGCTAACGTGGGCTAACAGTGGATTACACGCACCTGAGGCATGTCCATGTTATCTACGGTTAGCATGTCATAATGAAGAGAGAAATCTACATTGATACAGAGTAGCTCGGGGAGGTTGTGGACGGGGCACACCTGCCACCTCAGACAACATGAATTAGGGAGCAATTTTTGCTCCTGCTTCTCAATGTTTTACGGTTCGTCTTCCTTGTGGATTATTCCTTCTTTATCTCTCCTGCGCTCTTTCACTCTGTTTTTCTCCCTGTACTTTGGCCCCTCGCTCTGTGACACCCCTCCAGTCCTTCCTGACAGCCCTGTGATAATGGGACAGTAAATTAAGGCCATACTATTTCTCCACCTATCATCCTCCCAGCGGTTGATGTGATCTTTCACTCATAAGGTCAAAGGGTAATCTTTGTAAGGCAGTCAATGTGCAATGTGCCCCCGTGCTGCTGTCTCACAGGCGTCACGTAATGCTGTAAACCGCACTTTGAAATCATCGTCCCACAAACACACCCGCTGCAACAGCACGTTTCCCTTTCTCACACGAAGATTGAATCACAGCCATTTTCGTTGTCATTAACATGCATTTATCTTGCAACCTGTTTTTAAGATCAGCCACTCTATGAATCTATCTATCTGCAAATGCTGCTGGCATAATAGCAAGTGTTGACATAAAATAAAAACGTCTTCAGGTTCTTGCCTTTGCTGTAAAATCTAATCACTCTCACAGGTTTCACTTAATCACATGAAAAACAAAACCTGAACTATTAAGTCTCTTTAATCCACTTTGTGAATACATATTGGAGAACACAGCTTTCAAATTCCAAAAGGGATTAGCTCTAAAAGGCAGAAACAGAGAGGCCTTTGAGGGGAGCTAAAATTACAGGTGGAGTGATCCCTTCTAAAATTATCCAACTCTTTTATATTGCGCCTCTGAAGAATTCATGCTCATGTTTAATTCCCAAGCTCTGATAACGAATGTCTCCTCCAAGCACCTGAAGATTAATAGACTTTTACCAGGTGTTCTCTGTCTTTTTATAACACACTCCAACTATTTAAACGCTCAGCTGTCTGGCTGTCAGCTCACAGCATAAGGTCATTTGGAGGAAGTCTTTGCCCATGGATATACTTTCTGAGTGGTATCGCAAATAGCATGTGACGGAAATAAAAAGAAATGTAAACTCGACAAACAAAAAGTGAGACCAACTATGGGGCTATGAGGCTGTACGTATGCACAATGTTGCATTGAGATAAAGGCCAACATCCACATGCTAACATAATCACAATGCCAATGCTAACATGCTGTTTAGCACGTACACTGCTTACCATGCTTATTGCCACCTTAGTAGAGTGTGCTAGCAAGCTAACATTGACTAATACTAATACACTAACAAAACAGAGCTGAGGAGAATTTCATTACCACAGGCACATAGTTACAAACCGAAGTATGTGCATAACGTTATTCTTGACCCGGTGATGGCTTTTGACGAAAAGTAAAGGGGATCACCAAAGTTGTTAGAATAAATCTTGTCAAACAATTGAGCCATTTCATTTATCACCTTTAATGTCAACCTATCTATATCTAAAGGGAAGTATAGACACATACATATATATATATATATATATTCCAATTTATTGGGATTTATTATCTGGGGTTTCAAGCATGCCTCCACATATTTCTTTGCAATCTATTCCAGTGCTGTTGGTGTATTTCACTACAAAAGAACCTCATCGTAGGGCTAAAGGAATCGTGGGATCACCAAATTCAGAGGAACTCAGGAGGACTTCAAACGTATTTCAAAGGGTTACATAATTTCAGGCTGGACCAAAATGTTGGACCAACCGATCAACCAAAGGCCGGACATTGCCTTCCTAAAAAAAAAGAGAAGATGTTGATTTAGAATGCTTTGATTTGAACTTATATCATTTTAAAACGGTGTTCCGGAGTTCAAACTCTGGAACACCGTTACTAGGAACACAAATTCAGCTGCGCATCATAAAACCGAACACTTATGCTTTTGCCCACGCGCGATCTTGCACCAACACAAGCCGAACTTTGAGTGATGAAAAAGCATATTCAGATTTCACACTCCAATAACAACAAGTAATCAAAGCCGGTGGCTGAGCCGCTCCGACGGAGGCAGCAGACCGAGGCGGAGTGACGCTGCCGCAGCCCTCAGTCGCACTCTAAACACCTGTCTTCAAATGGACACATCAATCCCTATTTCACAGCCCGCCTGGCCTCCTACACCACACCCGTGTGGTGTGCAATATGAACACACAGGCACGATGCAGACTTTTCAACAGATTTATCAGATGCAAAAAGAAATACAGTGAGAAATGACTTGGAAAAAGTATTTATCTACAAAGCTGAAAGGACGAGTCACCAAAAAGCACGGGGGTGAAGGAAGGTTCTAAGCGAGAGAGCAGAAATCAATCCATTGCAATGCAGCATACGTAATCTCACTCGTCTGCGGGACGCACTGGTTCGCAGCCATGGAGTGGCGAGGGATCGGTGCGGCTTGCGAGAAAATGGTCCTGGACCAGAAAGAGGGTAGTGAAAAGCACTTAGCACCTGGTCTGGGATAATACCCTCTCTCTCTTTCTCTCTCTCTCTTCCTCTCTCTCTCACACACACAAACAAGCACTCTCACACACACACACACACACACACAAGCACTTTGCCTAATAGAGTAGCAGCAGTAGTCAGCGTTTCCCATGGCAGGCTGTAATCGCATGGCTGGACTCAGTGATGGATTTTGGGTTAGAGGCAGCATCAGCACCACCGCAATAAACACACACACACACACACACACACACACACAAACACACATACATTGGCATGTGCATACACTTAGACATATGCACAAAAGGTTTTGTGGAAGAAAGAATTAACGTTGATGTGTGAAAGTTAAATGGAAGAGGAATATGATGGATAATGAGTGTTTGTGGGATCTTTTGCCTCCTTCATACAACAGAGGAACATTGGTTTAACGTGAAAGTAATTAAAGCACATATACATTTGCATTCACAGGCTCTTTATGCTAACACGGGCTGCTGGGGGATGTAATCTACTATTCAGTTTCACTTATGTGAAAAAATAAAAAGGTCTACCCATGCGGTATTCTGCATTTTAATTTTGAAGAAACTTCTTCATTGAGCCCAATCTACAAGTACTCATGTGCAGTGCATCATTTACCATTATAGGGTATTTAAGTAGCCAGAATTAAGTTAATTCTAGCTAGTGATCATCGAATAACCCAGAAACTCATTTATGCACTTACCGCTGAGTGGAGTTATTTCAAGAAGCTTCAGACTTCCAACCATCTTGATTGAAAATAAAAGGTTCCTCCTTCCAGCTAAGGAAAAATGGAAAAACACTGATGGGGGTTTGCAACATTTGTCAATACAAACAAAGATATTAGTGTGAATTTAAATTCTGTATGCCCAAGTTCAATTTACACAAAGTAAAATATCAACTTTTTATTTGACGGCTATATTCATTGCAAGGCAATGAAATATTGGATGAACACAGATTTAAAATTAAATGTGACTAGTTGGCGGAGCCATTGCAAAGCAGTAATTATTTTTTAAATGTTGTATTTTGCTTCCCATAACTGCTAGTAATTGATGAAATATTTTCTAGAAACTTGCTTGACGTGCATTGGATGGATTTTTTGGATTTTTCAATTCCCAGGTTAACCTTCATAAAAGAGGCTGCATTGTTCTTTTCATGTAGTGTACTAAATTTTGTTTTGTTATCTAGAAGATGTGAGGAGTCTTTAAGGACTCTGGAAATACCTTCTTAACAGTGATAAGGGTTGTTTAACAATTTCCTTGATATACCAAAGATTGTCTGTTATTATCACCTTTTTTTAAACCTGATAACTGCATCAGTGACACAAATGTAATGGGAATAAATGAGAGACGCGAACGGTGACTAATCAACAAGTTAGTGTTTACCAGTTGATGTAACAGCTGATTTTGAAGGTGAAGAAACATGGAGCGGTGATAAGAATTGTACATTTTCGCCGTCTGGTTTCAGGTGCAGCGGGGGGGGGGGGGATATAAAGCATGTTTGCTTAGAGATATCAACGGCCAGGGAAGGCGTAGAGGCAGACAGCTGAATTATTCACAACCCAGCACATAGTGATCCCCAAATGCGGAGTTTGGGTAAACATGAATATGTGGGGAACACAAACGCACATGGACATTCAAAAGGCTTGAACGGATGAGGACATCACAAGGTATGTCACCAACTGTTAGCAGATGAGTCATTTTCAGGAACAAAATTCTTCCAATTGTCTCTCCCAACTCCTTGAGGATTGCGTTGGTCCAACAACTGAGAGGCTGTCAACATGGAAACTGGTTTGCGGAAAAAAAAGAAGAAAAGAGGTCACGAAAACGACAAACATCTCCATCGTGTTCAGTCTCACTTCCATTAGTGTGACAATTTCATTAAACAAACATAATGTACAAAATCATTTCCTCGACTTGGCTGGCTCCGAGAAATTAACGGCAACATGGAAGTCATGCATAATGAATGTGAACATTTGCCATCTACAAGTCTCCCACAGTCAAACATTAATTCAACCTCGCGCAGGCTGTGGAAAGGGAGAGGGAGGACAAATGGAGCGAGGGGAAGAGGAAGGACTTTGGAGAGTGAAAGTGAAACCTTCGGAGCTGGTCTGACGGAGAGACACACTGCTGCCTGCAAGTGTGGAATGATTGCATTGGAGTCTGGGTAACGACATGAAAGATAAGAGGCCATAACGTTGCTTTCAAATCTCACGTGAAAACTATTTAGTTTATGTTAACTAGAATGAATAAAGGCTATGCAGGCCCTAAAAGTTTTTCCGCATTCGCTGATAGTAACTTTTCCCATTTTAGAAGACAGGAGAGAAAACAGTGTGCTTATCAGAGCCATTAGACTGTGTAATGCTCAGTCCAAAGTGCTTGAGCGAGACAAACAAAGCCGTTCATATAGCATAAAAGATGACAAATATCGACTAATTAAATCAAATTGGACAGGGAGTTAAAAGTACACGTCAAGTTGAATGAAGTCAGCTTGATGCTCTTTTCCCGTTGATCCAAAACAGAAGTGTCTGACATGGCTCTCATAACCGTGTCAGAAGCACTTTGCATCATCTAATACCATTTGCATAAATCTTACAATTATTTTTATAGACACTACGTAATAAAATGCTAATCGTAACATTTTAGAGAGAGAAGCTAAAAATAAATAAAGAAAGAAAAATGCTCATCCTTCAGGAGGAGTGATTTATTACCTAGTACAGCCGGGTCATACATTAATTTTGCTCTTTATATAAAAGGCCTGTTATTTCTGCATGCATAAATAAAACACTCTGGCAGACATGCACACATAAACACCCGCCGTGCACGTTTTGCCCGCTTGTGTCAGGAGAAAATGTCACAGTGTCGAGAGGATGTTTATCTAGCGGGGACAGATTTGATAGCTCGACGGGCCGGCGGATGCTCGGTTGCCTTTTTTTCTGGGACGGAAGTGTGTGTGTCTCTGTGTGTGAGTGTTCGCATTGGCCAATTGTTAGGGTGTGTTGTCTTTGACCGACGCGAGGCTACGGGAGATGCCGGCGGACTCCCGTGATGCTCAACTAGACGCACATCAGATCTGACACTGCCAAGCCAGTGGTGTGACAGGCATGTGACAGGGCAGGGCTGGTTCTAAATGACTTCTTAGGCTCCATTACCCCGGCAAAACGCTGGACACGCCATCTCCCATTTCCCATTTCCCCTTCATGGTCACAGAGCCTTCTACTATTCTCAAATGGAGCGCTGATTGCACCCTACCTTTCGCTCAGTATGGATTAATCCCACATAGATGCAAGCTTGCACGCACACAGATAAGACAACCACCCCTCACTGCAACCCAAAGAGGGGAGCTGAGTGCCAGGAGCAGCAGGGGTGATTATCCCGAAGAAAGCATCAGCTGTTGGTGTTTACGCTGCCACTCTACCTTTGATGTTTTGACACCGGCGGCCTCTAGAAAGCGAAAGCATTTGTCGAGAAACTGTTTTGAGAGGCAGCGTGTTGAAGGTGACCGAAGATGAGCGTGTCATTAGCCGAGACATGAATTAGTATTGGGGGAGTACAGAGGGCAAAGGAGAGACAGGCTGCGGCTCTGGGACAGGACAAGGAAAAACAATGTGGAACTGACAAAGGAGTTTAAACTCGAGCAACACTCTGCAAAAAAAAAAAGGTATTATTTGAAGCATCAAGGGCAGCGGCTCATGACAATAAAAGTACCAGCGAAGCGGCTTTGTGCATTTTATCTCACGTCACGACGTGGAAAAATATCACAGCGCGCACAGATGTCGGAATTGCGTAAGGTGCTTACCAAGGTTTCCGATCTCGGGTGCCGCTGCATTCTTCCCACATCCTGTATCACGAGACGGTTTTGATGTCTCGCGAACTTTCCGTGTCGAACGTTGGCATCAGCCTCCCCTAATGAGGATGCTGGTGTGTACGTTGAATCTGATGCCTGTCTAGTGCCTGTCATTGTTTAGCCAGTCTAGCTAAGTCGAGTGTGGTGACATTTCCTCGCCGGCTAGTCCGCACACGGGTAATTGCAGTCTTATATAAAAAAGCCACATCGCATTCAAAGTGGAGGGGGGGATAAGTAAACAAGGATATGAATTCCGCCATCAGATGCAAAAAAAAAAAAAACCCTGCATGAATCATTCATGGGACAAAATATTTGCAGACATATGTTGAGGGTAGATAGGATCTTCTAGATCAGCGAGACTGTTGACGGAACAGGCCTCTTTCTCTCGATTAGCGGATAACGTGTGACAACCAGCAGGCACAGACTATGGGAGAGGGATTGATAGGAGAGGTGAAAGCGGAGATGGAACACAGGCAGACAGACAGAGCGAAAGAAAGCGGTGGCAAAAAATGTGGTTAAAGGATTTCTTTTGGGGGGGGGAGGGGGGGGGATTCCCGGGCTGTTGTACCAAAGCTCCTGGCGCTTTGTTTTGAATGAACTCCGTCTGGTTTGAATTCAAATGAGATTTCACTGTATCCTGCGCTTAACACCGCATGGGTCTCAATAAACACTAAAGCTCTTCTCATTTCATGCTTCCCAATGTGAAGCGGCAGGCAGCAACACCGCGGTGAGCAATCACAAATTCAAATGAAAGGGGAGAAGGCGGGAAGGGGGGGATGTCTCCTTCCCAGCCTTGTTTAATTTGCCGCCTTCTGGGCAAACGCGCCTCTGCTGCGCTGTTTCCTGGAGGTGTGTAAGGTTCAGAGAAGATGCCTTACATGTATCCAGGGCTGGGGAGAATCAGAGCCAAAAAAGACAAATTGAATATACTTGATATGTTTGTACCCGGAGCGACGTTCTGAAGTTGAAACACACGCCCACTCGTGCAGACCCGCACACCCCGCGAAAGAGTTAAGGCCCGGAGCTCCTCAGCCGTGCAGCCGTCTCAGGGGGAGACGTCCTGATAACACACACTAACTCCTGGCTCCGGGGTCCCAGCGGACAGACGAACAAAGGGCAAGGTTTTTATCTGCTTTTATCTCATTAAACACTCCATAACTCGCTTAATTGTTTACGGAAGGATTTAGAAGAATATCCCACCCAAGGTTTGTGACTTTTGTGTGCGCGTGTGTCTGTGTTCAGTCCAATCCACGCATGTTGTGGCGAATTCATTTGTGATTCATTGTTGCAGAGAGTGAAGGTTGGTTTTAATTAGGAACTGTATGAGGGTGCAGCTCATTACGATATGGCCAGAGATAATGAGACAAAGGGCTGCATTTTAAGTCTTCGGCGCTCTGTCCATCACTCCGTATTTCTGTCCTCCCGCCGAATGGTAAACAAGGTGGTAAAGGGGGAGGGGGAGAAGGTTGGGATCACACCTCTGGCTTAGGCACAGGCCTCGAAAATGTTTCATAATTCAACGACGATCTTTGCCATTTTTTTGCAGCCAATTCATACTAACCCTCTCCCTGGTTTCCTCTCCTTCCTTCTTTTTTCTGTTAGAAATTCTGCCAACAGCACCCTCCTCCGCCTTCCCCGACCCCGTGCTTTTCAATCTGTCCATCGTAGCACTTGAGCTTTGATCTTCTCACCCAGGCCTGCTCAACCAGCCCTCCAGCATCTCTCGCTCCCTCCTTCTAAGTCCACTCATCTATAATACCTCCCATATCCATCACTCTACCCGCCTCCCCCCCACCGCCCCTCCACCATCCCTTTTCGTTCCACTCCTCTCCTATACACTTTAACCACGCATGCGGAATGGCTATTGCTCCCATGGTACTTATTAGAGCAAGGCTTTTAATTACAGTTTGCACATCGATCAATTGTTGCATTACTAGTCGGTCCCTGTCGTCCGGTTAGTGCGGTGATGGATCACCTGTGGGGAGCCTCCGTGGTCATCTGTGACACTCGGATGCAGATTGTTCACATCTGCAGTCGAGCCGGCCCATCCGTGATGTTGACATTATATGAGATTATATAAGATGACAAGTAGAAAAAGAAAAACTTTTCAAGAAGAGTGAAAAGAGAAAGGAAAAGAGAAGGGAGGGGGAGTGGGAGCGAGAACCCACATTTGCTAAAAAACCAAGCTGCCCACCACGACAACAATCTCTGCCGCTGTATTTGGATATTTCACTTCATCTCAAACGCACTGATTTTGCATTAATGAAAACTAATCTGAAGGTCTTTGAAGTTTCCTTCTGTCCTCTGAGAACAGAGTAGAAGCTTACACACACACACACACACACACACACACACACACACACACACATGTATGTATACACATATTAGCATGCAGAATAAGTGCTCCTGCACCTGTATCTCCCTGCCCCTACTAATCCTGCTATGGTCTGACCCCCCACGAGATTAGTGTCCCCTGCTTGATGCAATGCATTCAAAAATATCAACACTCACTTCAAACACACACACACACACTCCCCTGGCATTGGTGTGTGTTTACCATACTCGGGATACATGTGAAATAGAACATGAACACAAACATATACATTCAGGCATTAATGCACATTCAGTGCATTAATTAGTCTTGTTAAGGTTTAAAACAAAGATGCAGTGATTTTCTATCTTTTGGTATTTCAACCACTCCATTCTGAATGAGTTGTTCTGACTTTTTCACCCACCCCTCAGACACATGCAAGAGCGCCGAAATAAAAACCAGCACACAGGCATACACACTGAAAGATTCAGGAAAACCAGGAGCAGCAGTGAGCTGTCTGTCCTGAGCCCACCCCTGCCAGAAAAGAACCAAAGGGGATTAATGCTGAGTTCATAAACCTGCAAAAATGAGCCAAAGAATGTGACGCATCGGGATACTTAGACAGTGCAACTTTGAGAGTCACTCGATCGCGGTGGGGGGGGGGGGCTTTTGAAACACACACAAGTAACAGCCGAACCCAACCCGCTCCTCAATTGTGGCGAGAGAAGAAAGCGCCACAGGTAAGTAGCAGAGGCGTGATGTGAGAGAGCTCCCACGTTTTTTGCTCAGCCCACTCATTTGAATGCCCTTCTAGAAAAGCCGACGCTGGCCCCTTCCACCTCCGCTAGTTTCCCTGCATGCAGTGCTGTAGTCTGTGTGTAATCTCATTACCCGGTCTTGTTTTCTAACGTAGCCTGTACTGCTGTGATGGGTCGGCATTACTCTGATTAAAGCAGGGAGGGAGGTAGAGGAGAAGGTGTGTGGGCAGATGTAACGGAAATGCACGCGTGTGTGTGTGTGTGTGTGTGTGTCAGGCGGCAGGAATGACATAAGCACTTATTGGTATTAAAGGGTAAACTTTCAAAGGCATCCATCTCAAGTGCAAAGCAAACTTTCTCGTCAAAGGCATTTCAGTTTGTGACTTTGATGTGCCAGTGAGAAATGATCAGCAGGAAAAATGCCGCCGTTGTTGTTGGGTTTTCTTTTCACCGTATGAGAAAAAATATATGCTCCTTTAGCTTGAACCTGAGGTCATTAAGAAGCAAATAAATAAATACAGAAAGTTTACATATTGGAAATCTGTCAGCTTCAGGCCAGCTTCTGCTCACTTGCAGCTTGATGGAAAACCTTCTTTCGTAAGCAAGCCCCCGGACTCGGGGCCGATGAATCACCCCGTGGACACATTGGCAGTTGTCATGTAATGGTATTGCCTGATTGTCGCACAAACAGATGACATAATGTAGAGGCACACACAGGGTGCACACTTATTTCATGAAGGGCTTCTGTTGGGCTTAAATCTGAGACTGATATAGCTAGTCTGAAAATGAATTGGACATGTGGATTTTAAAATAATCACGTACCAATAGACAATCGCTGCTTTCGACATTGTGTTGTCTGCATTTGTTTCCTCAGTCCCAGTTTAAAATAACTTCTGTAATCACCTTTCTTTGTAGTTGGTGGCAGGCTCTACTATCCCAAGCTGGATTTGAAATTATATTTTTTTCTCATTGACATAAGCCTCACTGTCTTTACGCTATTTAGTCACAGATTCCCTTGTCGACAAAAGTTGCAGTTTGATTTATTGATGGATGGCAGGATATTATTGAATGAATTTGATTGGTAGATTTTTTGCATATAATTTTAAATGGATGCTGTTGTGTTAAAACAATTCTTCTGGAGACGATATGTATACTATAGTCAGTGCTGTAGTGGTAAAATTAGAGGTGGGTAAACTCTGAATTTTGTGATCATACAGACCTCGATACGATGCGAAGCAACGCAACACAAAGCGTTGCGACTCTGTAAGTCTGTCCTGGCTATATTGCATTATGTTATCAGTAAAAGTCATATACAATCAATGACAATGAATAAATGTGTTAGTAGTTTGTAGTTTATTACATTTAAGAAAACAGTAAAGAAAAGTATGTCAACACAACACAACAACACAATTGCAGATTAAGAACTATGTACATACGGAGTCTCCTTTTTACAGTAGTGCCCAGAGGGCCTCCTTGTCCTCCACGTCAGGTCCTGCCTTGCACAGAGGAGCCATGAACCCCAGAACACGGGTTCTGGGGTTCAGCCTGTCAATTACACTGACAACATAAGTTAAAGGAAGACTCGTGTACTACCTACGTCATCATAAATAGCCTATACAGCATGTTTTCTTTTACCGTGCACGACCAGCGAACACAGAGCGCGCGACTACTACCCCCCGTCGGTCGTTCCGCCCGCAACGACTACTAACCCCCCTCCCCCCCGTCGGTCGTTCCTCCCGCAACGACGACTACCCCCCCCCGTCGGTCGTTCCGCCCGCAACGACTACTACCCCCCCCCGTCGGACCTTCTCGACCGGTCCGCGAAATATTGTCTGACATGAAACCGGTCCGTGAGGTAAGAAAGGTTGGGGACCACCAGGCTGATCCACAGCGTGTGTTTACACACCTCCTGGATCCTGATTGGTCGCTGCTGCAGCCGCAAGGCACTGATTGGATGCTCACAGACCGTAATACAGCGCAGATGAACATGATTTAGACTACGGCGTTTATATGTTCAACAATAGGAAACGTAGTCTTAGCTGTTTTAAAATTACACCAAGTTTATTCCAGATTATTCCAACGGAAGAATACAAGGCGCAGGGAACTTTGAGGTGCGTAAACGCTATTTATAGGTGCTTAAACGCTATTTCCAAATTCTAGAGGTGCGTAAACGGCGTTTACGTGCGTTTACCCTCCACTACAGCCCTGAATATAGTGGTTTTAATAAGAAATAAGAATGATGAGAATAAGTTGTGATGCAGAGGTTTCCCGAGCAATAACAGTCCACAGGCCACTATGCTTTTGCTCAAGAACCAAAAACAATTAACAACATTGGTTTATGTACATCCCCCATCCCCCAGGCGTTGTTGTTTCTTACATGCTGGTGTCTATTTATTATAAGTTTGAAACAGCTATGAAGCTGGCTCTGGGTTGGTTCAATGTCCTCTAACCGTCAATTTCTGTAGTTCTAATGCAGAAGCTTTCCTATAAGAAGGTGTTGTTTTGTACAAGTTGGTACCTGGTACAGCCTCCATTTTGAATAACCCTATGGATTTCAGTTTGTATACATATCCCATTCCTGGTGACATAACAATAATAATTTTATAACAAATTCATGCATTTCTACAGTACATAAACATTTTTAATATCAGGTGTTTTACAATAAATTCATGCATTTCTACTGTACATGAACATTTGTAATAGCAAGTGTTCATAGTACATTTATGCATTTCTACAGTGCCCAATGTCACCTTAACAGAGATCAACCTAAAAAAATTTCAATTCTTCCTGATGCTGCTTAGCTACATGCAAATATAATTTATTACAGCTCACTTGGTTAAATAGTATAAAGAGTAAGAGTAAATATTAATACGCTTCAGTAGAATGTAAAACTATAACATAAAGGAGCTGTTTTTTTCTTACCTGAAAATACCCATAAGCATTTCAAATCTATTGAGGCAGGTGATTTATTTTTTGGTAAGACGTAAACTTGCAGTTTGTCTGAAACATTTTGATAATGGTGATCTCAATTCAATTTGTTCTCCCCTCGCCCAATCCCATGTAATTATAAACCTAAGGACCTTATTTAGTGTCTGACAACGCAAAGAAATCATTTAGCCACACGCATGAAGTCATTTTAGAAAACACACACAGTAAGGAGCTATGTGTCCCCTCCCGTTATTGGTCTATTTTTCAGTTGTCGCGACGAATATTTTCTGACGTGAATCACATCCAATGTCATTCCACTTTTTTGACAGGATGCATTATAAATGAGTACAGTGAAGAGCACACACATGCTCACACTCTACATGTCTCCTTATGGCTAAATTAAGTCTACTGGATTTATTAGATCTTTTTTATATGAAAAGACAAGGTGACTGAGAAATTAAACCATATTTCAAATGAAACATTCTACTGAAAGAGGTGCGGTATTGCAGCGGGCCTTTAATCATGTTGGGGTCATACATATGGGCAGAACTCTTGAATCTGGATGCTAATTGTATGTTATTTACTCTGTCTGGAGCCCATGATTTACTTTTATGTAATGAAAATAGTAGACACAGAGGTGCGCTTCTGTTTTGATCTTTGTCCAAGTAGCTGCATGTCAAAATACCATATAAATCTTCTCTGATTTTTCACATTCTTTGTGTTGTTTTTATACCTCTGGCCCTCGTTTCTGTTTTATCTCACAGATGTATGGCTATTGCTGAGATACAAGTGCAGTCAGAAATTGCTACAACTAATTGCAGGAGGTAAACTGCTAATATTCATTCTGATGGTCGGATTGAGATGGTTGTAAACAAGGCGATAGTTCAGCCAAAATGAGGGCTCCTGAAAATGATTCTTCTTATTGGTCTGTAACCAGTGATGGATGTTCACAATGTAACCCCCACTGCAGGTGTCGCTTTAGAGACATTACAGAATAGACAGAAAATAGGGGAATATTTCAATTCACTGCAGGTTGGATGAGGAAACTGGTAAATAATTCACTCGTCTGGCTGCTGCACAGACAAGAAATTACAATTACAACATGTTACAACAGGTTTAATCAGAACGCAATATGACAACCAATACTGCAACAAACGGACGAGTACTGTAAGGAGACGCCGGATTCGGAGGGATCCATTCGCAGGTTTTTATTAGAGCATCAGACAGGCAGAGTCAATGACAGCAGACAGGGCAACGTAGAGCAGACAGGATCGTAGTCAGCGGGCAGGCAGGGGTCGGGGCAGGCAGAGAGCAATCAGCAGTACGGTCCGGGGTCACTAAACAGGGATCAAGACTAGGAGAAAACGCTCAGAAATGACAGCCGGGGCAGAATCAAGACTTCGCAGTGAGTGTGTGGGTGTCAGTGGCTTTTGTGTGTGTGTCAATGAGGTGCAGGTGTGTGTGTCAATGAGGTGCAGGTGTGTGTGTCATCAGTGGTGTTGTGGAATCAGTCCCAGGTGTGAAGCATGATGGGAGATGGAGTTCGAAACCAGTTAGTACTCGGGAGAGGGGTCCCTCCGATGGCGAGAGGGAGGCGGTGCGGGAGCGTCCTTCGTAACAGAGCCCCCCCCCTGTGAGCGGCTCCTGACGCGAAGAGATACGCGGCGCCGAGGTCTTCCGCGGGGACGAGGGGCCGGCTTCTCCGGGTGTGCGCGATGAAACTCCTCCGTGAGTGTGGGGCCAAGGATGTCCTTAGCGTCGGCCCAGGATCGCTCCTCCGGACCGAACCCCTCCCAGTCCACCAGATATTGGAGGGTCTTGCCCCGGCGTCTGGAGTCGAGCAGCTCATGCACACGGTAAGCCTCCTCGCCGTCGACCAGGATGGCGGGGGGAGGTTGTGACGTGGATCTCTCCTCCCGCGCTCCTCTCGGGCCATCGGCAGGTTTTAGCAGGGAGACATGGAATGTAGGGGAAATACGGTAGTTGGCGGGTAGGTCTAATCGAAAGGATACAGGGGTAATTTGCTTCTTAATTTGAAATGGACCCTCATACCTGGGGCTGAGCTTGCGACATGGGAGTCGAAGTCGGAGGTCTTTGGTGGAGAGCCAGACCCACTCTCCGGGACTGTACTGGGGACCAGGACGACGGCGACGGTTGGCCTGACCTTCCTGGCGTCTAACGGCGTGGAGGAGGTGAGTGTGGGCCTGGTTCCAAGTCTCCTCGCTTCTCTGCAACCACTCTGTAACGGATGGTAGGTTAGTGGGCTCCCCTGACCACGGGAATAGCGGTGGCTGAAAGCCCAAGACGCATTGGAACGGGGTGATGCCCGTGGCGGGTTTGACCAGCGAATTCTGGGCGTATTCGGCCCAGAATAGATATCTGCTCCACTCCGTCTGTTGTCGCTGGCAGTATGAGCGGAGGAAACGGATAACGTCCTGGTTCAGACGCTCAGTCTGCCCATTGGATTGTGGGTGGTAACCGGAGGTGAGGCTGACGTTAACGTTGAGGCGTTGGAAGAAGGCGGACCATACTCTGGAGGTGAATTGGGGTCCCCGGTCTGACACTATGTCCTCCGGTAGTCCGTAGAAACGGAAGACCTGGTTGCAGAGCAGTTCCGCAGTGGCTAGTGCTGTGGGAAGTTTGGGTAGTGGGACGAGTCGGCAGGCCTTGGAGAATCGGTCTACGATGGTGAGGATGGTGGTATGTCCCTGCGATGCGGGTAGGTCGGTGATGAAGTCTATGGCAATGTGGGACCAGGGTCGTTGGGGTATGGGTAGTGGTGTTAGTAGGCCGGCTGGTAATTGTCTGGGGGTTTTGGAGGTGGCGCAGTTTGCGCAGTTCTGCACGTGTCGGGTGGTGTCAGGAGTCAGAGTGGGCCACCAGAAGCGGTTCTTGAGGAGCTGAATTGTGGCGGTGATACCGGGGTGTCCGGAGCTTGGGGTCGAGTGCACCTGATCGAGGAGTCGTGAACGTAGCGTCTCGGGGACAAAGAGGAGATTTGCGGGACATTCGGAGGGAGGTGCTTGACGAAGGTTCAGCTGCTCGATCTCCGTGATGATGTCCCATTGAACCGGCGCCACGAGCAAGCTTTCCGGGATAATGTTATCCCTTGCAGTGGGTGGAACTCCCTCGGTCTGGCGAGAGAGGGCGTCGGCCTTCGTATTCTTGGAGCCTGGTCGATAGGTTACCGTGAACTGGAATCTCGTGAAGAAGAGGGCCCATCTGGCTTGCCGGGGTTCCAAACGTTTAGCGGAGCGAAGGTATTCGAGATTCTTGTGATCGGTTAGAATGATGAATGGCTGGTTCGCTCCCTCCAACCAGTGCCGCCACTCCTCGAGTGCCAGTTTCATGGCCAGTAACTCACGATTGCCCACATCGTAGTTACGTTCGGCTGGGGTTAGTTTGCGAGAGAAGTAGGCGCATGGGAACATCCTGGCGGGTGTGCCTTGACGCTGGGAGAGAATGGCCCCTACTCCGGTGTTGGAGGCGTCGACCTCCACTATGAATTGGAGCTCGGGGTTGGGGTGTCGCAGGAGGGGTGCTGAGGTGAACCGTGACCGTAGCTCGTCGAAGGCGTGTTGTGCCTCCTGGGACCAGTTGATGCGGTGCGTGTGGCGCTTGGTCAGGGTGGTTAGGGGAGCAGCCACTGTGCTGAAGTTTCGGATGAATCTTCGGTAGAAATTCGCGAACCCCAGGAATCGTTGCAGTTCCTTCACCGTGTGGGGCACTGGCCAGTTCGCCACTGCCGTAACCTTCCTCTCGTCCATGGCCACCCCCTCCTGACTGATTATATACCCCAAGAATGCAGTTCTGGTCTGGTGAAACTCGCATTTCTCTGCTTTGGCATAGAGCTGGTGTTGAATGAGTCTTTCCAGGACAAGTCGGACATGTTGGATGTGTTCCTCCATGGAGGTGGAGTAGACCAGTATGTCGTCGATGTAGACGATGACCCATTTCTCCAGCATGTCACGGAAGATGTCATTCATGAAGGACTGGAACACGGATGGGCTGTTCGCTAGGCCGAACGGCATGACCAGGTATTCGTAGTGCCCGCTAGTGGTGGAGAATGCCGTCTTCCACTCGTCACCCTCACGGATGCGAATCAGGTTGTATGCGTTGCGTAGGTCTAGTTTGGTGTAGTATCGGGCTTGACAGAGTTGTTCTAGAGCGGCTGGGACGAGAGGCAGAGGGTATCGATACTTGACAGTGATGTCATTAAGTCCACGATAATCGATGCAGGGGCGAAGGGATCCATCCTTTTTCTTAACGAAGAAAAACCCGGCCGCTGCCGGTGACGTTGATGGTCGAAGAAACCCCTTCGCTAATTCCTCCTCGATGTAGTTCCTCATCGCTTGTGACTCGGGTTGTGACAGAGGGAATATTCTCCCCTTGGGGGGAGAGGTGCCTGGCAGTAGGTCTATGGCACAGTCGATTGGACGATGTTCGGGGAGTTGAGCAGCCCTCCTCTTGCAGAAGGCCTCAGCGAGGTCGGCGTATTCGGGTGGCAGATTCTGTTCTGTTGACCCGGGGTTGACAGGTTCTGGAGGGTGATGGGGTGCACGGGGTACCCTGGTTAGGCAGTGGTTGTGACATGAAGTGTCCCATTGTGTGATCTGATTCTCTCTCCAGGAGATGTGTGGGTTATGGGTGCGTAGCCAGGGCAGGCCCAAAATCACAGAGTGGTTGCGAGCCTGGATAACGTAGAACTTGATCCTCTCCGAATGTAGTGCACCGACGTGCATGTTGATCTCTTCGGTGAGGTGTCGTACTCTCCCCTCCCCTAGCGGTCGGCCGTCTAGCGCCTCCACTGTGAGGGAGGAACCACAAGAATTAAACCTCAACTGGTGGTTAGTGGCAAACTCACGTGACATAAAATTCCCCGCGGCCCCAGAGTCCAGTAGCGCTGTGGTTGGGATAACTTTGCCCCGAACCAGCAAACGAATGGGTAGAATGAAGCAGGAATTTAGTGTGCTAGATTTGGGGATCGCACTCACCGATTGGGGATCGTTAGGAGGACGTACTGGGCAGGCGGCTCGCAGGTGTCCGGTCTGTCCGCAGTAGAGACACAGATGTTTCTGCAAGCGGCGTTCACGTTCCTCCTGAGTGAGGCGAGTGACGCCTAGTTGCATGGGTTCAGGTGTGGCGGAGGTCTCCCGTGTGAGCCGGGGTGGATACCGGTTAGGACGCCGTGAACGAATCAAGTTGTCGATTTGAATGGCCAGGTTAATGTATTCGTCCAACCCTCTTCCCTCGTCCCGACAGGCCAGCTCCGATTGTAGTTCGGCAGACAAACCCTTGCGAAACAGGGTCTTCAGTGTGTCCTCGACCCAGTTGGTTTGCGCAGCGAGTGTGCGGAAAGATAAAGAATACTCAGCTGCGGTTCTCCTCCCCTGGGTCAGTTCGAGCAGCTGCTCCCCGGCATCCCCGCATTCAGTGGGGTGTTCGAACACGTTGCGGAACTGTAGCAGGAAGTTGGTGAACGTGGGGAACGCGGATCCGTCGGGTCTCCAGACGGCGGTCGCCCACTCCAACGCCCTCCCGGTGAGTAGCGAGCTGATGAAAGCTATCCGACTCGAATCCGTTGGATACATCGAGGGTTGTTGGTCGACGAAGAGTGTGCATTGGTGAAGAAAGCCTCTACATTTTACAGCAGTGCCATCAAACTTTTCCGGAAGAGCCAGACGAGGATTAATAGAATGGTTTACGGTCGCTGGGGAGGCATTGGGAGGAGGATTCGGTGGCGTGGCGTCTGCTGATACCCGTAGCCCGTGTAGTGCGTGCACTAGTTCCTCGGTGAGGGTGGTCAGACGCTGTAGCTGATGGTGGTGCTGGGCCAGCTGGGTGGCTTGAGCGGAGAGCTCCGAAGACAGGTGTACGAGGCCTGCTGGATCTGTGAGTGGCGAAGTCTTCTGTAAGGAGACGCCGGATTCGGAGGGATCCATTCGCAGGTTTTTATTAGAGCATGAGACAGGCAGAGTCAATGAAAGCAGACAGGGCAACGTAGAGCAGACAGGATCGTAGTCAGCGGGCAGGCAGGGGTCGGGGCAGGCAGAGAGCAATCAGCAGTACGGTCCGGGGTCACTAAACAGGGATCAAGACTAGGAGAAAACGCTCAGAAATGACAGCCGGGGCAGAATCAAGACTTCGCAGTGAGTGTGTGGGTGTCAGTGGCTTTTGTGTGTGTGTCAATGAGGTGCAGGTGTGTGTGTCAATGAGGTGCAGGTGTGTGTGTCATCAGTGGTGTTGTGGAATCAGTCCCAGGTGTGAAGCATGATGGGAGATGGAGTTCGAAACCAGTTAGTACTCGGGAGAGGGGTCCCTCCGATGGCGAGAGGGAGGCGGTGCGGGAGCGTCCTTCGTAACAAGTACCTCTCACAATACTGCAGCTCTTCAATGGCTCGTACTTTATTTCATTTACAGATGTTAACTTTTATTCATCGGAATCTAAATCGATTTTTCTGCTCACAACTCCTACCAAGCCGAAATAGAGACGACGGGAAAAAGCTAAAATCGTCTATTTAGAGAGACGATTATTTTTATCGATCTCTGTGCAACAAAGATTCCATATTAAGGAAAAGATTGACTCTCCTAACACTTTTTTGTTTACACAGGGAAAATGTGACAACTGGTTCACTTCACCTATAGAACATAGGGTATAACGTACCATAACGTATTTTACAAAAACACTTACTTTTTAAAACCTGTATGGTTATGCTACTCTTTCTTGTTACATCAGACTGATAACAGGGGGGACAGATGCCTGCATAATTATAAATATATTACCCATAAATACATCAAAATCTACTGATGATCATGTTGATCTAAAGCAAACACCCTTCTTTTTGTTGTGCAATGGCACTTTTCGTAGTAACAAACACCATTATGCTGCTTACAGACACACAATAAGTTCAAACCTATTAATGATTACAAATTGACTCATTAACCAACCTCAATGGCTTTGAAGTGAAAAGACTATGTAACGAGTGTAGAATATACACTGGGGGCTCTAATTGTAAAACCTTTGTTTTTAAAAGCTTCTTCACTCATTGGTGGAGTATCTGCAGGTACTACATATCAGTTAAACCAAAAAAAGGAATTGGCCGAGCTGCTGTAGCACTCAGCTCAGGTTTGATGGAATGCAGTGAATTTGAAATTAGATCAACATGAATAAAGCGCTTAATCGTTTGAAAAAAAGAAACAGCACAAGGATATATGGCCTAGCCATTTATCACATATGGGTGTCTGTATGTATGCATTTGTGTATTTGTGACAAAGAGAAAGTACAAGTGTGTGAGTGCGTGTGTGTGAGTGTGTGTGTCTGTGTGTGTGAGTGTGTGTTATAAAGACAGAGAGATAGAGAGTTCGAGAAAATCCGTTAACCTGCGGTACAAGTGCATGCACACTTACACACACAGGCACGCACACGCACTCCCCCCCCCACACACACACACACACACACTCCTTCATCAGACCAATATATCATTGCACTCACAGAGCAAATGAGGCAATCGCTCAAAATTATTTGCATATAAACTAATGAAATATTACTGGGTGAAACTCAGTTTAATGTTAATTACAAAGGTAATGCACTATTTGCTGATTAATGGATCGTCTCTCTTTTGGGCAGATGATACAAGCAAGTGGATGATCGGTGCGGGGACAAAATAAAGGGGACGCAATGCATGGAGGTAAGAAGGTGTAGGGGAAATGTATTGCCAGTGTTAGAAATCGTGCAGGAAGGGGGAGCAAGGACACGAGAGAAGGGGAAGGAAACAAGAGCAGATGAGAAAGCACAGGAGCCATTGTTGGGAGGAAGCTGTGTTAAGTTGAGTGGACATGGTCACACGCCACAAATCCTAGTATTACTAGAGAGGGTGAAATGAAAATGAATTATTCATTTTAGATCATTAATTATGAATCCACCAAAAGCAGAATGAAAAGCAGAGGTGTGAAGTGTGCAAGTCAAAGCATTTTTTGCTGAGGATACACATTGCATATTTCATCTCCCTGTTTGACCTCAGAGTTTGTATCAACCTCCCTGTGAGTTCAGACGGTATAATAAGTGCCGCAATACATTCACAATATTTTCTACACATTTTCTTGTGATGAGTTATTCAACTGACAATGGAAAATCTCTTTTACAGCACACTTGACAAACAACAATTTTTGGGAAGGCAATTACACTTTAGAGTTGTGTAATATTTTCCGAGCGCTTACTGCAGTTTTTTTCGCTCTGTCAGTAAGTGATGCTGGATCAGTTCCCCTCCATATGTATGGATCTGTCATACACGTATGATTACTGCTTTACTTGGGACAGCACATTGACTTAATTTGCTCAAAAGAACTCAACACTGAATATGGACATAATTAGATGATTTGAAGTGTGATTTGAAGTCGGGTTGTATGAGGTACGTATTCACAGTCGGTGTGTTACCTTCAGAAGATGACTGTTCAAATAAACTAAAGGGAGTAAACAACACATTCTCAACCCAGATTACATCCTTTTTACCAGCAACAATAGCCCAAAGCGTCCAACCATGGCGCTCCTTTAGAGTGACATTAGATTACGAGGTCAATGCTGTGAATTAGAAAAGGACAACGTTTTAGGTTTCACCGACAACTTCTCTATGTCAAAATCCAAGAGCACAAATCAGGTCAATGCACACGCGCAAATCAAACATTCACAAGCAAAAGTCCTTCTCGCACAACTTGATTTGCGCTCTCGGGTTTTGACCTTGACTTGCCTTCATAGTTGGCCATAAAATGAATGTGGAAACAAAGTAAAACATTAACAATATGAGTACTGAAATCAAATACCTTCAAAATTACTTTGGGACAAGAGCACAACCAAGAAGTTCCCCAACACTGGTCTCCAGGTTGAAGGTTTTGTTTTGCACTTACCATGGTTAAGTACCTCTTACAATCAGACTGAACACTCTCTTTAACCAAGAAACATATACAGTATACACATATATATTATACTGTATATGTGTACCGTATATTTAGAGTGCACCTCAGGTAGAAGTGGTTAACAAATCAAGGGTGACAGGTATCAGCCTGGACAGGGAAACAGAGAGAAATCCCCTGATGGTCTGCTGTCAGGAAGATAGCTGCTAGTCACCCCATCAGAGCCAAACTCACTCATGCAGCTGGTGCCTCGCTGTTAGCATCACCAAACCCTGACGTTTCATAAGTGTACAAAAGGTGCTTGAGGACTCTACACAAACTTATGCATATGAAATGAGCAGTTTGTCTCCTTTTCATAGTAACAGACGATGCATAATGCATGACCTCATGGCTGCCCTGCTGGAGTGACTGAGAGATTGGGATTGATTGATTATGGCAGTTATGACTAATTCATTAAAAAGCTATAGCCGATCATGCATGTCAATCAATGGGGTTGAAGGAGTCCACTGGACATACTGAGATACTGAGCCTAGGTGGGATATTTGTGGGAGTGTGTGTCTATGTATGTGTATTCCTTTACTCAAAGTGATGCATACTTTAGAGTACTTTAAACTTGATTTTCAAGCTAACCGCCACACAACCAAGATGTGGCACATGGAGTAGAGAAGTTGCGCCGGGAACCGTAAGGTGGGGGTTTGAACCTTGCCCGCTCCATGTCCCCTGAGCAAGAGACCCTACCCCTAACTGCGCTTCCTTGCATTTTTGTACAGCTCTCTACTGGAGCAATGGGTATAAAGTAGAGCCGGACAGTTCCTCAGGGAACAGTTGTAACAAATATTGCATTAGATTTTGCAACTACAGTTCAGTGGCTCTCCCTGTGATGTTTTATTCCGATTTTTACTCTATACTAATAAATGAAACAATGTTGAACAATGTCCATTTACATCATTCACGTATCAACGGGATCCTTTGGAGCTGAACATATCATGGGATTTTGTTAACAAATTATGCAATAAAAGCAAGTACAGAGTTGTGACAGGAAAAAATCTATCCCTCAAACAGGAGATGGTTACTTTTTTTTTACTTGGTTCCCAAAATAATCATCCCTGTGTTTACAGTAGCCCTTAAGGCTTAAGTAAATTATAAGGCTTCTGTCGAACTAAATGTCAAACCTTTTCCCAAAGATTACGGAAAGATTGGGGGTATAAATTCTCTGTACTCTGCAAAGTCACTTTAAACTTGCAAATCAGACATCTGACAAACAGGCAAAAAACATCTTGGGCATTCTCACTGTGAGGGGATTAACCAGTCGCACACACACACACACACACACACACACAATCTCCCTTTATACAAACCCATTCACACAAACCGTGTCCGTATCGGCGTACTGCTAACTAGCTTTAATGTTTGCCGATATATCAAAGTTTGCCTTTGTCAGCTTAGACACTAAACACACACCAGGGGAAAAAAAAGGAAAAACAGTTGGCTGCTTCACACACAATTAGGAAGCCTGCAACGGTCTTGCTCTTGGTTCAAAGCATTAACTGCGCGGCGTATGGCGCAATTTGGAATTCTCTTTAAACACAGGAACATCTGCATGAGAGTTGTAGCTAGTCTGCACACATTTGCACATTTGTATGTAAAGGTTACATCTGTCTTCATGGGAAGAAATGCAGCTAAGCTGAGTGTGTGGGAGCAAAGGAGCTGCAGTCTATCGGCCCCTTAAGCTTACTCTGCATGCTTTATATGTCCGCCGATAACAATATGTATCCAGATTCAAAGAGAACAGTGAATGTTTGAATAAATTGCAAGCTGACAGAGAATCTGAATGAATAATGTGCAAGAAACCTCTCTCTTGATAAGTTCAGCTAGTTCCATAATATTTGTCGGTAAAACGAAGAGATAAAGCAGATTGAAAAAAGAGTAGAAAATACAAATGAAAAACATTTACATAAATGAACATTGACTAAAAAGCGAGGTTAAAAAACTATTATAATGAACCAGCAAATAGTGTCTTTATTTACTTGTCAACAAAAGTGTTGAAGCAAAGTAAAATAATTTTTGTGGACAAATGTGGCCCAGCCATGCGTTTGCCAAGTTAAATATGAAATGACGCATTAGTATCACAGACAGCTTGTCTGTTTGATAGCAGCGGACATATCAGTGGAACCTTGCCTCCAGCTAGACGAAGAGTGAGCAGAATCTAACCATCCGATCTGCTGAGCCTCTCCAGGTGAGCTGAGCTCCAGAAATCGGGCTCACAGTTGTCAGAGTCACCGGCTGCTACGTTAGCACGCAGCCAAATCTATCCAACACAGAACCACTGCCTGCTGCTTCAAAGACCTTCTTCAAAATATTCCCCACCGCCTTTCCATCTCCACCCGATCTCACCCGACATGTTGTACCTGCAACAGTAGGCTGAAAGCTCTCCCTCTACCTTCTCAAACGAACAGAATGGCTTTGAGATGCTATCTTGCTGAAAGCGGCGTATTCTGAAAAGATGTAACTAACAAAAGGACAGAATATATGGTGTAAGACAAGGGGAAGAGTTTTGTTTCTTAGACAGGAGTGAAATTTGAGGAATTTGAAGGCATGAGTGCATCTGCACGTGAATGCGCTCACGTGCGTAAATATTGTGCCTTGCTGTACAGATGATGATTAGGAACAATGACATTTAGTTTGGTAAATGCCACAGCCTAATAGGCAGAGGTAAGAACACTTAATGATGTCTGGTGTGAGGCTCTGCTGACTTAGTGTGAAGAAATTAGAAAGACAGAAGGACCTGTTCTGCGGTTCAGGTGCAATGAAAGGGAAGTGTCCCGGCAGTTAAAGCCCCCTAATGTCCGCCACCCGCTGTTTCCCTTTTTGCCTTCCATTCCTTTCTAATTTCTATAAGTTTACTATTTGTGGCCTGCTTTTTTTAAAAGCTGACTCCCCATCATCAACCTCCTCGATCTCCCTTTCCTCCCATTCAGACCCGCCCTTTCCCCCCTCCTTCCAATCATTTCCTCCCCCAGTCGTACTCCAGCATAAATCACCTCTCCGCGATAGTTTTAATGGCTTTTTAATGAGCCTAATGTTTTCTGTTTTAATGAACTTTTTACGTCAGCCTTAATCATTTTAGAGGGATGAAAAATGATTGAGAAATGGCCTACATTAATTTAATTTACTGTTCAATCCGCACAACGACTTTTACAACCCTAGGTAGGCCACAGCAAGTAAGAAAGAGCATAAGGGGGGAGTAATGGAGAGGAGAGTGAAGGATGTGCGTCGTCACAGATTCGACAAGACAAATATAAATAAAAGAAATTGGCAGGAAAATGGATGCAAAAATCAAAGAAGGAGCCCAGAGTACATGGCGTAATAATAAGTAAATAAGTAAAAAAGAGGCGGGGATGTATACAGAGAGCACAGACATGGACTGAGTATTGTGCGACCTGTAATTTGTGAGACCACGCTATATGCTTGTTGTTCGGGCTTATCTCCAATTAGGCTGCATTTTTTCGGCCTGCCAATGTGAGCTTCCACCACTCTGTGGGACCAGCACATTTACATAGCCATTAACACAGCAGGCCCTGAATAAATGAGCAAAATATCCAGCATCTGTTGCTATCTGAGTTTTCTGTTTAGCTTTTGTTGATTTTTGCTCATTCCGGCCAACTTTTTTCCATCGTTCTCTCTCCTGAGTTGACACTTGAAGTTTTCATTTTGCCAACTTTAAATTAACAGAGCCATAAACCTGCAGGTGAGGCCTTATCATCTCGCACTGGAAACTGCCTCCTCCTGTCTGCACCTTGGTTTAGCCAAGGACACCTTACCTCGCCAGCAGTCAGCAGTCAGCCCTCCGTGTCACTGTCTTGATAGTAAAAGGCTCCAAATATGCCAAGGCTGGCTGCCAAGATTGCTCTGCGCCACCCGAGTTAAGTTGTCCTTTACGGTTTATGTGTGCGAGCGAGTCTACGGCTTCCTTGTCCTCGAAGGCTGGAAGCATTACCATGCGCCAGCGACTATACGAAAAATCCCAGCTGTGGCTGGTTACCATAATTTAATGTTTAATGATCCATTGCTGGGTTTGTGTGAGACTGGACATGGGTTTTGGTAGGAAGGAGAACAATAATGTTGAAATACACATTACATATTTCACCTAGCTGCGTACTTCTCCAGTTGTGTGTCTACTGATGTGCCTTTCCACTAATAGACAGATCTGTTGACCCCAGGCTCCGCCCTAACACTGACTGAAAGATGAGATCCAGAGAACAGATGTGGCCATGCCCCGCCCCTCACGGTTCATTCTGACTGACACGTCCGCCTGTCTGCTTAAGACACTTGATGTGCAGAACCTGCACAGCCTGCTGCCTCCACACCATTTCTGTATCAGTATCCACCTGTCTCAGCACGGCAATCACTTCACTACTTTCTCTGTTAATGTCCAGCTGTCAAGCTCCTCTCCTTTGTCCCTCAATCCCTTCTTTGCTTACGGTACATTGTAAGCAACAATGATACCCTCCGTGCAACCAATTTCAGAGCAGTTGTTGTTAGAACGGCATTCAGAACCAGAATAAAACATTATTTCAGCTGCATGCTATCATTGTCAGAAGATTTCTACTATTTTTAACTGTCAAGGGGGTTTGACCAAATCAATTTCTTGTTAGAGAATCCAAAATATAGTGTTCTACGACTGCCAGACGTGGGGGGTTTCTTCTTTTGTTTGCCCCTTTTGTGTGTGGTTTGGAATGATGTGATTTGAAAGCGTTGGTATTGTTTGGAACAGAATCAGATTTGTTTTGAAGTGGATGAAAGATACTTGTCAATATGCTTGATATTCTGTGTGTTGTGGAGCGCGAACATATTGCACGAGCTGTTTTGAATATGTATTTCATTGTTAAGATAACTAGCAACGTGCGTTCTGAAGGTTTGCTTTGTAATTTGTTTCCTATTGGTGGGATATAATATCATGAGTTCTTACTATACAACAGGTGGCTGAAGGGAAAAACATGCATTTGGTGAATATCAACACATAGTTGTCTTATGAAGGGTGCTAACTTTGGTGCTGCCAGTAACCAAGGGCATTGCCACACTGCTTTAACACCGCTCACAGCTGACCGAGGGAGGCCTTACATGATTTATCCAGGTCACAGGCTGCACATTAAAGGTGTGGCCATATAGGGAGGGATGTTGCCAGTCTGTTAGCACTGAAACGCAGGCTCTTGAATCACACCTTTGTTTTACCGCTGCAAAGAATCATTGTGCTGTCACACTGCTGAGGCGCTGTGCAATCTTTGTAAACACTACACTACACTTTTTATGTGAGCCAGCCATACGCACGCTAAATATGTTACAAACACTAAAATCCAGAATACCAAATGTATTCATACATATACAGCTGGAAACAACAAGAAATTGTGCCAATTAAGCTTATTTATTTTATAGTGATGGCAATGTTGGTCTGTCAGTGGATCAGTTCACCCTTTTGGATTCAGATATTTTGTATTGGAATTTTTTTTCTCAATATTGTCATGTTGATTTGTCGACTAATTGGGGAAATCTCTAGCATATGTTACTACTAAAAGAAATCAGATTTAAATGTTCTTTGCTTTTTTTATTGAGCGGCTATAATCATAGCAGGATAGAGGACATCTGGGAAAACAAGCCACAACAATATTTTGTGGGGTATTTAGATAATTTAGACCACAGATATAATTTCTAATTGGACTGAGGATCTTCTTACCGTAGGCATCAGAGGATGGATTGAAAGGATAACAGGAATAACAGCTCCTGTTTTCTCCAAAAGATCTTGATCGTGCTTTTGAATGCACAGACCCTGCTCAAAATAGTTGAAGACATTTTTTTCTTTACCTTTAAACATGTGAAGTAAACAAACACTAATTTATCTGACCTTTGCCCGGATAGTGTGTGAGCACCAGTGCCTTCTGAACAGCACTATTACCATAGTGGAAAACGTGTGTAGGCTTTTTACTTACTATTCATTGGCTTGTCTTTTGGCCTCCCGGTGTTACCTTTTGAAAACTGTAGATGTCTCCACACAGACCCATCAGCCAATCTCCAGACCTTCAAACTTACTCATTACGTTAGCATCTCCACATAGACAGATAGACCAGACATGTCACAGTCAATCTACTCCCTCAAGACTTTAACAAGCTAAAGTGGATGGACGGGTCATTTCACAGGCTGACCCTCCAACAAAACGGAACTAGTCCTGGACTAGCCCTTCCGTCCAATATGTGTGTGTGTTTGTGTATATGTGTGTGTGTGTGTGTGTGTGTGTGTGTGTGTGTGTGTGTGTGTGTGTGTGTGTGTGTGTGTGTGTGTGTGTGTGTGTACTTATACTGTATGGGAAAAAGACATTGAAAAGGAAGTGAGTTGAGAGACTGAGAGACAGTGTGCGTGTCTCTGTGTCTGTCTGTCTGTATACGGGGGCAGGGAGTTGCTGGTGGATAATTAAACGTAATTTATTCTGCTAACCCGCTCTGGCTCCCTTTTCAGACACGAGTAACCACAGAAGTAGAAAGAAACCAGATGGGTCAGGGCTAGCAGGGGTGTTCATGTGTGCCGATTTATGTGCAACTAGGTGGGTGAGAGAGAATGAGACAGCTTTAATTCTCAGACACCTCCCCATGGGGGCTGCTGGTGGAATTGAACATGGCCTGTAAGGTACGGCTTTGACAGCTTCCCTAAATATACGCACAGTAATGTTTTCACTCACACTGATCTATTCTTAATCTGGATGCACATTCAAAAGCATATTCAGAAGCCCTCTCATAGTGTTTTTTATTCATCAAAGCCGATATTTTCCCCTAAAGCCGTACTGCACCAGGGCGTAGGTTTGCATATGGATTGTAGGGACGTTTAAAGATCAGTATTTGATGAGACTCAGGAAACCACAGTGTTTCTTACTGGGAAGTGAAAGGGTAAATGAATGCTTGGTAGAATGTGACTAGCTGACCATTAATGGGTCCCCTTCTATTTCAATTCAGGTTGTAAATTGTTATTCAGCGTGGATTTAGCTGCCGATGACTTAATTTCATTCATAGACCAGGTATGAAAAATATAAATGTGGAGCCATTATCTGGCTGTATTTTATCACACGCCGAAAATTGCAATCTCCTTTCTTAGAGCCGGTGGGTGTTAAATGTATAAAGTTCATACTGTTCCCTTCAAAACTGCCTGAAATATCTGCAGATAACATTGCATGATCCTAAAGTGTACGCAAAAGAACTTAATAGGTGGATGCATAATGTGGCAATAGCCTACTGATATTTTACCTGCTAGGATTTACATCTCCTGTTATTTCAGCTATGATTAATGCTACATAGAGACTTATCCATAGATTAAAATGGTTTTCATTAATCATTGGGGTGAATATGTGCCACATGCACATTTAAAGACGTTAAAGAATCAAAAGAGGAGAGAAAAGTAAATTATGCCAACATTGTTGTTGACTCAGCAGGGACTAATGATAAATGTTGATAAATGTTTGAAAGCAATAAAGAATTACTCAGGGTCTTATCGAATACCAACTCATTCAATGATATTTTAATATTTTGAAATAATACCTGGTGCCTGAATTTTGTGTTTTCCTTAAAATAAAGAAAAGCTTTTCCGCCATAGTTTGATGAAGAATAATTCAGCAGAATGCAAGTAATTAAATGTCTGGCTCAAAAAATGTCCACACCCCAATTCGTAATATGTGTCCCTTCCTGTTAAAGCCAGAACTACGCCCTTTGGTGCTGGATAGAAACATATGCACAGATAAGTTATTCACATCTGTCTTCTGGAAGTCTAATGATCTGCAGTTTTTGATGCACTATTCATTGTTTTCCCACCTCGTTCACTCAGCACATTTTTATGGTCTACCTAAAGCACACTGTAGACATGATGCATCACCCTCATGATGAGCCTTGGGGCTCCGTATTCATTTTTATCTATGGGTAAACTTCAAGGTTTATAATTCCCCTTCTGTCCTTCCATTCCTCTGACTTGAGTTTGTATTCTGGCCGTTGGGCACCGTGCGAAATAACTCATGGAGGCCCAGGAACAAATTGGCAGAAAGACAGTCTCTGAGTTACGTGTCATGGGAAATATTTGGAGCTCAGGTAATTTCTATATATCACAAAACTAGGTTCAACACAGCATTTCTTTACTGTATCACATCTGCTTCTTAGATGAAGAACTTTTTTCATTGAGTGTGCAGTTATTACTCATCAGATTTCAGATAGTCAGTACATGTACCATCAAAGTTTACTATAAATAACTCCATATCCTCCACATTCTCACAATATGTCTTGTGTATGTTAAACCTCTATAAATACAGTGTATAGACATGGAATTAAAGTTTCTGACCACGAACAAACTTAGTAGCATGGCACTGACAGCTAAGTAGTAGCTAAAAAGACACAACATGTACATTTCAGAGTAGCCAGAAGTCATATTCCTTCTGTCTGATTGATTGTTTTTTTTAAATATAAGTTGGCTGGGATAGATTCCCCCCGCGACCCTGTGTGCAGGATAAGAGGTTTGCAGATGGATGGATTAACAAAATCCAATGAATCCTACCAGCACACCTTTTACTTTAGGTGAAAATAAGCTGAAACTACTTTTGTTCTTTGCTGACCAATACAGCTGCAACATTATTGATTAAATGTGTTTTTGTCTATAAGTTTGTCTTTGTCTTTTGTTTTGCCGTTTACTGGCGTTTAAGAACCCTTCCACTCTGCTATGTGTAATAGTAGACCTGCATAATTCAACACCCATCTGACATTCACGTGTATGTGCATGTGTGTGTGTGACACACACTGCGCCCTGGCTCTGTACCTGTACCTCAAAGAGGGGCTTTTTACTGTTTAAAGTATTGGTGAAAGGAGAATATTGATTTTAGCACCAATACTCGAGGCCCTTCTTCTGTCACGTTATGCTGAATAAATTTACACAATCAAGTGCCTCTTGAAGTCTCCTTAGATATAAGACTGAACCTTCTTACTGGAAACTCCACCCAGCAGGTACCAAAGAATATTTTCACCTTAAAACTAGGACCTCTAAAGACCCATTCTGCAATTGAAGTATATTTGATTTTTGCCTTCAACTCAGTGATGGACAGAACTTTGCACCGCAAGCTGAAAATGTCAAGAATTCTTGGTTTTTCTTAAATTTATTTTTTATTTACCTCTATTCAACTTGTATTGTTCTTTTTTTCTGCGCTGTGAATTGTTTCTGGGCGGTGTGCAACCACAGATGGATCCGCAGTGGGGTTCTGCTGGTGATTCATATTAATGGACCTGACCCCAATCCTCCCTCCCTTTTTCTTCTTCCAATCCCTTTCCCCCTATATGTCCCTCCCACTGCGCACTGTCTTTCTCATCCCTTCCTAACACCCAGGAGACAGATGGACCAACACTCAACTTCACACCATTTAGCTTTTCAAGGCTGCTAAAATAGTGTGTGTGAAAAGGTGGTGAGTGAGTTGGGTAAAAAAAGGAACGTGTGTGTATCGCTATGTGCGCGTGCACGAACGTGTGCTTGAACAAAGAGAGAGAAAGAAAATGAGCAGATGCAATTCCTACATGAAACATGTCTGTGTGCTTGCACGTCCTGTTTAGTGCATGTAGTTGTGTGTTTGGGTGTGTGTTTGTGTGCACATGAGGGCAGGAAGGGGAATGCAGGGAGTAAATGAAGGACGCAGTGCTTTACCCGAATGACTGGTCAAATCTATGGTGCTACCTTGAGATTCCCCGGCTCCAGTCAGACACTCGAGCTCCTCTAGAGAGACTGAGTGCTGCTCTGTACCAAGTCAAAGACCTCCACTGTGTTGTCTGTGTAACCCACGTAGTGTCCGCAGGATATTCAAATTATTATGGGGCCATGGTCTAAGTTCGTTGGGAGAGGTTAGAAAATACGTTTTTGACAGACAAAAAGGAAATGGAGCCACTGAAGGGTCGGTTTTTAAAGATGACATTGATCCGTAAAAAAACAGGAAAACACAAGTAAAATCCTGCACTGACGGTGCTCTTATTGACACAACACTGTTCCGTTGAAATGGTAAACGTATTGAATTGTCTCAGTGTTTCTTCAGTTGGTTCCTCTAAGATTAATTTCCTTTAAGTTCAAGTCCCTCCTTGTTTTCTTTCCTAGTTTCTTCAAAAGTAAGTCAATTCAGTTCAAATGAATCAAAAGAGTAAGTCAGCCGTGAGATCTGTTGCCCTCCGTTGGGGTAAGGAGATGATCGGGTTCAGTGGTGGCTCATCATCTTCCTAGTCAGGGAGAATTCAATATCCAGAAGCAGAAGGTGTTCAGGGAACCTCAAATACCCAGCCAAGACGCTGCAAAAACGTTCTGTGAATCACCGTTCTCCTGTTGCATGAATGCAGGCTCACAACGCACACAATGCGTCTTTTACCAGTTTTACCAGTTGTTACTTTGGTCGCTGAACTACTTTGTAAAAACAGTTAGCACTCCTTCACACTGATATTCTTCTAGGAAGGGTAGGACTTATTCTCCTTTCCCCATTCGAGAGTCTGCATTTCCCGAAATAACCAATGAAAAGCATATCTCTGTAATTGACACCCTGCTCAACAACCAGAAATACATTAGACCAGAATGACAACAAACACTTAGATTGTTACTCTTGTTATATCACAATTATAATGCAGTAGGATTTTGCGTTGCAAACGGGCTTCCATAGTTTCTAGAGTAGAGTTTTTAAACAGTGTATTTGTCAAAAATATGAATAAAACTTAACTACTACTATTTGAACCCTTTCTGATAAATTGGTAGCTAAACCATTTCATATATTTAAAAGTGTTTGCTTTCTGGGACAAAATCAAACTTCAACACCATTTGTTTTCAGTAGGTTTGTCTTTCTCTTCTCTCTGCAGTGCACCTTCAACGTTCAGGTATGTGACATTATTGAATAAAGTCAGAAGACCCTGAGTCCATCTAAAACCAAACAAAAGCTTTTTGCCAAATGTAACAGAATGTCTCCCTCTACGAAGGAATGAAAGGCTGCACTTTGATATCTGAAACTATGATTCTCTCCTTGAAGTAGATGATGACATTTTGGTGCAAGGGCCACCGTAATGCAGCTTCTGTATTGGACCACGGCGGCAGAGGCAGCGCCCCAAGGACAAACTCTTTTTTTTCTATTCTACTCTTTGTTTTCACCCTGGCCTGTGGGGCCCAATTTTTGACAGTAACTGAAAGAATAAGGTCCTATACACACATTGGCCAAAATGAATTTCATCCTCAGGTCGATTGGCCCCAACCTCAATGACGGAATGCGGATCTGACAGTGCCTCAGGGTCAATGCCGCAACTTCTTCACAATAATAGAAGCGAGGGAGGTGGGTTTTGGACCAGCTAAAGGCACCGCCTGGGACCACCGCTCTGGGGTTGGACAGGCCATATCTGATAGCAGGGAAGAACCTAGGAAAGGAAGCAGGGACTTCCAGCTAGGACGGTGTGAAGACTCCCAAGAAGCAGATAAAAGATGTTAATACTTGAGACTAACGAAGACCAGGCAGCAGATTGAAAGTTTGCTGCCCTGCTACTGAAATGAAGTTATTGACGGATGCTTTTTAGATGAATCCGTTTCCTTTGTGAAAGTGATTGTGGTTGTGAAGGGGAATGACATTAAACATTCAACACTTAAACATTGGCAAATCATACAAAGCAATCTTTCTTGCTGGGAATCCTCGAGGAATCTTTTTCTGAAACCCCTGTAACCACATTTGGAAGAGTACTCTACTTAAAAGTTGTCCATTCATTGCTTTTACTGTCTTTTTTGATGTGGTCAAGTCACCATGCTCAATGCTCCGTTCATGCAAATGGGTCTGTGCACACAAGTGCATGGAAAAATGTAGTATTCAAAATTGCACTAGCTGCCTATTATCAATAAACTGAAAGGTCCCTACAGTGTGGTCTTTGTCAGCAAAACTTAACAAGCCTAAAACTAAGGATTGCAGAAGATAATAATGCTGTTCACACATCTTGAGTGTACAATTGCACGTCATTGTGTGAATGCAAATGATGGATCGTCCCCTACGCTAAAATTCTGGGATGCTAAATAGATTTCCTCATCTCAGAGGACAGAAAACATTGCAATAATATCTTCGCAGGGTGCTCTGAGAAATGAATCTAGCATGTGTGTTATAATTGTTCAATGATGTTCACTAAAATGTCATGTTTAAGTCAAGTCTTAAGCATGCTGATAACTTCTAACATGCAAAGCACACACAACTAATTACAGCTCCTCCGAACATAAACATAAACATGAACCAGTATTAAAATCGACAAACACAACCAGACACAAACACAACCTCAGCCCAGCTTTTATTGAACAAGAATCCAATTACTTAACCCAGCTTCAGGTTCCGTGCCCTCTTTGCTCTTCCACCTTGACAAGTTTGCGTTAATATCTGCTGACAGCCTGTGTCCGCCATGCACACTCACACACCTCACACACCAGCATACAGCTGATCCCCATAAGAGTCTGATTAAATGAAAAAACTGGAATGCCCATTTTTCCATCCCAGGGTCAATGCATACCAATGAGAGACAGAAATTACAGTCCTTGGTATATATGCATGTGTGAATGTGAATGACAAAGAGAAAAAATGAGATTTTTTATGTATTCCTACAGTATTGAATAAAGCTATGTGGATTTATTTCACCGCCTTTCATAATCTCTCCTGTTCATAGATCTCCATGACTTCTGGATCCTTATTGTTCCCAGTCCATAGATCACTTACTAAGTCAAGTAATGAAGAGGTCATGCATAATATAATTTGCTCTAGCGCTACCTGGGGACATTTTCTTACTTCACTAAAATCTATGATAGTTTCCTTTGAAAGGCCATAACTCTCTTTCAGTAGCAGGCACTGGGGTCACAGATGCTAAATGGGGCATTTATAGATTACTGGTAGAAGGAGGATATTGTGTTGAGTCGTTTCAGGCCTGTTATTGAGGCTATTTGACTCCACGTGGTTTAATTTGGTCCTGGTGATATATCAGATAAAAGACCAACCTTTCAAATCATTCTTGTAGCTTTGCTCCAACACACACACTAACTCTGTCCCATACCAAGTGTGTATTGGAGTATTGGAGTTTTTTTAAGAAGATCAATTTCAGTTAAGCAAATGAAATATCAATATTATCATCAAAATGATATTTTTACATGTGGTTGTCTATGGGGACTGTCATTAATTATGGATAGATACAATTATGTTGAGGGCGAAGGGGCTTCACCAAGGCACAGCGGTCCTGGACACTGTTTTGCAGTTCAATAATTACAATTTAAACCCATTTCTATTCATACAAGATATCAGCTAGCATCATAGTAATGCCTGTATTTACCAACTATATTAACACCACTGACTGCACCACTGAAGAAAATAGGAAAACACAATCATATTGTTTTCCTTTTGCCTTATTTCCATTTCTTTATGTTTGTATAATGAATATGATAAGCCGAACCGCTCGCAGACGCGCCACCCGCCTGGCGTTCATTCTAAGAAATATCAAATTACTGCATGCAGTTCAAAAAATCTTTGGAGATACGGTTCAGGTACGACAGACTCCAAGATGGCGATTGTCGCGTGTTCTTCTCAGCTTAAGAAGTGGGCCGCCATTGGTCAGGTGTCCTGCAGGGTTGCTAGCCAAGCTTATCAGTCAGTTACAAATCAGGCGAAGAAATTGCAAGAGCAACATATCTGCCTTTTCTCTCTGCTCTCGCTCACCGGGACTCCTCAAGGGGATCGAGGCGCCAAGAACAGCACAAATCTTCACTTCTTTTCTTGCCTTGCGCCTATCTTTGACGTCTCTCCTCTTTTCCTTCCCTCCACGCCGGTGAAAAGTTCCAAGATGAATGAGAAACTTTTTGAACTCACGCGATGAGTTTGAAGAATAATCAATTGCATATTATATATTCAATTGGCTGCATTTTTCTGTTTGTGATTCAGCATTAGTTATTCCGTTCTTTGCATAAGCCAGTCTAAAATGGCCCATATGTTAAATATTGCGCTAGAATGCCTCCCCCTCACTGATCTACAGTTTGATTCACACCTGCTGTGAATTTGCAGATAACACCTAAAGGAAACATGGTTGTAGCCTCCCCCCACATTTAACTTGAGTGTGATGAAATGAACCAAAGAACATTTAATCAGTAATATTCCCGAGAGAACCACCCTCGGGAATATCACTATTTATGGGTCAAATGTGTTTAATGATGTATTTAACATAAAGATAATTGGCAAATAGGCCGAGATACAGTAGGTTTAGACCTGAATGGGACTTGACAAAAGGATCTCACCCAAATTCTGATAGGTCACAAGATGATTGACAATTTAAAACATTTTCAAAATTAAGTTGAATTTATTAGGTATCTTTGCCTCTTTCCTTAAAATACTGTAAACATTTTTAAGCTGAGAAACCAGCAATATTATACAATGTTTTAAAAATATCCATTTTAGGACAAGACGAGACGGGAGACTGTTGGGCTCACACCTTTGCAGAGACCTGTCTCCCTGGTGGCATCCCGGATATGGCTGTTGCACTTGACGTGCGGACCAACAGAGCGCTGGTCTCCGCAGGGTTCGCATCCGTGATGCTTGTACGACATACATGCATGACTGTATGACATGTCTTATACCTAATACATAAAAGAAGATCCCGCCCCCCGTCCCCTCCCCCAATCAGCCGTCCACTGCTGCAGGTGGTCTTAGTGGTTGGTGTTTGCAGGTTAGTGTATGTGTGTGTGCGCGCGTGTGTGTGTGTATGTGTGTGAAGGGGGGCTGGGGCCCCTTTTCAGCCCTTTTGAAGTGTGAAACAGCTTAAGTAAGCACCATTTCCATATTTTAGATTCTGATAATGGACTGCCTTGCCATCACCAAATGACCCTGACACCACACTGGCAGCCAAGTGAGTGAATTAGTTAATGTCCAAAAATGGCGGTATTTGCACTCCTCTTACTTTTAATGTGTTGTTTGTGTGTACGTGTGTGTGTTTGGGGGAGCTTGTGCATGCAGAGTGCGCTTAATGACTTTTGCACCTCTCACATGTGCCTTGAAGACACATTTCAGTTTACATTTGCTGTATTGAATTTATAATTGCTTGTTGGCCATATAACTTCCTGCATAATGAAATGCTTTCATAATAATCAATAAAGGAAATAGAGCGGGCCCATTTCAATGTTGCAATAGGAGAAACCCATCAAGCTGAACCAATGCTTTCTGTGCTGTACTGTGCTACCATATCAGCGAGGTGGAGAACTGGAGTGGATTCCATTTAGAATTCTCCACTTGGTGACCTCTATTTTTCTTTCCCGTGTGATGACATGCGGGAGGTGAGGAAGGATGGATGTCTGTCTGCTTTGTTGGAACTGGTCCTGGCCTTTAGCTGCCCCCCCTCGCCCAATCTCTCAAGCCAGCTCACAGTGGATTGAGATCACTCTCATTTAGGCGGGCCTATTTGTCTTCCCTCTAAAGCACAACCTGCCCTAAAGATGTAATTCCATAAAAGCATGCAATCAATACACCAGAAACTGCGCACTCATCTATCATTTCTAATAAAAACAGATCAAATATGAAAGAAAAACATAGGAAAAATGTTAATTCTCGGAGCCACACACTGTGCGGCTGTGGGATATACATGCCTGTTTGAGTCTGTCTATGTAGAGACAAAAGTATTGCAAGTAACCCATAGAAGGACAAGTCCAAAAGGCTGTCTCAGTCATCAGTGCTCGCTCACGCAGGTGCAGAGGAGTGCTCGCTCCACTGGATGGCACTGCTATGAGGCTTGGCTTGGTCTTCAAAGCGGTGGCAACAATCAATTCATGGGTGGTGTACTGTGTCAAAAACGAGGAAATATTAATTTCTTTGCTCCTGGAAACCGTAACATTTACAGGAAAGATATAAATACAGTATCCACACAGACACCAACACCCACACACAGGCCTCATTAATCTCCTCTGTAACGGGACTCTATCCTCTGGCTCCGATATTACAGTAAATGGTGATGCATATCTGCAAGCAGTCCTGCCCTTGAAATAGGTACTGTTCCATTTCTAGCTAATTCCACAACCATTAAATGGTTGGCACATTTTTCACAGACATATAAATTGCTTTAAGCTGCGGCTTACTTTCAGCACATTGAAATACAAACACGGATGTTCTCTGCTTTTTATCTTACTCTGTCCTCTGCCTCCCTTACCCCCCCCCCACTCCCCCCCAACCCTTCCAATCGCTCATCCCACCCCACCCTTCTCCTTACAAGTGAAACCAGCATGGATCGCTTTCTAGCTTGCAGCAACGTTGAGGTAATAGCTTATTAGCAGCCAATAAACATCAGTCATTTCGATTCAAGCTAACTCTCCAATAACGTTCATAATCACCGAGACACAGATATGCCTAAAAATCAATGTCACATTTTACCAGGGGGGGGGTCCCCTGAGTAGTGCACTAACTACCAGATCAAGGTGGTGAGGGGAAGCTTTTTTTCATCCAACCACACGCAAATGTATTAGTAAATCGACAACAATAACGGCTTACGCTTGCAGGCAAAATCAATCGAAAACAAATAGTCCACAGGTACTTACATTTCGTTCAACCTTAGCATAGCGTTCCACCGCACTAATCGACTGTGTTGTTTGAACTGCGCAACATGCTAACGTGCTGTGAGAACGCCTGGAGGCGGCCCTTCCTCTAAAGAGAAGTGTGGTAGAGCAGACATTCACATCACAACCGGCATCCAGACCTGACAGCAGGACACCTGCAGCCTCATTGATGAGAGGATGAAGTACTCCCCCCCCCTCTCACATTCCCTCATCCATCCATTTTATATTCTCCTCTCCCTGCGCGCCCACAGCCACAGAGCAGCTGGCCAGTTATTTGTGACCTGCCAGTCTGCAGGTGTAACAAGGTTCCGACGCAATTAAGAATACATTTCACAGGTACCAGCACAACAAATCACAGGCTTGACTTTCTGGATACGCACACACACACAGACACACACACACACACACACACACACTCTTTGTCTCACTAGTCACACAAATCAAACGGTACACAAATGACAACATGAAATAACTGCTCATTGTTAGAGAAGAAAGGCAAATTATTAATCGATTTCATTTGTGCCGCGCTGAGAGGGATTCAAACAGACCCATTTTTTAGAGGAAATATTCGTGTGGTTGTGCAGCCTGGTTGGCGTAATCACCACCTATTATGTTCGTTTAGTTGAGAGCAAGAAGCAAAGTGGTCAAATAAATCACGGGACGCCATTATTGTGTCAGAAAAACAATACACTTTATGCAATAAATTATAAATATGCACAAAGCAACGTCAACCTTTCTCAGCGCGTTGATTTTACATTCTCGGAGGAGATGTGAGGCCGGTAGAAAGATTGTGTTTTAGTTTAACGGGAAGATGGAACACTGTCATGTCAGAATTACAAACTAGAGTTTTCCTGTCCAGTCGAATCTTCTGACCACCGTGCAGTAAGTGGTAAGAAAAGACAAGATCGACATTTTTTTGCAATTTCTGGATGAATGTTTCTTGTCTCAATTTCATTTCAGGTACTTCGACAGCCTTGACATTTTTTTATTGGTGTAATGAGATTGAGCCAGCTCCTTTTTGGCCTTGTATTAGAAATGTAATGGTTTCGGTGGACATAAAAATCCCTAAATTCACCTTCCACAATAAACTTGCACCGATTACTTTCAGTAAAATAGTTTTGAATGAATGATATACAATACATATAGTGTGGAAATGATTCACTTTTATTGCAACAAATATAAAATAGTTATTTTGTAAAAACGATCAGAGCACAACAATAGTGTGAGCAATTGCCCATGTTACAGTTATGTGGGCTGTAAACAATAACACCTGGGTTGGATGGCTGTGATATAAAACACCTGAGTTAGTGCACAATGCCAGAAACAAAAGTCAATGTTGATAACGTACCATGCTACGTCTCGTCCCGACATACTATTTCTGAAATGTTTTTGTCTGGAGCTCGTCGTGTAGCATATGAACATATCAATATTAAATGCACCGTCAGCAGAGAGCAATCCCAACAAGCCTTAATAATGAAGCAAAACACGCCGAAATAGTCAATAAACATCGAAAATACGCTATCGAGGGTGTGGAAAATGGCAGATGTTCACATGGACTATATGTTTACACGCTGCAACACGAAATTCAACTGACGCAGCTTCACTAGCGTCACATCATAATTTGCCATTGCTTGATTAGACTTTCCTACATTTATGCTAATTGCAGGACGGGTGATTTCTTTTTATATTCAGCTTTTTCCTGGTCGGCAATTTACTGGAGTCTACTAAATCAAACTATTAAGAAAATCAAAAAATCCCTCTTTTATTGTTGTTAAGAAAATGCACATTAAACCGCTTTGAAAGAGCGTGAAAGATCCCTCTGATTACTGATTACACATTGTGCATCATGCAATTTACAGAAGTTTCACAAGTTTTAAATTTTGTTGTTTGTCACTTCCGCTGTTAACATGAGATTTCATTTTGGGGATTAGATCGCATTTCTTATAATATGAATTTGAAAACCTCACAATGCATACTCCTAGCATGACGCTCTCAAAAGATCATATGTATGGACCGTATGCCGTGGCACCTCCTCTCCTTTTGTGTACATGTGTGTCTGTCTCACAAACTAGACACTGCGCAGAGACAGAGGCGGGGGGGTGGTGGGGAAGGGAGGGGGGGGTTTGACATCTGCAAATTGAATTCTGCCCAAACGTGACAGTGATGAAGTGTTGTTCATAGCAGCCGTGATTGTCTCTATCGTCACTCCTATCCGTGAGTGTTACAGCAGGTCTGCCCGGCCGCGACCCTACAGCCCCAGCTGGCTCTCCTATTAATGACATTATTGAAAAATCAAATTCATACTAGATACGTGTTTTATTAGCCAGAGCTGTCAGGTGAGATGTTTGGTGTTCATGTGCCTCCATCCTTCTCGCCGTGTGTTTTTCTCTCCCTCTGTTTCTCCTTGTAAGATCGGGTGTCCCTCAGCCCTCAGGCCGGCTTTTAATAATAGCGTAAGGTGTCGAAAATTGATCTGGCTTCACAGGCGCAAGCTTTTAGGATTATGTCAATAATAAAACAAAGTTTGGCCTTTCCCTATCCTGCATTTCTCTTCAGGCGAACAGAGGACCTCTTTGTTGCACTACGACTGTCTTTGTGGCTTAAACCATTCAACAGAAGGGAAAGGGAGGAGGAGGAGGAGCACAGAGGAAGGGAATGGGGAAGGTGTGGTTACCTGGGGAGATAAAAGAATTTAGAGAGAAACCTTGACGCGGGTCTCTCAGCGGAGCTTCACTTCTCCTACAGAGTGTAAAAGAGCGTCAGGGAAGCAGAGTAACTGGAGGGAAAAGAGGTCAAAAGTAAAGAGGGATGCGAGGCAGGTCCTGGAAAGAGGAGTCAAACAAGCTCACCACAGAGGTGATGTCGAATAAAGAAGCGATTGATCCAATGGAGAGAGCAGAAACCGGTGAGCATGGGAAACACGGTTAGCAGCTGACATATGTTCAACAGCAGCGCTGGATGCCCTGCAGGTGTGCTGAAAATAGTGCAACGGAGGAAGGATTTCAATAGCGGCCCCTCAAACAAATACTTGAAAAGGTAAAGTGGAAAGATACGGCTCCCCACATCCAGTTCCTTGGAAATCAATGCTCTCTGAAGTTTGGGAAACAGCAAATAGTATGCAGCATATGAGAGAACCTTCTTTTCAACGTTCTCTACTGCTGTTCTTTGCTGTGGGTGGTTTTTATATTTCCCTTTTAGTATTCTGGACACAGAAGCACTCAGGCCCGAGCTTCCTCCTGTGATATGTGCTATACTGCTCTCCTTCCTCTTTTCCTCCGCGCCTCCACATCTCACTAAATGGCAGGCGAACACAGACAAGACTCAGCTGGTTGACGGACTCCTTCAGTTCACACCAACAACGGCAAGGCAGTGGGAGACGAGGCTGCTTCGATGGATATAGCCCCACATAAACTTGAATCATTTCTCTCCTCTGTCACTCCGTCTATACATCCTTTCCCTCTCTCTTTCTCTCTCTCTCTCTCTCTCAGCCCAGAGAGCTGCTGTCCTCAGAATCTGAGTAATGTAAGGGTAAACTTACACTGACCTCTCTTCTGGTAATGAGGATGGAGTGACAGAGGCTCCATCATGACACAAGCCGGCAGTGAGGGAGATGTATAGTGTTTTTGTGTGCGGGTGTGTCTGTCCTGTTCTTAAAAAAGTATATATATATATATATATATATATATATATATATATATATATATTGGGTCACAGAAGCAGGCCTACATCTCAGTGTATAAAGGTTGAGCAAAAATGTCTCAAAATTTCATCATTCTCAGCCAAAGCGCGTGAGAGGACAAAACAAAGAGAAATGAACCCCTCGGCGTCTGGGAACTTCTGAGGTTTAGGGGAAAAGTTCCATGAAAGCAACAAGCATCTTGGGTAATACTTGATGAATATAGTTGCCATGGTGAAGTCCAACCAGTCCATTCTGTTTCTTTATCTGCCATCAGAGCACTTAGAGCTTCCGGGGCCCCTGGTGGCAAAAAAGCTACTTAACATTAACAGAAGACTTTTCAACTACGTCATCTGCTTTTCACCGTACTATGACCGAGGAGCATTTTTCAGTTTTTTGAAATGTACTGGACAAATATGATGTGCACAGACCAGGCAGGCATGTGGACTAAGGGTGCTTTAGTTCAACAATGGGATACATTTTCATTAGATTGCATGTTCCCTATTAATAGCATAAGGCTTTCTGCCTTTGGGCCATTAAACCAGAATGAGTGAGCACACCAGGAAAAGCACTTTCTTCGATATAGTAGCAAGCATGACTAACACAAAGTGAGTCATATTATTACATGATATATCCGTTGAATGGTAGAGAGAAAGAAATAGTTGGAGATCTTGGAAAATAACTATACTACTAATATGAAGCTGGAGCCAGCTGGATTAGGTCTTAGACAACTATTAGCCGGAAGCCCCTGCAGGTAACATGGGGGTAGATCTTGAAATATTTTAAAAGGGCCAGCCAAAGTCAGAGCTGTCACTCATAAAAGGCAGGTAAAAAGAAACAGCACGAAAAACAGCTCTGACGTGATGTAGCGTGAGCATTGAATACACAAAAATAATTCAGTAGAAAAGAGCCATACCATACTCACCACGCTGCTCTGAACGAACTTACCTGTTTCCTGCACCTGGTTGTTCTAATATTCCATTTCTATTTCTCCCAACCAGCATTAAGCTTTCATCTAGGTAGGGCCAAACCCCTTAAACCCCAACGTCATCTGGTAGCGGATTGAGTGTGAGAGTAAGGGATTGAAAATGTGTTTTTACAGTTTGGACAGCACTTTGCAGCAACATATCACGTAACCATGACAACCTTCTCGGCTCTTTTCCTCACATGATGAGGATGTTTTGCTATGACTTGGTAATTCCCTAAGGCAATGTCAGCATCTAATAATGGCTTACAGAAAGGATTCATTAAGGGCTCAAAATGTCTGCCAGAAAGCCTGCAAACACTCAAGATTTAACAGGACAGAACGTTACCCTCAGTTAGCCATAACAGTGGAGATGGGGGCTGAATTTGAATTGTCAAATTTATTTAGGAAGTTTCCTAACTGAGTGAAATGACCTGGAAGGAGTGTAAATGATGATGAGAGCTGAATTCTCTAATGCTAAGGAAAGGAGCTTCAATGTTTCTCTACGTAGCACCTTTAACATAGTAACCACTTGACCTTCCGTTACGAAGGGAAAGGAGAAAATTCCGACGCACAATTCCTTTGCGGTGGCAATATTTAAATAGTGACGTATCATTTGAGAAATAACGATCACGACCGAGAAACGCAGATCATGTACGTAACCGTTAGCATAACTCATTTATGTTGCAGCCTTGTTAACAAAGTAATACTTTGAACCTGGTTGTTTGTGTTGTCTGCATGACTCAGCACTGAAACAATACATGGGCGAATGCATCTAAGATGCTTCTTTGTAGTCCATTTTCAGAGAAAGTTTTCCCGCTGCAGACGTACGTCACATCATAACTACGTAACTTAGTGAAAGAGGAGTTGGATTGCGGTGGATAGGTTGTCTTTTCCTAAATCTTTGTGAATTCTCCTAAGCATCTTTCCCTGACATCGTTATGTTTTCTACAAAGGTCAAGCAATAGTGGTTAGGAATAGACGTTAGGTAACTTTTTTGACAATTCGAATCCAGCCTGTTATTGGGCTTTAATACTGCTTCTTCTTCTTCTTCTTCTTTTTCTTCTTAAACCTACTAATAACTGGCATTCCTGTTGTATTTTGTACTTCCCTACCTTTTGTGCCCTTGTCCGTTTTCCCGCCCTTGGAATTTTCTGCCTCGCCCCTGATTGTTTTCTCACCGGCACCGCCTCAGTGTGTTTAAACCCTGCGTGTGCCTTGACCCCAGGACGTGAGTGTGCTACTAATGCTACGGCTAGTAACTGTAGTTCCCAGTAATGCAGAGGTCTCAAACTCCGGCCCGCGGGCCACATCCGCCGCCGACGGGGAGGGGGGGGTGCGTAACGCCAGCGCCACCCACTCACCGGCCGTACCGTCAGTGACGCCACCCCCGTCGATCGTACCGTTTCCCCGGGCGGACGGTCAGCGACCGTAATGGTCTGGCCCGTGTTCGGTCGAAGTGGGCTGCATCTGTCCCGAACCTCAAATGGGTTTGAGGCAGTAATGGTTTGCTCGTGATTTTATTTAATCTGCGTTTACATAAACCTCAGATCTTTCCCGGGATCCCCTGTTACCTACCTCAACCGTCCAACCTGCCACCTGCCTTCCTTCTTGTTCTTCCGGCTTGTTCTAACACCGCACCAACAGTTCACACGGCCTGACTGGCGCCCATCCAACGCCAACCCAGACCAACGACATTTGAACCACTGGTTTTCTCAGTAATCAACTGTCCTTGCCCAGTCTGTGGATCTCCTCCTTAAGTTCAGCTCTACACTACGCTCTACACATGCTGGGTGTGTTCCCTTTTCCCAACCCTTGTTCACTAAGGAGCCTTCATGACACACAGACACACAACAGTCAGAATCACAAGCACAAACAACACACCCTCTTCCCTCTGCATGGCAGGACATCATGAACATTTTTGTTGCATACTCCTCCCACTGGTTGGTAAAGCGAGTGTCACGGTGTGGTTCACTTCCTGTTGTATTTTGTAGTTTTCTGCCACTCGTGTCCCCGGGTAATTTCACTTCCCGCCTTGTCCCGTCATCCCCTGTGATCGTCTAATAGTTTCCACCGGTGTCCAATGTTCCTGCCTGCTGTTTTTCCCCTGCTTCCTGTGTGTTTTTGCCCCGTGGCCTTTGATTTTGTCTTTTTGACAATTAAAGTCTTTTGTTTCCGGAGAAGTCTGCGTTTGAGTCCTGCCTCCCCCACGCATCCCTGACAGCGAGTGACTGAGCGGGACTAACCTTTCCAGAAACACTAAATAGCCGATGCTTGCAGTCTATGCCCTTATTTGTGAGTGTGAGAGAGTTAAAGAACAGAAGAAAAAATGAAAGCGAGAAGAGTTTTCACCAGCGGTGCAGCTATCAGCACCAATATGTATCAAGCCCAAAGCAGCCGAGTCCTGATGTCATGGATGACCTTTACGATCAGACCTGCCACTTTAGTTACAGATCAGTCCAAGAAGAGGCTCACAAACACCTTTACCGCACTCTACCAGCACCCCTCCATTCTCTATTCTGATATACACACCCCCACCTAGTGTGTATGTCACTGTTCATGTGTTTATGTTTCAAAGCAAGAGTAAACTCTCTGCAGCTTTTGACAACCAAAATAAAAGTGGACCTGTACAAGCAGCTGGACATCCACTTTGAGACTTTGTATGCATAAAAATATCTCTTTCACATCCACAACAATTGAGTGTCAGATTGAAGTATTAGAGTTTATGCACTTGTAGTTAAGAGGAAGAAACAGAAAATCCTGTCAGACTATAAATTGCATACTGTTGCCTTGTCCTTTAATGCAGGTGGCTCACTCACTTTTATCCATCAAACCACATGTAGCTGCTGAGGATATAAGTTGAGTCTGTTTTGTGGACGAGGGAGTATGGTACATCTGACTCTACACAACCTACAGGGGAAGACAGAGTGAAGATGAAAAGAGGCGGAAATCATAGGGTTGAACAGACACAACTTTTCCTCCTCCTTAAAATAGCGCGTGTTGAGTGGGTGACGCAGTGGCCTTTAACATGGGGATAAATTCCCCTGAGGATGAGAGGAGACAGGGAGGGAGATGGGGGAGGATCAGAGGAGGCTGCAGCCTTGCTTGTTGGCCGCTCATTGCCTCCGCAAGCTTAGACTCTCACATTGTCTCACTCCTATTTAGGCCTAATCACAAACAGCCTGACAGCCTGATTTTGTTTTCTCAATTTAGAAAAAAGGCCTTTGTTACGTTAATCTTCCCTCTTTTCATATGCTGGACCTTAATTCTGAATCCTGTTGCAGCCACTACAGCCAACACATTTGTTGCCAAATTGCCATGAAAGCAGGAGACCTTGTTCATGATACAATATTGCAGTAGCATTTAAAAACAAAAGCAAAGCTTATCTTAGAACATGATGGCAAATACTGCTTGTGCCTTAAATCTATAAAGGCATGTTTATTCCGACATTATCCCATTTATTGTCTATAAAATGGAGTCATAATCCCATGGTCTACAAAGGGCTGTATAGGTCACCATTACAAGCGATCTACTGATTAAAGTCTACAGTTTTGTCCCAAGGGCAAATGTACTTGGCATCTCCAGCACCCGTCACTTAACCAGCCACAAGAAAGGACGTTATCTTCTAAGAGCCATCTTTCCCTTGCTGTCATTAGCATAAGCTATGCACAGCAGTGTTTACCGCATATCACGTCAGCTCTGATAGCAGTGAAATTGATTGCTATTTCAAGCTCCGTAGTAGGTTCCTGTGGGTAATTTGTGTGACTTTCCAGCAGCTGATTTAGATGAAGTGGTTTCGGTCTGGAACAGGGGACGACAGCTGCAGAATGTAGAATAGCTAACTGGTGACCTGTGAGTGATGCACTGCCCTGCATCTATAGTGTAAATGTAAAAGTTGTATTTCTGAAAACTATAACCTAATTGATGCGAGTACCGTGGATCATGGAATCCGGTGCTGTAGACACTTGCTTTAAATGATGAGGGGTATTGGAGTCACAGCGTTATTCAAATGGTGACATGACAGTGGATAGGCCGTCTTTTTTTGCTGTTTTCTGAAGTATGAATTGATTTTGGGCCACTTTGGGGCGACGCAACATGCTGTAAAGGCAGCATTGACATATCATCTCGTTTTTATTAGCAAACAGCTGCCTATTTTTACACATTCAGCAGATACTGAGCAACATGATACATTTCTTAGATTCATGTTTGTGGCAACTTGCAAAATGCAGTAACTTTCTTTCTATAATAGTTGTGTAGTAGTGTGTTGTTATTGTAAACATATTACTTATTAGCTTTTGGTTCAGTGAAAATACATACACAAACATTCTCAATGTGAACGACCCAAACTTTTTACTCTCAGCAAAGAAAGTAGTCACTCCACGATCTGTACCTGATTTCAAACTTTTTACTTCACTTTGTGAAAGAATACTTACAAAGCTCATAGAAAGTGATATGTGAACACAATTAAATGAATAATGAAAAATATTACGTACACCTCGGCAAAGGTTTTTTTTAAATTCCATATATTAGCATTGGGAAATAGTCAATGCAGAGCAGCTACAATAAATGAACCATATAATTCAGTTGGTGTCTAGGAATATGTAAGCTGAAAAGAAAAACTGTCTGAGAGGAAAATAATACCGAAATGTTTATGGACCCTTCTGTAGTTTTTTTTTGTTTGGTAGAGCAAAGTAAAACATGAATATACTAGCAAAAAAAGAATACTAACTGAATGCATTAATATCAGAGACAACATATAAACAACATGAAATATAAAATAACCACAGTCCTATACTTTGGTTTTACCCGGACCTGGTGGTGTCCAGGGTTGGGGCTCAATGTACTCACTTTAACCTGAGGAAGGAGGCCTGTATGCGGATACAATACCACCAGAAGGGGGTAAATACATTAATTAACAATTGATTATTTAAAATTGTACAATAGTTTAACACTTCAAGGACAGAATGCAGCTGTAGCTGAAAGGAAGTTGGGAAGGCATGTTGCAGTTTGCTCCCTTGACATGATGGTGGTCTGCCTGACCCGTGGTAGTCTCACACACTTTAGTTGCCCCCTCAAAAACTATGTGAAGTTTAGATGGTTCATCATTAATCGTTCAGGGAAATAGCCTCTCTTTCTGTGTCTGCGTGATTTTCCGGGATCATTTTGGACACATAGTAGGCTACATATCCATCTCTCTCATCCTCTAGCAGTTTAGCTTTTCAACAAACTTTCACACATGGAAGAATGTTTTGCCCATGGATACCTTGTTTACCTTGGCAAGAGCTTGTGATTTTGTATTTTATATTTAAAAATATAATAGTATTTCTTCTGGATAGAGGTTATTTTCTTATATAGTAGTACTGATGAGCATCATCTGCTTTCATTTTTGGTCAAATAGCTGAACACAGAATAAATAGCTCGCCCTTTAGCAGCTAAATACTCCGCTGTGTTCACCAACTACTTGCTAACTTTGGTGCAGAGGGTTTATTAGATTTATTAGAGATTTTACCCTGGAAACAGCTGCTGCTGATGTAAATGACGGGGATGAGAGCGGTGGCCGTGACTCAAAACAGTTAATTTGCCAGCCATGAAATCCCCAAAATAAGTTACTAGAACTTGAAATGGTGCAAATGCTGAGAGAAGTTGGGTAAAAACATCTGGATTCATCGCGTCCACTTCTTTCAAATACACAGTTATTTGATTGTAAAAACATATTCATTAGCAGCTTTTCAAAATAAAGCCTCCAGTATTCTGTTCTTTTCATGTCAATATTGTGAGAATTGGATTGAAGAGTGAACTAAAGCAAGGTTTGCAATGAAACTTAATATATGTCCCAAAAACCTTACTGTTAAAACAATGTCCTGACATCTATCAAAAGTGATTTCAAAATCAAATTTGAAGTCACTTTATGATTTTGCTCCAACCAACGAGACAGAGCCACGGTTTCAACAAAAAGATAATCAAGCCACTGTCAATAATGGTGGATGGGGTTAGATTAAAATTAGAAATAATAATTGAAAAACTCTATTAAGCCAATAAAAAGAAGTTGCTGTATTGTAAACAAAAATAAAACCCACAACCAAACAAATTAATGTCAGGTGATTATTCATTATTTCTGTTTTGGTAAAAGTTGCTCCCAAGATTGTGTTGCATTGGATCTGTCAATCCCCACAATAAAAGAATCGTGTTGTCAGTATTTATACGCTGGTGTTCATGTATGTGAAGATTCATGAGAGCATGCATGAATGTGTGTGTGCAGGCATCCATGTGCAAGTATGCATGCGGCCATTCGGGCCTGGGAGCAGGTAATTACTGCACTGTGGTGAAACATCATTATTCACTCATCTGCCCACTAGTACCATCTGTCCTGCTGAGCACCACCTCATACACAATCAGCACCACACCAAGGACAACTCCACCCACACACACACACACACACACACACACATCCATCCATCTCCTGGAAGTACTGGCTTACAGGACACTGCTTATCACTTCACCTTTCTCTCAATCTATGCCCTATCACTCTCCTTTTTTTACCGTATACAGTGTGTTCCTGTCTAGGCTTGATGCTAAGTTATTCTAACTAATTGAATTTGTGACTTTTCTTGCAGAGTTTCATGTATCACTCTGGTGTATCAAGAGCGACAGCCATATTTCATGTTGCAGTTTCACCTTTTAGTATGCATTAGTCCAGATGAGACCATTAACAGTCAGTTTGTAAATTGGCAACGATACACCCCAGCTGCTGTTGGTTGACTGCAAATAACTTCACGAGATAACATGCGCTTAAAAGGATGAGAAAAAAAGAGACAGTCCTGATGAAAGTAGGCTGCAGCAGCACAGTAGGTAACGACAGAAAGGGGAAAACCACCACTCAAACTCTGCGGGAAACTCTTGCATTTATTTTAAAATATGCAGGCTGCAATTAAAAACCATGAGATGACTGAATCCATCCTAATGATGTGCCTTATTATGTCCATTACTCTCCACTTGCTCTCCATGCTCTGCAGGGGGAAAAAAGGAACTTTAATAGCAATTTGCAGTAATGCAGCATGCCATAATTTCTGACGCTGTCTGCTGGCTGCATCGCTGGCCGGGTGTAATTGCCGTTTTGCTTATAGCTGATGGATTAGAACATAAAGTTACAAGAGAGGAACAATCCTGTCAAGGAGATGGATGGATGGGCTCATTGCAGTGAGTGTATGTGTGTATTTCAGGGTCTGGCAGGGGTTTGGATAGATACTGTAAAGGCATCAAGCTGCAGATTTGGATTGCTTCAGGGAATTCATCCGGTTTATATGCGTTTGACTTTTGCAAATATCGTGTGATTGCACTAGATTCCCGCAACAACACAACAAACACATACAACTCACACACACACACAACAAGAAGAAACACACACACACACGAGCAAATGAACATTAGAAGTCCTAAGTCAAACGCATTTTCTAATGAATCTATTCATTTTACAAAGCTTGTGTGGTCAGATCAAGGAGAACTTCTTCTCAAGTGTGTGTCTTAAAAATGAAAACCTTCTTTTTCAATACATTTTAAATGGTATAGTATTGGATTCCATAGCACCACAGGTTATTTTATCTTGCATAAAAAAGAGGTTGACAGGGCCGGGTCCGGGCTGACATCCATTCTGTCGAGGAACACTTTGTCCGGGAGCACTGAGACGATTAACGCTGTCTAAGTAAATAAATAGGATGCCAAGGTAAAATAAAACTCTGATGCAATTACACAACCACTTCCAGTTAACCCCCTGGCAATTAACAAGCTGTCAGCTGGGATAGATAGGAGTGCGCATGGCAGCGCGGGAATGTGTGTTTGCAAGCATGTGCGCATGTTTATTCTGTGTGTGTGTGTGTGTGTATCCAGCTGGCCATATAACACCCCACTGCTGATGCAAACTCAATACGCTTAATTTAACTGCACAGAAACTCTATCAGCATACTGAGAAAAAAGCAGCGGGGTGCAGCCGAAAGGGAAAAGTGCTATCTCTTGAAAGGTCAAAGGTCATAAGTTTAACTGTGTTGATAAATGAATAAGACTTTCTGACAACAGTCTTCTATAGAAATGCGCCTTGTACCAAAACAAAAAAAATAAGAAATTTAATTTAGAACAAAAGAATTAGAAGCAGAATTAACTCGAGCCGAGAACGACTTAGAAATTATACAGCAGCTCCAGCAGTGGTCTTTTGCAATACATCAAAGGCTGCAACTATTTGCATAGAGAAAGGAAGCGAATGAAACAAAAGGAGGGAAAATGAAGAAAAATGCGAGATGAAAACGGGGTCTTGGCTTGGTTTCAGACACCCTGTAGTTTGTGTGTGAGTGTGTTTGTATGTACACCCATCCCTGGGGCCTAGCTTTAAGGAGCCATTAAAAGCCAGATACGAGCCAGGCTGACCTCCTCGCACTCCTAACGATTTTTGATGCCAGTGGAAAAAAAAAGCAAAACATATCATCCCTCCTCACAGCCATATTGCTATCATAGCACTTTAATGAAAAAGAATGCTGGGTACTGTCCCGGAGGTCCCAGACGGATTGAAAGGTTAGAGTCTAGAGTTTAGGAGGAATTAACGGGAGGGAGAGGCTCACAGGACATGGGTGATGACATAGGACAATATCAGCTTCCTTAGAGAAGCCCAGACAATATTTGACCTCCTCGGGCCAATGTTAAACACTCTCTCTAAACCAATGTCAAATGCCATTCCACGTAAGCGGGCGCACAGGGTCTCTGTACACACGCAATCGATCTTGAGAGCGGCAAAGCAGATCAATTGTGAATCCAGTGCAATCACACAATATTTGCAAAACGCTCCCCTGCGAGGTAGGAAGTCAAAATGCAAAAAAGAAAGCCCTCCTGTGTAATGCGCATGCAGTGCAAGTGCAAAAAATCACACACACCCACACATGCACACAGACAAATAACACATTCTCTGAACCCATTCTCCCTTCCAATCAACACAAAGCTAATTATTGTGTTTCACTGGTGATACTCCAGCGTGGTAGTAGCTCGCCTGTTGATGGCGTCTAGGCTTAAATTACTGCTTTAATTACTGATGCTAATGTTTTCCCTGCTATTAAACATTTATGCAAAGTGGCATCCGGAGATGTTCAATCCCTATCTTCGCGGATCCCCGAGAGGGCTGCGGGGGTGGAGGGGGGTGGAGGGGGAGTGGAGGGGGAATGGAGGGGAGGCCACGGACAGAGGTGGGGAAGTGCCGCGGCGGCAGTTCCAGTTGGTTGTAAAACACCGGCGCTGGCCTTTGGCTTCAGGCCCAGGGAGGGAGACATGACCGTACTGCTGCTGCTGGAAGAAGTGTGCATCCTCGCGAGTATATTATATGCTCTCAGTAGTCCTGAGGGAATTAGACACACAGGGTGGGAGAGCAGAGAGGTTCTGTGGGGCGTTGGCTTCAGCTGAAGGCAGCAAGATAAAGGGCAAAGAGAAAACGTGAGGTGGGAGGTGGACAAGGGAGAGGAAGGAGAAAAGTACTTACTGTACGTTATGTACTATTAAGGAGTCATGTGAGACTTACTGAGAGGAAAGAGAAAGGAATAAAAGCACAAAGAGATTGCAATAGAAGCAAAAACATGAGCTTGCTATAGCACAGTACATGCTATTCTGAGTTAACCTATCCAGGCTGTATGTCTCCCGTAGTGATACTCTGGCATAATCAATAACTCTGGGGTTCAATTACTGTCCCTCGCTGCTCACCATACTCATCCTCTTCTCTATGTCTGTGCATAAGGAATGCAGAAAATTTGTTTATCAGGGTGACATTGAAGCTCAGTTAGAATACCAAGACAACTACCCTCATACACTACTGTGGCCTATTTGACCAATTTGATGAATGCAAGTAGGTTCATTCTCTAGATATCGTGAGACATATTCTTGCTCCTTCCCACAGAAACAGCCAATGTCTCGATGTGAATAAATTATGAGAACTCCCACGGACAAACTGCATGCAGGGATAGCTTTAGCTGGCCAAATAGAGATATAAACTGGTATAAACCACAGTAACAAAAACTCCCTAATTGTTTAATTTCATTCGGCTCAATGTTAAAAAGAGTCCACTTGTTTTTCCAAAGTGCGTCTATGATGTCTGATGTCCATGGAGTATTTGTGTGTTTATAATGCAGATATTTTCGTAGGAAGATCAAAGTCATTGAACAAACTAACCGCGTCTAAAGATGTATGACTAATTGAGTATGTGGGAATGATAGCACATTTACTTTTTGCACCAGCGGCTTAACAATCACATCACAGAACCTCCGGTACAGTTGCAGACTGTTGAAAACAGAATGCGAGGCAAATGTTTAGGGTGATGCGGCGCATACAAATTCAATGGATCCTCAAGATTGGATCGGTTTAACATTTTTAAACCCCCAAACCAGGACTTTTAAGTGACCGACGACGGTAGTGGACCAACACAAAGTTAAACAGCGTTGACAACAACATATTGATAATGATAACAATAATTGTTCAATTTCCAATCTGTTGTTTAAATAACTGTGGTGATATCTTTATGTATTTAGATTGGGTAGAAGTTTCACACATGTGTGAAAGAAGTGCTGATAACAAGTACAGTAGTTCTAGTATTATTTTTAATTGTGATGACATTCTTGAAAATTTAATTGCGAGTGATTAAAACCATCACACAACTAATGATTTCCACATAAGCCATTGATTGAAAAACCGGCCACACAAGAGGGTGGAGTTGAGCACCACAGAATGATGAATAACACAAAAAAGCTTATTATCTTTCATGAATTAAAAACACACTGTAAAAGGGTTTATGTCCCACTAAGGGAAAACAAACAGTAAAAACTGAATGTAGCATCCCATAAATCACACCCTGCTGTCTATTTTTACAAAATGGACATCATGCTGTATTGAAAAATATTTAACACTCGTATTAGAGACAGTAAACTAATCTGTACAATGTCTGCTGAGCTGAGCTTGAAACCGCGGCTACTCAGACATACGGTGGTTCTAGAACAGACACTGAGAAACTGCGTAGTGTTTCAAGTTCAAGATCAGAACAATGTAACTGTATTTCAGGGTTTTTTGAAGTTCACTTCATGAACTTACAAGTGAGGTAGTAGAGGAAGAGAGATGGAAGGTAAACAATAGAAAGAGCGCAAGTCTCTACTTCTGTTCAGCGAAAGGTTGAGCGAACCGCACAGACACACACACACTCACACACACACACACACACACACACACACACACACACACCACGGGAGCACACTCTATCCGTCCATGTTTGTTTGCTTGTGCTGTTCATCCAGCACCAAACCTTCATCAATGTGGAAGCTCCACTTACCGGCATCCATTTGACGCATAAAATTAAAGTAATAGCCTTTTAAAAAAATCTTAACATAGCGTTGCATCTCACCACACATCAAAAGTAGCTACTGGGGGGTTTTCAGTGCAGCAACTAAATGTGTTACATTTTGACATTTTGACATTAATATTCAGGAATTGTTACCTTAATTAGGAATCTTACCGTATAATTAGCAAATCATTTAAATACACCCTGTTGAAGTGTTTTATTCCACTCACCACAGGGAGAACTCGGGGAGCAGGTACAGTCTCTTGAGGTCCTCAATCATCCTCTCCATCACCTCTCTGAGCCCTTATTAATGTTTCCCTCTCTGCACAAAGAGCAGGATACCCTGAATCTGTCTGCTTGTTGTTGTTTCTCAAGCTCAGTTTCATTTTCTGGAGCACATCTTCGCATCCCTCTGTGTGTACACTCCGAATGGCATGAGCTTGAAGGTTGGCTATGTGGTAGCATGATAGATAATAGAATTCCACTGGGTATGTATTCACTGAAAAGCTATTTCGGCCGCAATAAAAACAGAATTGTGCTGAGAGGAAGGAAATCTCTTTTGTGTTGGCCTGGGACAAAGTTTGTTTCCACGAGCCTCAGGAAATGCTGAGTACAGAAGAAGCAGAAAACCTCTACTCACAGCCTGGAGCTTTCAAAGCCAGCGTCCTTACACCTGCCTGTATCCGTTCCACATTCCCCAAATAATACTTGAGGACTTCCAGTGACGCAGCAATGAAGCCCGCTCCGGTCTAGTCCAATTGGCAAAGGGTTCACCGTAGTTATCTCAGCTCTGCACAGCTTGAAAGAAGGACCGTATCTTGTGCACAACAACCGAATTCCTGTTTTCCAGATTAGCCTCCTTTTCTTCAGCTGCTCGTAGCTACTTGGAGGTGCTGACGTTTGTGCAGAAAGCCCAATAGAGAAAATATGTTTTAAGCACGGCTGTTATGAATGGTAGTTCAGCATTGCTTCATCTCTTTTTTCTTTATTGGATTTTACTTGTTTCACTACATACCCCGTCAATTACCCACAGAATGATTATGTTGGATTGTGCTGTGATATTGAATAATGGCTTTGTGTTGTTTCATTAAATGATTGGGGATTTTCCGCTGTCAACCACTTCCAGTCTGGTCAGTTAAGTCGTAGATGAAAGAGGCAGGCGGGAGTGAGAGAGAAAGAAATAACTTACGCTAGTGGTACATGACCTGAATATTTCTGTCCCTTCCTATGAACGGATTCTAAGTGAGCCAATGAGGTTTGCTTTCTGATGAGGCCATTTGCATCTGTGAGCTGTAAAGGTTGGGGCTTCTTTTGTCCGTGCATTTTCTCATTACTACCACATGATGTGTGAGATGTATGAGGAATATATTCAGATTATTTGTTTTGCAGAAAAGCGTCTGCAAAACAAATAATCTGAATGAATGCAGCAGGCTCTTCTGAAAAACCCTTCACCGGTCCTCATTACCTCTCAGCTGCAGACATATAGACACAAACACACGCAAACAACACATACACAATTAAGTTTGTATTTACCACATATTTCTGAGCCCAGTACTTTGATGTACCCCCAATTATTCCCCAGAGTTTGGTTTTCTCCGAGTCCGCCTCTCGAGAGGGATTCAAAAGTTCGCCAAAACATCCCGAAATGAAGGATCTCAAAACTGTTAGAGTACAAACAAGATAACAGAGGCACCATGGGTATAGCAAACACAATCTAGGACCTTAACAGAGGGTATAAAAAACTGTTTTCAATTTTCAAACTGTATAAGCATGGTTCTAGAGGATAAGCGGAGTATTCTAGACATGTTTTTCACACAGTGTTTATCAAAATGTTCATGTAGTATTTCTGTTCAGCGCACCCACACGCCTTGCTGTGCCGCTCCACAGAGCACTGGCATGGTATAGATGGATTCAGCTCTGTTATCCACCTTGGTTTTCAGAAGTTATAAAGCTGAACTTAACTAATTTCTGATAACCCAGGTAAATGTCACCAGGGGATACTCCTTTTACTGGAATTCGGATCCATGTGCGTTCCAAATGTCAGGAAAGGTACAAACGTGGGCATGTGTCTTTTTATGTGTGTGCAGGTGTGCGTGTGTGTGTGCGCGTGTGTGTGCTCTGTCAGACAGTGACCTCCTGCAGCCCTGAGTCGAAAGTGCATCCTCAGCAAAACGGGGACGACATGAGAAGCAGAGTCTGCAGAATGCTCATAGTTTACACACACATACCGGCTCAAGATTTAGAGCATTAAATACCACACACACGGGCGTACGCGCACACATACGCATGCACACACACACACACATACACGATACACTGCAGAGTGGCCGATGTTTTACACTTTCTCAGCAACATTTACCTCTGCTTTATTTCAGGTGATAAAGCACCCTGATATAACTCAGGGGGGCAGACTGTGGGACAGCATGTAAATGCAGACATGAAAAAAAAGAAAACTGGGCTCCTGCATAATTTCAATTGCAACCAAAAGAATCAAGGTGCCCTGTCGCCAAGAGATATACAACCAATGCTCTTCTATTTCAGCCTCTGCAAGCATGCTAATGCAAACTGCATGACAATGGGTGTATTTAGGCTCTTAAAAAATAGTGATGTAATTAAATAGTAACATGTATTCAGCTCTCTAGGCTGAGAGGAAGAGGCACCACTGGTCCACTCAATAGAGGCCTCTCACTTCTGCTGCAAGGATAGAAGCTTTTAATCACTTGTTTACCAGGAAAGTGCACCTAAAATGTTCAATTTAGCACAACCAATACAAACATTTGTCCCTGCATAACGATGATCATAGACACTCTCATTTACTTTAAGTATAAATTTGCACCAAATGCGTATCATCATTCAACAGAAGTGTCCAATAAATGAACCAAAAGGCTTGGCTCCAGGCAAAAAGTTCCTAATACATGGAGACATTCTAATTATAACTAATTAATCACTTTATTTTAGTTTTGATTTTAATGCAGCTGTAAATTTAACTGCAACTCCACAACTGTAATTATGTATTAGCTGTTTCCTGAAAAATCCCTAGCAGTCCTGTGTAAAGCAAGGCAAGGCAATTTTATTTGTATAGCACTTTTCATACACAAGGCAGACTCAAAGTGCTTCACATTATAACATTTCATACAATAAAGTGAAATAAAATGCAGGAATTAAAAGACAATTAAAAACAGCAAATAAAATTATAAGTTAAAATATTATTTAAATTGTTTAATTAAAGGCAGAGGTTAAAAGTGCAATGTAGGTAAAATTTAGCAGAAGGCGAAGCTGAACATAAAAGTTTTCAGTCTTGTTTTAAACGTGGTCAGAGTTGGGGCAAGTCTTAAATCTTCATGAAGTTTATTCCAGCTGTTTGTTGCATAGTAACTAAATGATGCTTTCCCATGATTTGCATTTACTCTGGGAATCACTAACAGATTGGTGTCAGAAGATCTTAGTGATCTTGAAGGCTGATGTAGTGGAAGCATATCAGTGATATACTTTGGCCCTAAACCATGTAGTGATTTATATGTGAGCAGTAGGATTTTGAAATTAATTCTCTGACATACTGGGAGCCAATGTAAGGATTTAAGAATTGGTGTAATGTGCTCACATTTTTTGGTCTTTGTTAGAACTCTAGCAGCAGCATTCTGAACAAGCTGGAGCTGCTTGACAGTTTTTTTTGGAAGACCTGCAAGAAGACCATTACAATAGTCTAGCCTACTAGTTATAAAGGCATGTACAAGTGTTTCTAAGTCTTGAGCTGACATGAGCCCTCTAAGTCGTGCTACATTTTTGAGGTGGAAGTAGGCCGATTTTGTAGAGGAGAAATTGTTTCTATATTCAAACATATTCATGTTCTGATCATGTAATTGTTTAAGTAGGTCTATAGCCATAGACATGTTTGGGTAGGAAGTTGTTTACAGTTCAACAGAGGGAGATGGAAATCTAGAAGAAGACCCCCAGACATAACAAGACCCCAATCATGCAAGGTTGTGGAAGAGAAGAATAAGGATTGCAAAGGCCCGGGAAGAGATAGTATGGGGACACAAGCAGTGTCGGCAGCCGCTGAATGTTTTCCAGAGCGCGCCACCCTCTCTTCTCATAACACAGACATTGAAAGCACTGTAGATACATTTGTGTCAAAAACAACTTGGGAAATTGGGATGTACGGTCTCTGAGGAGTTGAGGAATCATTCCCCCAGTAATTGCTCACTTTGTTACCGTGTCTTTATTAAATCTGTAGAACAATATAGTCCCCAACAAATGCAACATTTTCTCCTGAGGAAAACCACAAAAAACTACAGTGCCCAGCTATTTTGGGAAATTGTTGAGCCTTTTCTAAAAAAAAGGAAAAATAAATCTGTGACATCTTTTCAAAGATTTAAAAAGTTGAGAGCCACAAACAAGGTGAATAGAATTGAAACATTTTTTTTCTGATTGTTTTTGCTCTGATATGTCCTTATTGTTTTGCTTTGTACTTCATTGTCATGAATTTGTCCTATATTTGGAGAGAGAAAAACACTAATAAACATACACAACAGCCACAGTAAACTGCAACAACCACAGAATGTATCATACTAAAAGGTTCTCTGAAAACTTAAAAGTATTATTAACGTCATCTTTCCTACAATAAGTGCCATGTGGCTGCAACGTTGGAGTCAGTGTGCTTTATTGGTGTCGATGCCGACAGTCTCTGCCCGCTTAGTGTCCCACCTGTTATATAGGTCAGATATTTCTGAACCGGATGTGCATTTTCATTAGGGAGCTTCTTCAGGGAGTTTTCTGTTCATCCTGAACATCAGAATCTGTGTCTTGTGATGCACTTGTGAGGTGATCGGATATTTGACTGGACGTGTGACAGTCAGTGTCAAAGTCTTTCTCATCCACGTGGTTCTGGTGAGTTTGTAAAGTGGAGCTGCTGCAGTCTGAGATTTGCTCCTTGGCTGTATCAAAGGACTCGGTCCAAATACTGTCACTGTGCGACTGACTGGCCAGGGTTTCTGTCCCGGGCCCAAAGGGGTCCAAAAGAGGGCCGTCTTTATCACCATTCACTTGATTATCCCCAATTGCAGCGTGTGTAGATCCGTCCGCTACGTCTCTCATAATTATACCAGTATTTACAAGCAAGTCATCTTCACGTTCGTTGTCCGTCTTCTGGCCCGTCTCTGAGTCCGGATCCTCCAGGTTCTCCTCTGCAGCAGCAGCGCCTTCCTCTCCAGCCAGAACTCTCTTCAGACCCTCGGCTCTGTCTCTGTAATCTCGGCACAGCTGAGCATCGGGCAAGTGGCTGCCGTGGATCTCAGCCAGCTTCATGTACACCACATACAGCGCCTGTGGGTTAGCTCGGTCCTCCAGGGCCGCTGCCAGAGCCAAATGGAAGTAGCCCACGGCGTCAAAAGAATCCTTGGGAGAGGGCACAGAGCAGAGGTCGCATGTTAATCAAATACACACCATCTTCTCATCTTATTTGCAGGCTGGGATTTGGTTGACACCATTTAAAGGATACCAGATAAAGGTAAATGCTACTGTTGCTCTTCCAAAATCTGAAGCCTCATATAATAAGACACTGGCTGGCTGCGCTTCCACTTGTAGCCAGGGGAAATCTAGAGTTTGTGTCAGCGTGTTATTATTCTGATAAAACCCCTTAAAGTACGGCAGGTGGATTTGTGATTTCCTCAAAAAGTAAAAAAAAAAGAAAACTCTGCAGCATACCTTGCTGTATCAGCAAGGTATGCTGCTACATCATCACTAATGTATTAGTGGGACAATCAAGGCCACAGCATCTTGGAAGGGACCAACCTGACTAACTTCAGCCATCTGCACGCGACTCGTGAGGTTCTGGTGTCTCGAGGAGTCATTGTTTGTTTCCTGCAGAGTACGTCACTTTGCCAACTACAAAATGTAAAAGGATGCAACTTATAAAGTCCCGCTCCCACAGGTGTTCTATAAAGTTGTTGTTGCAGAGGCAGACGGTTTTATACTAGGATGTAACCTCCCATTAAGACACTAACGATCCCGCTGAGTTTCACAAGGACGACGAGGTCATGATAGACGCCAGTAAACGCTGTCTTATCTTCAGGTGAATGCTCAAATCAAATCTGCTCGGCTGCATCGATTTTGAGATTTCACGAGGTCATGGGCGTTGTGTTTACACCTTTAGAAATTGGATCTATTGCTTATTGGTTATAGAGTCTTATTTTTAAACTACCCAATTATCTGAGTAGATTATGAGGAGGTTTATGCTACATCTGTCTTTCGCTATAACCTCTGCTACAGGATTTATTAAATCAACTTCTCAGTCGCATGATGACACAGCCCAACAAAGCTCATCAGACCCATTTATGCACGTTCCAACACGAGGTGTAACTTGCTGAGTCCATCTTTCCCTCCTGCCACCGTCTAACCCGATGGCCGACCTGCTGTCTGCATAATGAGGAGAGGATGAGATAAGTACAGAGGAAAGTTTAACAACCGGAGCCGACCCTGCCATGTTTCTGGTGACCACATGACAGTGGCAGCTTTATTTAGATCATTTCAACACCATCATTCACAATTACGGAGGGAGAAATTGAACGTGACAATCATCCTTAAATCCTGATTTGAATTCGATAGTGGCTAATGAACTGGTTGGACGTGAGTAAGAGGAGGCTGAGGATGGAATGAAGATTAAATGTTTGACAATTTAGTGATGGCAATGGAGACATTTCTGGAAGCCATAAATAAATGATTTTTATGAGGTTGTATTTTTAGAATATATCTGCAAAAACAATTCAGTGACTTGTCAACACAAAATGGTCACATGTTCCACTCCGGTCTATGGAGCGTTGTTATGTCTTTAAGCTATATTCACTCAGTAGTTGGCGGAGACTAAAATAAAGAGTGAAAATTGCAATTAAATTTGTCTTGACTTCCCTCATTTTCGTCAAAATGAATGCTTATTGCTCATTGTCTGGTGATTTATTTATACGGTAATTGTTTGCTAACATATTATAACGATATTGACTCAAGCTTTCATCATTGGTCTTTTGAAGTATTTAGAAACGAATACAGACAGTCCTAAAATGTCTTATTGTCCAATGGCATTGAATTCAAAGTTTTGTCTTCAATTTAATGTCCTTGGTTCACTTTAAGAGTGTTGCTAGTAAACCATTCAATTACCAAGCGCTAACATTTTATGTTTAATGTTTCTTCCTATGATATGAAAATAGCCCCCCTCATAAATGGATATGTGCTTAGGAGGGAGGGATTCATCTCCTGCAGGGAATGGCCTCATATTTTTTAATTCATCTGTCAGACTAATTGTCTACCAAGACAGCCAGGAGCACAATGCATCAACAAAACATTAGTTTGGCAAGTCCAAGAGAGAGAGCCAAATAAAAGTCGCAATTCACATTGATAGCGGCATCAATTTTGTCCTTTCGAAAATGTAAAACTCATTTGCAGGATATTATTTTTGCTGTGCATGTTGTTTTATCACCAGGTTGTTAGGATGAAAACCAAAAAGAAAAGATGAAAATGTTAGTTGGTCGACAAATCAGCAATCTTTCAGTGAAAACTTATGTTATATGGTAAGTAGAGGAATGTGTTTTGGGGACAACAAGTCAAGTCTACATACAAAATAAAAACTCCTTTTATTTTGAAAGGGGCCATTGCATCGCGAAAAACACATTTTGTCTTCAAAAGAAAATAAAGAGCCAAAAGGAGATGTTTTGTTTCTCAGTTGATGAGTTCTCCATCCAAGTGCTACTTTAGCGTCTGCATTGTCCCACAATACACACAAAACAGACAAAAGCATGCATGCATACAAACCCTTGCACACACAAATTGCATCCAGAAAATTACATCACTTCCCCGCCGTGTCTGAAAATTACATCTGTCCCTCACACTTTGCACCAATCACTCCCCGGGTCTCCTTTTTCTCTCCTCGTAGCCTCTCTTTCGCTTTGCCGCACTATTTTAGTCTTTTCCCTCCACTTTAACTCGCCCTAAATTGCCAGGCCTGAATTGCCCTATGAACAGCGTGGGGTGGACAGGCTGGCAGGAGGTGTGTGTGAATGCGTGAGTCTCTGTGTTATCACCATCTCTTTTCATTTTCCTCTCCAAGTGGTGCTGTCAGGAGCCAAACAAGATATCACTCTCCGCCTGCCCCCCCGACAGGGACTCACAACACAGCACAGAGGAAATGGAATAAAAGAATAAAAGACAAAGGTAAACAAAATGGTTGGCTTCTAGACTCCGATACCTCTGCTGTATCGGACTAATCCCATGATTCCCTTTGTTCCTTAATCCCATCCGCCAGCGGGGCCCGGCTTGGCTCTCTGGGTGCAGATAACGGCTCCATGCCGCGTGTCTTGATGAAGTTCAGGACCTTATTAAAGAGAATTTGCATGCATGTGTAAATCCACACAAGGGAAAAAGCCACCTCCCGATGGTACAAAGGTTTGACCTTTCTCCACATGCTTATGGAATTGTACATTTCCAATTTGGCCAGAATTGACAACAAAAACTTTTTCTCTGCTCAAATAACCTGTTTGTTTCAGGGTAACTTTCTGAATACGACAACGTCTGACTTCTAACAGTCGTTGCGTGGTTTCATTGCTAGAATAAACCAGCAGTGGAGGAGAGCTGCAACCATCACTGCCGACACTGTGAATCAATGTGTTTAGAACCTCTTGTCACGTTGTAAAAACAGCCCCACACGACACAAACGGCCGCCTGCATTTGAGACATCACTGACTCGTATTTTAATATCGGTACAGGTACAATGAGGTACAGCTTTACTTTAATTAAAAAACATTTCATCTCACTCAGTCTTGTGTGTCAGGAACCTGTAGGTTATAAAAATGTGTGATTTAAACCGATTGCCTGTGAGGATCCAAGTGTGTAACAGCGTCCATTCGGGGAAAGGCTAAACAAGTGCACAATTGATGCCCAAGCAGAGTTAGTTTCGTTTCACTCGGGGACAGTGTAATTTGAGCAAGCAATGTCCAATATAAACACCTCTGCAAAAACATGCCTGCACTCATTGTTTGGATAAAGAATGGCACAAACCGGCCAGCTGACGCGTTTAATGAACGTATGTCTTTAGATGTATTCCAGGCCGCCCTGTTCTGTTCTAAAAGCCACTGCAAGTAAAGCAAGGCAGGTTTCTCACAGAGGCAGCAGTGTATTTTGGGAGCAATGGGTTTGGCGACCTGAGAGTGCAACCAGGAGGTTACAAAAATCAGAAGCTCTAGTGGCACAAACAGCTTGAGTGGTGTAATTTCCTGCCCAGAGTAAATAAAAACGGGTCTGAAATCAGCACTGTTCCCTAATGTTTGTTACTTGGCACCCAGCGCACCATTTGTAGATGAGCAGACATATATCCATACACCATCCCGAGAGTGGTAAAAGCCATTGAACGAGTTTTTCTGCTCTTCTCTGTGTTTATGGGCACACAAATAGCCTGGTGCTGGAGTGATGAGGTAAAAAATTCCGGGTCATTTGTTATGACCCTGAGAGGATGCTGGTCATGCATTCAAATATAAAGTCCTCTCACCCTATCTAGCTCCACCGCAAACCCCCTAATGTGTAGGCATGTGCTGTAGCCACAGCCATCCGACGCAGCATCCATCTCTGTAACTCAACGCGCGGGGGGGGCGGGGGTTACTATAAGGGCGACCTGCTCATTACTCCAAGTGTTGTTAGCTAACGTACACATGCACCAATTCATCAGCACACGGCAATTTGTCAGAGACACTCACTTCTCCCTGTTAGCCAGCGTTTCACGTTCTAAGAGTTTAAGTCTAGCGTGTGCGCAGGCATGCTTTACACGGGTGTGAGCATATCAGCAATCCAATGTTTCCTGCGTGGATTTCATGGGATGTGAAAGAGGTGAAGTGCAGGTGCACCATTGTCCATCTGTGATTCCTTATCTTCCGCATGGCCGATTTCCAGCAGCCTACTCTCTCTCCCCACAGCAGATGATGTGTGTGCGTACGTGCAGACTGCCTAATCTGTTGCTGCAGAGCCATGGCTGGGGGACTGCAGAGGATATCCTTTATTGGACTGATTAGAGAGGGGGAGAGGAGCGATGGATGGTGGGAGGGAGGAAAAGTAGGATCGGAGGAGGGATGGACCCTTCTCAGGTAAACACACCCCAGGCGCCGTTCGATCTCGACACTTAAACACATGCACGCTCAAAGCCGCAATCCAATTACTCACCACAAAACTCTGCTTTCAACAAGCACCAACCCCATTTAAGAGGTCTCCTCACCCGAAGGATCCTATTTAATAAACAGGAGCAAACAAGTGTTGACCAAAAGGCAGCAAACTATTGCTCTGCTTTCTTTGTTAACTGTTTAATTAATGAAGTAATTTGGCTATAATGACCTGGAGTTCATTCTTCAAAATAACTATGTAGAAGTCAAAGTGTAAAACAGAGGAATAGCTTGGAAGCTTAAAGAGAGACTGTGGGATAAGAAGTAAACACAGCAGCTTGGTAGTCTTTTGTATGATGATAATACGGAGTGTTAAGAAATGCACTCACACACCCAACATTCTCGCACCATAGCTTCAAAATGCACATTTCACGCAATCTTCCGAATATGTAAAAACAATTCATTTTCATGTGAATAAATAGCATCTATTGAGTCCAGACCAGAGGGAGAGTTGCTACCCAGAACTCATTTACATAAACACTTAATGTTCAATACAGAGAGAGCGGGCAGGCTTGAGTTGATTGACTCTGATGTACCCATCTTATTAAATATTTATTAAACTTAGTTACAGCAGAGATTGGGTCTCATAATAAGGAAAGGAAAACACAGTTAAAAAGCCACACAGGAACAGGAATAGACATTTAGTGAATAAAGATTACATTTTCACTGACTTGTGCTTGCATCACAATTGCCGATATGTTGACAAGTCGTAAATAGCAGCAGGTCTCAGACGTCTCCATTTTCCTATTTCTTCCCTTTATGCCTTTTGCTTGCCATCGGCGCTCCTGCAAACCATGAAGCTGGGGCCAGAGGGCCAGTCATCATCTTGTCGTCATCTTGTCATTATCTGATGGGGGCACCGCTAACTTCCTTACTACTTCCTTGTTGGGGTGGAAAGGGTCAATAAGACGGCCTCTGTCAGAAATGGAGAGGAAACTGTTGGAGCCCGAGCTGTGCTGTATTGATGGCATTGACATATGTAGCCGACTGTGATTTGAATTCGTAAATCCTCATTATAGCCTAAGCCTTTCTGAAGACAGCATTATTAACATAGTGAGAGGCATACATGCCCCCATGAATATTAAAGTCCTGTTTGCTTTCAGTGGAGGATTTGTTCCCAAATCGATTGGGAAAATATGTACTCTGCATCAGTATGAGTTTGAGAACTTGGCATTGTTGAGGTTAAGTCAGTGTTTTTCACTTACTCAGCACATTAGCAAAAATGTTGAACTCAAGGTTAACATATTCTCAGTGGACATCCTTTCCGTGAGTCAATGATTTATCATCGTCATTTATGTTTTTTTTAATCAGTCTGTTTTGATCTCAAGCCTGTCAATGGTCACAATTTAACGGAGAGTGATGATCTGGGCCGTGACTTCTAGGATATGAGTGTTACTCATTGTTGTCTAATTTAAAAGAAAAAAAGTAATTATGCGTGTGTAGCTATACACACACACACACACACACACACACACACGCACACACACCCCTGTGATGTCCTGCTTTGGCTTGCCCTTGCTCCTTCCTGTTTGCAAACAGAGCTGCTCTGGAAGCCTCTGGCTGGCCTTTCAGCTGGTAATCGGAGCTCCTGCACGCGGCCTTTCCTTTCTGATTCCGCTGTCACAAACACAGGTGTACAATCAAAAATTAAACCAGTGTAACCGTTCTGAGAAGGTTGCCAATAGGTCGATGTTGTATCGTTTTATGTTGTAGAGGTCAGTATTTCATCAAGGGCTAAGAATGTCTGTGCTTCATAGTGATACTTTGATTAGCTGAGTAATATGAAGCTAATGAATCACCTCTTAAATGCACTAACTGAAATCCCTTATTGCAGTTTTATTGGCTTAAAGGCCTACCGGACGACTCAGCTTTGCCTCTAGGCTGGAAGGCGGCCTAAGCCACTGCTCCTAGTGAGGAGACAGTCCAGCACACACGCCCTTCAAACCACAATTCCTTGTCATCACATGTGCTGGTAGGTTGATACTCTTCTTGGGCCGGAGTCAAGCTAGCTGTTTCCCATCGTTTTCCAAGACTAATGGTAAATGGTAAATGGCCTGTACTTGTATAGCGCTTTTCTAGTCTTCTGACCACTCAAAGCGCTTTAACACAACATGACATCATTCACCCATTCACACCCATTCATACACTGATGACAGGAGAACCATACACAGTGACACCTGCCATCAGTAACTACCATTCACACACTGTAGTCGCAGCTACAGGAGCAATGTTGGGTTAAGTGTCTTGCCCAAGGACACAACGACATGCAGGTTAGCCGGGCCTGGGATCGAACCGACAACCCTCTGATTGGAGGACGACCGTGCTCCCCACTCACCCACAGTCGCCTACAAGCTAAGCTGTTGTTGGTTCTGAGCTTAGCTGTATCGCCTGGACATGAGCGTGGCGTTGATCGTCTCATTTTGTCAGGGTTGGGTAGGAATGCAGGACTCAAACGCAGAGTTTAAACAAAAGAGACTCAAAACGGGCAAAAAGCAAAAGCAAAGGCCAACGGGAAAAAACACACACAGGAACGGGGGCAAAAAAGCAAGCAGGACGATTGACAATGACGCGACAAGTGACAGGAGACACACACAGCTTAAATACACTAGGGAGGTGCAGGTGATTGGACACAGGTGGAAACAATCAGACAATCACAGACGATGACAGGACAAGGCAGGAAGTGAAGTTACCCAGGGAGACAAGAAGCAGAAAACTACAAAATAAGACAGGAACTAAAACCACACCGTGACAGTACCCCCCCCAAGGGCCGAATTCCAGACGGCTCACACTAGCAGAGAGCGGACAAGGGGTGGGAGGGAAACCAGAGACGTTGGTCGGAACGCCCGGGAAACTCTGGCGGGCAGTCCGGCAGGCGGCCAGACGACCGGGGAGCCTCTGGGGGTCGGCCCGGCGGACAGGCACACGACCATGGAGCCTCCGGGGGTCGGCCCGGCGGACAGGCACACGACCATGGAGCCTCCGGGGGTCGGCCCGGCGGACGGTCATTTGGCTGGCTCCGGAGCGGCGACTGCAGGGCACGGAACGTCTCTGGAATGGCTCGCTCGGGGACACAGGAAACCTCCGGGGTCGTCGGTGGCTCGGGGACACGGAACACCGCCGCGGTCGGCGGCGGCTCGGGGACACGGAGCGCCTCCGGAGTAGTCGCCGGCGGCTCGGGGACACGGAACGCCTCCGGAGTAGTCGACGGCGGCTCGGGGACACGGAACGTCTCCGCAGTAGTCGGCGGTGGCTCGAGACACGGAACACCTCCGCAGTCGGCGGCTCGGGGACACCTCCGCAGTCATCGCCGGCGGCTCGGGGACACAGAACACCTCCGCAGTCGGCGGTGGCAGTTAGGGGACACGGAACACCTCCGCAGTCGGCGGCTGCGGCTCGGGGACACAGAACACCTCTGCAGTAGGCAGCGGCGGCTCGGGGACACGGAATACCTCCGCAGTCGTCAGCGGCGGCTCAGGGACACGGGACACCTACGCAGTCGGCAGCGGCGGCTTGGGGACACGGAACACCTCTGCAGTCGGCGCCGGCTCGGGGACACGGAATACCTCCGCAGTCGTCAGCGGCGGCTCAGGGACACGGAACACCTCTGCAGTCGGCGCCGGCTCGGGGACACGGGACACCTACGCAGTCGGCAGCGGCGGCTTAGGGACACGGAACACCTCTGCAGTCGGCGGCGCCGGCTCGGGGACACGGAATACCTCCGCAGTCGTCAGTGGCGGCTCAGGGACACGGGACACCTACGCAGTCGTCAGCGGCGGCTCGGGGACACGGGACACCTCCACAGTCGGCGGCTCAGCCCCCCCCTCAAGGGCCGGATCCCAGACGGCCCTCAACTCACCAACGGGAGGGTGGGAGCGGACCATGGGATGGGAGGGAGAGAGCCTGAGTCTCAGAGCGGGGACTGGAGGCGTCGGGGTCATGAGTCTCGGAGCGCGGACTGGGGGCGTCAGGGTCATGAGTCTCGGAGCCGGTATTGGCCGAGTCGGGGTCAGGGCTGAGAGTCTCGGGACCGGTACTGGCGGGGAACGGCAACGGGAGATTGCTGCGTCCTTTCTGGGTCGCGCCATTTTGTCAGGGTTGGGTAGGAATGCAGGACTCAAACGCAGAGTTTAAACAAAAGAGACTTTAATAGTCAAAACGGGCAAAAAGCAAAAGCAAAAGCCAACGGGCAAAAACACACACAGGAACGGGGATCAAAAAGGCAGGCAGGAACGAGAGGCAGGCAAGTGACAGGAGACACACACAGTATAAATACACTAGGGAGGTGCAGGTGAAACAATCAGACAATCACAGACGATGACAGGACAAGGCAGGAAGTGAAGTTACCCAGGGAGACAAGAAGCCAAAAACTACAAAATAAGACAGGAACTAAAACCACACCGTGACACATTTAACCATTGGTGAGCAACCATTTGCCAAACTGAGAATACACGTTAAAGGGCTACAGCTAGTAGTGCATTTCTGAATACATTTTCTTGTTTGATTCTGTATTCATCATGTTGATATTTTTCCATGACCGTCAGCCTTGACAGAAGTTAGTCTAATACTAAAAAATAGATATCTAAAAATGTCTTATTAGTGTTATTCCTTCAAAATTGATGGGAAACAAGCTTGCTGGACTCAATATTTTGCCAAAAGAAAATCACACTGACGGATACTGGCTTTGATTTCTGACCAGCAACTGTGACTCCCATCGTTTCTCAAGTGCAAACTTTTTCTGTTTTGCTGCTGCCGCCTACACACACAAAGTAGCTTGATGCAACAAGTCCAGCCAAGTGCTCTGGAGATAAGTCAAAAGTCAGTATCTGGATATATAACTGGGGCGGCCAGCTGAGGGAAAGTGGTAGAATCTAAGGTCATTACAGAGTGTGTGCTAGCCTGTGTGTGCTAGCCCGTGTGCAAGCTTTTAGGTCTCTGTGTGATCTTTTGCCCTCTGGGCTGTAATTAATTAGAGTTGCAACAGGGCCTGATTAGGATTCCTCTGTGATTCACAACCTCGGCGACCTCTCCATCCAGCCTGCACGTCTGATTCCGATGCAACGTACTGAATGTGTGCACTGCTCATTTAGCTACTTGTCAAACGTGTATTACAACCTATTGATGCGTGCAGTCACAAGGAATGCACAGTTGTGTAAGTTTCTTGAAAAGGTGTGCGATTTTGAGAAGAAACTAAAATGGGAAAAAATGTAAATGTGGTTTACTATGTATATGTTGTTTATTACCATGATTCAGCAAAAATGAGTAAAAACCTCTTTGCTTTTTTCTGTGAAGCTGCCACTGGGTATATTTTGAACCCCATCGCCTCTTGTCCTTGTTCACCAAGGATTACTTCCACTAACCAGCTATTGAAATTGTTTCTTTTGATCGCACATTTCCAAATTAGGATTTTAATTCACACCGTGAAAAATTAATTATCATTTTCGGGGCTTTCAAAGAGAATGCGTATGATTAGATCCACACACATGGCTGGCATTAAATATGTTAAACAGAGGCTTTCTTGTCTTTCTCATGGACATTTTTGTTACTTGGTCAGGGTGCAGCATGTTGAATTAGTGATGACCTTCATGCTGTGACACTGTTAAAAAGGCGATCTGAGAGTCAGAGCCGAGGTTTAAGAGAAAACTCTGCTCTGCAAACACAAACAGCAATTCTTCAGAAATTCTTCAACAATCCCGCACAAGTACTAGATTTGTAGAATTTCCGGTCCTGCTGTGACACTCAAGGAGGATATTAAATATATAATGCATAACACGTCGCCAGAGAAGAGCGAAAACACAGTCCTGGTAGCTGTCACAATTTGTCTCTCCTTAGAACAGGAAGGAAAAACTCAGAAACTCAGCCGAATTGCCTTTTGTTTCATCCCATTCTGACAAGGAGAGAAAGGAACCGGAATAGACTCATACAACAGGGTTGCTAACGTACAACGAAATTATGAAGAAATGAGACATACGCCTCACAAGCCAACACGTTGGAAACAGCTGTGATTAACATCTACAGCCACTTAAACTTCACTTGTCTCCCTGCGTATCTAAAAATATGTGCCTTTATTCCTTTTAATTTAGGTGTTTGATCCGAAAGTTTCATCCAACTTTCAACCTCTGCTTTGATCAAGAACATGTCTACCCTTAGGTGTATGCTTCAAACACATACTCCCATTATTCTTGCTAATTAATGACTGTATTTCCTTTAAATAAAAAATTAAGTGCCTTCCTATCTCGACTGATTGCTAAGCGTTTAACTTCTTTGTCTTTCATTAAGCGATATTTAGGTATGTAATGGATTTCTTTTTGCTAGGAACACAATTGATTCATTAAAAAGAGAGGATTCTCCTTATCGTTTTCCCAGAAGGTTTGCACCCACAATTTTATGTTCTATTTCAAGCACATTAACTGTTCAGCTGAGGCCAGTCCCAATCAGCACACATTTAATGATAATAGTGGGCTCACTAAGCTATTCAAAGTTAGTTGACCTTACACAATTAAAATGAAAGGAAATTAATTTTCATTGAAATTAACAATATGCTTAACAACCAGTTGGTTTTCAGTAGAGCTTGAAAGGTTTTCCATCACCTCTTTTATGTCTCTTTTTTTATATTAATTTATTGACAATGAATAAGCCTTGATTCTTCCAAACTGTTTTGTTGAACAATCACACGTTATTCAAGTAAAGTTGTAAAGTATATCTGTTTGAGCTTTGGCGATGGGGGATTGACAATAAGGAGAAAGCGAGATCCTCTTCTAATTTCTGAAGCCATTTCTATTGATTCTACCACACACTGGAATGCTCTATAGTGATTCATTTATCTGTTAATCTGTCTGTGACCTGCGGGTGAAGAGCGAAAAGCGGACAAGAGCCAGTACACCAAAGTCTACGCAACATTCCATAAACTAATTGATCAACGCTGGGCCTCAGCAGAGGCCAAGAAACCCGCAATGGAACTGCAGAAGAACAACACTGCCACCTGCTGCCGCTGTGCTCCAACCCCTCAAAAAGTAAATTAAGCTTTGGCACCAACCACGGTATTAAGATGAGAAAACAGGCCTTGCCAAATGCTGTCATATTGTGTTTTCTGGTTAAAAGAGACGACCACTGATTCAGCTGCTGTGAAGCTGAGGGAGATGAGCATATGGCCACAGCAACTAACGCTGGACTCATCGGCAATGTTAATTAAAATTCACAGATTTAATAGAGATGCAGATTTTGGCTCGAACAACGTTCAAGGTTAGTATATGATTATGATACATGGATTAAACCTTGATGGTACTGCTGGAATCAATTGCCAGCGCCCTTTACGGAAATCTGCCGGTGAAATGAAGAATTAAGGGTATTCCGTTTAGCATGAAGAAAAAAAAGAATCTATCTTTTGCTATACAAATGGAATGTTTCAGACATTAAATAGCCCTACTTAGTCTGTGTCTAGATGCACTAGAAAAACAGTTTAAATTGTATCTTCTGACCTTTGTTTTACTCTTCAGCATTGTCACATTCTCTTCTCTCTACGACCCCAAACACAAGTGAATGTGTCGGTTTTCTAAAACAAATTTAAAATCAAAATTCTAAGCACGTAGGCAACCGAGTCACCGAGTATCAAGCAGATTATTCAAAGTTTAGATCTTGTTTGTTTCTGTGAGATGTTAGAGGAGGCTATAGGGTGTCCAAGACCCCAAACAGAATATTAGATTTAGTCAAACAAAAGCTCACTTTTGTTGGTTTGTTTACAGTAACTACTCAGCTGAAAGGAATCATTCAGAGGTCCATTTTCAAAGGTATAGATCTGACTTTTGAAGTGAAACCGTTTAATGCAGCTCCATCCACTATTTCTACGGCTTATTGCAGGATAAATTGATTAAAGATCAGTGGTAACTTTATGTGTACTTTGTGGGTCTCTCGAGGCTCGATGGAACTTCAGCGAATGTCATGCATCTTTCCCAACAACAATGATATGATTACCACCAAATCCTCAAAGCAGTTGTGGATGTTTACAGCGGTGTGTCATCACCACAATAACAAACCCCAGAATTATGTTTTATTTATCCCCAGTCCTGGCACAGGTTCATTTATCGCTATCATGAAACACAAGCCACCGGAAGGAATTCATGCCTTACAGCATCTGCAGAAGTGATTAAATGGAAAGTCACTCTCAGTTAATTAAGCGAGGACACTTGCCTTATCAGCTTGTATACTTCTAAATGGCTTTAAATGTATGCCAACTCTTACGTTTATTCAGATGCACAATCTGATTTTGCTGTAATGCAACCTTTCAGTCATGCATTGTCATCCTTAAAAAAATAACGGATTTGGCCCTAATGGCCTGTCACTGACGTCTCATTGCTCTAACCAAGCTTGTCTTCAGCTACAGCGTGTAGATGTTCTACTCTGACCAGCTCACTGTCGGCTTGTTACCCGACACCCAATAGTAAGAACGGGTGACAACGTGAGTCAACATGCTGGCCATCATGGAGCATGTAGCAGCTTAAGATTTGGGTATTTCCCACAGGAATGGAACCAAAACACAGCCTTTTGGAGATGCATTTGTCATGCGGACAAAAGAAAAAAATAATGTTGCTGCTGCTGTATCTGCTGGGTGCATAAATATGGAAAATAAACATGCAAAAAAAAAATGTGTATGGAAATAAACTGCAAGCTGTATGAGGTTGTGATGCTACAGGACATTTGTGTTTACTACGCTGGTCGCTTATGACAGACATAGCTGTAGACCATGCCTGACAACCGATTTACACATTTCATAAGTATTATCTAAAAGCATCCTCTTCAATGGTGCAACCTGATGTAAAGCAAACACCAACAATTGTGAGCACTTGCAAAGACTTTGCAACCCAATTACCATGATGGATTGACAAACTCAGGAATCAGGAAAAAAAATTTCACCAAAATATGTTCGACATACAAGGAATTTGACTTGACGGTTGGTGCGTAATATCAGACAGTAAGACAATGGACAACAAGACAGACAGGACAGCGTAGTGCAAGAACAACATAGTGCAAAAGGAATTTAAATGAAAAAGTGCGCCAGCGAGCAAAAAGTGACAAGTGCATGTGCAGTGTGAAGGGAGTGACCGGTATGAAGTCAGGATGACAGTGAGTCAGTGGGGGACCTGGTCTCTGTCGATGAGCCCGACTGCGGACAGGAAGAAACGTTGGCGGTCTTGGTCCTGATGGACAGGTTTTGTCCGGGGTGAGAGGGGTCGGCAACGATCTTTTTAGCTCGCTTCAGGGTCGTAGAAGAGAACAAGTCCTGGAGGTGACGGCAGATTGCAGCCGATCACCCTCTCTGCAGAGCGCATAACACGCTGCAGCCTGCTCTTGTCTTTGGCTGTGGCTGCAGCGTGATGGAGGAGCAGAGGATGGACTCGATCATGGCCGTGTAGTACTAATGTGTTCGTGGTGTATAAATGTTCCTTTCTCACGGATTTGTCCAACAGGGAGCTGGAGCTTCTCTAACCAAACGAAACAATCCTGTGTTCACATCGTCCCTCTGCTCTTTTCACTCAAGTTTATAACGTGAGGACACACAGTACGTTACACCTTTCTGACAAACAAACTAAATTAAGGTAATGATTGGAGCTGCTGCTTTCACAGCCAAATGAACACAAAAAAGAACATTTACTGCAACCAAATAACCAAACAAATGACTTGCATTTAGTTGTTGACACTTTTATAGGATATAGTGGGATGTTAGTTGTTGGCTGAGCCCTGATAAACTTTGATTGAGAAGGGTGTCAATAGTGATCAAATTCCTCCTTCTTCTCGGGCTGCTGAGTGCTCCTCAGCTCGGGGTGGTGGATATGAGCTGTTATATGATTAACTATAGGATTAACTTTTATATCTTTAAATTTTCTTCAGCAGCCTTGTATTTCAATCTTTAAAATATGTTGTTATTTATACCAAGCCTATCTCCACTGCATCCTAAAAGATGGTAAAACACCCCTTGTTCATCTTACTTGTGACATTTAAAAACGGACTGGTTCCGACAATCCTTCATGGCTACTGATCTTTAGGCGTCACGTATGTGGAACCTTATTTGCTTGACCTAATTCATAGAACGGACCACGTCTTAGAATAGCGGGCCTTGCATGTTGTACAGATTGAAAAATCCCTCTGAGGCAAATGTGTCATTTGTGATTTTAGGTGATATATATATAAAACTGACCTTGTCTCCTACCCAATTTGAGCCGGGATAGACTCGGGCCACCTGGGACGCTGCAAAGAAAAGTCGTGTATGGGTGGTGGATTGGATTGGTGCTTGGACTATACACATTGTCATGCAGTTTAAGAAATACTTCTTGTCTACAATGTATTGTTACGGATTTATTAGAACGAACAGGGATTATTTTGCCCCTGCTTGTCCACCAGTGTAAAAGAAAAAAATACTAAAAGTTTCTTACTCAAACATTTTCAGATTGTGTTGCATGTTGTTTTATCGTATTGAGTTTCTATTTTCTCTGTGGTTAGAGGCTTGATGCTTCACGAGTGCAGCAAACATATTACGTAACAGATTACGCCTTAATATTAATTAATCATGACGGACAGGATGCATGCATACTGCCCAGCTATGTAAACAAGAGAGTGTCTTCATCCTAGATATTACGCCACTATATATTTACAGCAGCATATGGCAAATTGCCCATTTCTCGCTTATAATTGGAAACATTGTCTCCATCACTTGTCTTTTGCAATGTTGTGATGTATTTATAAATGTAGAGATCCCAACCACATGCACAGCCTGTTTGACCTTCTCATGGCTACCAAGGTCAAGCATTTTCTCAGATTTTCAGTTTAACAACATACAGTGACAAAGGCTGCAGATCCCCACACTTTCCCCTAACTGATGTGATAATACAGTTTCAATAATTAAGCAGTACTAAACCATGTGCTGCATGCTGAGTAGCAAAGTGTCACGCTTAGCGGGAGCTTTTCACTTTCACTAAAGGAATCACCAGCAGTAAAATCTATGCACTTGTAAAAATATATGCACTTGTTACATTATAAGTGTTCATCAATAGTGTAATGAGGGCCTCGTATACACCAGCAAAGGGGTTTGAATGATGAGTTGACTGTGACAGAAAGTAAGCTTTGGCACTGTACCATAACTTCCGGTGTGTGTGTGTGTGTGTGTGTGTGAGTTGATTTGAAAAGGCTGGCAAGTGTGTGGATTGACATTGGAAGTGAATTTGGGAATTAAGGAAAGAGTGTGAGCTACACTTGAAAGAAAGGACAGTTTGGTGTTATGTTTTGTGCACGCACACACACAAGCATGCACACACACGGCCATAGAAAAGTGAGTGTGAGCATAAGGGGACAATTTGATCTGTTCCACAGAACACAAACCAATGTATATGTGGCTCAATTTTTAAGGGTAGCGCACACACGTAAAGACACACAAATAAATTTGAACGCAGTCCTAATCAGTTGGGCTTTCTCAGACAGGGACAAAACAAAGTCATCTGAGGCAGCAAGGGGCTCTCAGGCTGGTTGTGACAGCCAGGATTGCTGCTATTAGACAGATTAACCTCAGGGATTTCTCCCCAACCCCTACTGCCGACCAAGGACACGGCATCCTCTGCTCCTTTATATTTATTTTTTTACTCTTGGACAGAAAGTAATTTTTCAATTACACCAATTTTACACCAATGTGTAAAAAAAATGGACTAATCCATGAGTTTGTGATCTTTGAATTTTATGCAGAGAGGACAAGATTAAAACGATTAAAATTATTAAAACAAATCATTGAGATTTGATATGTTGAAGCTCAGAAAGAAATACTTGTAATCTTCTTTCCATCTTTGTCACATATTAGATCATCTGTTGAAGCTTCTTCATGTTCAATCATCCAGCTCACATTTGCATTACATTACATGTCGTTTAGCTGACGCCTTTATCCAAAGCGACTTACAATAAGTGCATTCAACCATAGGGGTACAAACAAAGAACAAGAAACAAGATACTAACAATATGCTTCATACGCACAGGACCACCAAGCCCAACTCTCCTACTCTACTAAAGACCAAATAATAATAACGTGTGTAAGCATCATGAAAAATAAAAACAATATAGACTGGAAGCAGGTGGGAACGCATTGGTGATACAGAGAGGGAGTAGGAGGGGAAGAAAGAAGACGCAGACGAGCAGGAGGAGGAGGAGGAGGGTGGAATGCAGCAGGACGACAGTGACAGATGAGAGCCGGAGCTGACATAGCGCTCAGCAATGGCAGTTTATCAGCATCTGGTCCGCAGGGTCACTTCAGCTCCCGGACTCCCTTTCTCATCTGTCTCCATTTCTCTCCCTTCCAGATCTCCTGACCCAACTTTCTCTCCCTCCCTTCCTACCTTCTCTCTTCTCTTCTCTCTCACAGGCTGACGGTTCTGACAGAGCAACCAGAATGTGCAGTCGCTGTTCCTTTTCTTTCATGCCCCCTCATGCAATATACACACAGTGAAAAACGGCGCCCACGGAGACGGAGCCGCACACCAATTAAGACCAAGAAATACCACTGGCAATATAAAAGTAGTTGTCAATAACCTCAGAGATAGATTAACCAAAGATTTTATCGCCTTTGCATTAACATATTTAAAATGCCAGCCTCCCTGGGCAACACCAGGGGATTTACGCCGTCTGATTAAATGTGATCTTTCAGTATAAAATACGGCCTCGGTGAAAGGAAGAGGAGAGAGTTGGGGAGGCCAGGCTCACACTGCATGTGTACGACACCTTAATTGCATCAATGATTATCCCCCCGCATTACGCTTTCCTTGCTTATATTTATAGTTGTGTCCAATTTTCATTATGCTCTTCATTATCAAGCATAAATAACCCGCGTAAATGTGCCGGCACACCAAGACACTCCCCATAGCATTGGCAAGCGACATCCACCTTGTCCCAAAGTGATCCAACATTACCTGGCTGAATGATGTCTGTTAGCTGTGCGTGGCCCCTCCCACCCTATCAGAACAGCTGTCCGCGGAAGACAGCATTAACTTTAAGACTTTATAACCAGCATCTCCTTTACCCGACACATAGCATCAATCCGCTTAATGACCGCCATGACCCCTTTCATCGTGTTTTGTAAAATAAAATTATGAATAAAGCCCATCTCTATCGAGTGATAAATCAAAGCTTCTATTAGAAGCTACTGTTTTCTTTATTAGAAGCTATCTTCTGTGGCTGTTTAATTGCTATAGGTGGAATCTTTAACGTTGAGTCATATTTCAATCCCCTCACGTCCTTTGGACAGTTGTTAGCGTAAAGGCTCTTCCACATATTTACCCCGATCTTTGAGCGAGATCTGTCTCACTCTCTTTTAGGATATCTGCTCGCCTTAGATAGATGGTTCTTCGTTTATGTTTTGCAGCAGAATGTGTTGAACCTCTATGCTGTTGCAAATGTTGAAGTACATGAAAGCACTCAGTGTGTTATTTTGGAGTCATTTTATTCCTTTGGTTTCCAGTCACTTTCCTTGAAATTGTCCTCGGTTTGAAAAGAGAATTGCTGTCAGCTAAAATGTTCACCGCCCACAAGGATGGCACTTCAAGGCCAAACATGGTCAATGTGTAAGCGTTAACAAACCACAATTTAGACCAATATTTTAAGCTTCGCTAATCAATGTGCCCATATCAACAATGACCTATGTGATTGTGAAAAGGTGAGTGTCTGACCAGGACCAAGTCAAGATCGACACGGTAAGCGACTAGTTTAAAAGCCGCAGCATTCGTTAACTGGAGACACCACATTAAACAGCTGCTGACTTCGTCCTCTCACTGTGTAAATAAGCCACTACGTGCTATTAAAATCCCAATACACATTTTCAAAGTGATTTCAGCGCTGCCCCCAACACTAACCTGATGAGAGTTAGGGTCTCTAAAATGCCAAATGTAATTTGTTGTGAAAGCAAAAAAAAGTCAAACTGTACAAATTACATTTCAGTTTAGTTCAAAACATGTACTATTGAGAAGAATCAAATACAACATACTGCTTAACAGGAAGACCTTTTAACCTCATCCAAAGGAGTAGCTGGAAATCTCTATTAGACTTGTTAACATTTTGTTATATTGGCAGATAAAAATCATGAGCATGATGCAGAATCTGCAATCAGAAGGATCCACATCCTGTTGTCTACTGAGTCAGGGCAAAGGCCAGTCCCCCAGCATAACTTTTAAGTACAAAGTGTGTGTGTGTGTGTGTGTGTGTGTGTGTGTGTGTGTGTGTGTGTGTGTGTGAGTGTGTGTGTGTGTGTGTGTGTGTGTGTGTGTGCGGAAACATCATGTGGAGGAGAAGCTCAGGTCCAGATACCGTTGAATTATGGAGCAAGCCCTACCTGGAAAGAATGAAGTATTCATGCGCCGTATCAAGAAAACTCACAGCTCTGTTTTCACCTTTCTTCATTCTCAACCTGCTTCCGTCCTTGAAATACGTCTATGCGGCAACTCAAAGTGGAGTCCTCTGCTTACGATTCAAAGAATTATTTTCACCTTTCTTTTTCTCCGACGCTGCGCAGAAATCTACTTCCATTAATGGGTAACAACCCCTGTGATTGGGCGTCACATATAGTTTGCTGTTTGGTCAATACCAACCAGTTTGTGCTAGGGCACAGTAATGATAAATGGAATTATCCGTAACAAAAAGCGCTATCACTAGCTGTGGTACAAAGGCCTTTCAGTAAATTCTCAATTTGTGGATCTAACACCGCCCTTGAATTGTTTAGGCACAACTGGGACGGCTGGAGGAATTAATTTCAGATATTACCAAACAGCAGGGTACACAGCTCCTCGGGGCGCCAAAGACAAAATCTCTCATCCTGGTTAAAGAAAAGATTGAACGGGGATTTAAGGAGAACACAGATAATTCAATCTTTATCCGCGGCGAGCCGCAATGAAATGTTGAGTTTCTATAGGATCCTCTTACGTCAAACGAGGTCACTGGAATAAAAGGACAACACGTCGGAGAGCATCTCCTTCCTCCTGTCGGGCAAAGGAGTAAAACACATGCCCAGACGCACACACCCGTACACACCCAACATCAAAGGTTCTCATCAACATATCAAAGCTGTGGCTCCTACTGTTCGACATGCTTTATTGGAACTCAGTGGAAGCCAACAAGGCAACGTACAGCCCCTCTCTGCACCCCGCTTGTATATATCACGCTGAAAGCTCCTGCAGATAGCAGACAGTTACGGATCCAGATAAATTCCCAGGTGTCAGGTCTACATGTGCATGCACACAAACACCAACATGTTTGCCATGCTGCTCAATTTAACAACCAGCGCCTCGCTCACCGGCATTCGCACCTTCGCAAAGCTTGAGAGAAAGTTTATTTCGAGGGAAGGAGTGAGATGAACAACTGGGGCTTAGCGACATCAATTGAAACTAACTGAGATTCCCAATAGCAGTATATATACCTCTCCACAAAAGCTCCACTGTAGCATTAAAGTTGTCAAGATGCATCTAATCCACCTGTTTGGAGACTGTTACACTGAGTCAATATGCAATTTAGGGCGGGTTGGCGGAGAACATTGGATGGATTGATTCTGACCTTTTACCTGACGTACCCGCTGTACACATCGTCCACCAAATAATGAAAAGTGTTGAAATCCCTCTGTCTTTGGCACCTTTTCTTCTACCGAATAAGCACCTGCTGATAATCTCACTCATATGTCTGGCTGTGGGTCTGCTTTCTCTACTTTATCTCTAAAAGCAGGGGGGGGGGGCTACCCATGGGGGTGATACCATCCGTATTGATTTCTGCAAACATGCACACACACAGTCGCACAGAAGCATTCATATGTGTTTCTGTGTCCAGCTTTGCTTCTAACACCACAAGTGGAAGGTGATGTGTAATGGGGGGGAAAAAACACCTTATTACGATTGCACACCCACACCCAGACAGAAATAACCATCAATATTCCACCATGTAACACTCTTGGAAAGATACTGCTATTTTAGTCATACAAGCAGCATGGCGGATGGCAATGTCAGCCGGTCACTCACACTGAAATATATGACTGGTTGATGGATTGGCATGAAATGTCGTGCAGACAGCCATGTCTCCCTCAGGGTGGATTTTAATCACCTTGGTGAGCCCTTAAACGTTCCTGTAGCGCCATCATATGGTCAATCTGTTCCTTTGTGCAAGCCTTTGGTTCACGACTAGCTACCTGCCGAACTCCGACTCCACCATCAACCTCACCGGTACCTTGTGTTTAGGGCTAATTATATAATGCTGACGGTTCAAAATTCAAAGGCGACATCCGAAACACTAGCAAGTAAGTTTCGTGAGCATGTTAGCAATCTGATGCTAGCTCAGCGGCACGGCGGTCGTAAAACTGATTTAAAATGTTTAATGACATCGACAGGACAAAGTTTGTATGACATCAATCCCAAAACAAAAGGGAATCAACACCCTCCTCCGATGTGATCTATCAATCAATGTGAGCTATCAAGAGCATTTCGAGCTGATACTAGTCATGTGTGCACTGAACGGTTATAATGCCCAGTGGGGATTGTTGCACTACAAAGAGACACAGCATCCTTCTCCCTTCAGAGGGCGTGAAAAAACCCCAAAAAACAATCCCTTCAGAGAGCAGGCCAGTCGCTCTCATATCAATCCATCAAACCAAAAGACGGCTCACGCAAACTGGAAAAATGCCATCTAGATGGAATCCTCTTGTCTCACCCAGCGCTCGCCTCAAAAAGGCCGGTCACATGAGGGTTTTAATAGAAATCTATTTTCCGGCCTGAAAATCAAACCGGCCATCATTCTGTCCTGCCTCCCCTCTCTCTTGAGGACTTGTCACATATAACATGTAGTCATTTTCTCAGCTGTCAAACCCGTGCTTCTTACCAAGCTCTGTTCCCCGACACAAACTGTCAACTTCCAATCCTAATCTGCTCCAATGTCTCTGCGTCCACGTGTGTGTGTGTGTGTGTTTGTGGGAATGCGCGCGCTATGAACAAAGTAGTGTAAGTTAAATTAAAAAGTGGTGTTTTCATTCATTATAAACTTTGTGTGTAAGAAGGGGTCCCGGAAAGAGGGGGCATGGCAGAGGTTAGTGTCGGATCAGCGACTGTCATGGCGGGACAGGAGAGTGCACACACACACACACACACACACACACACACACACACCAGGGCAGTTTTCTCACTCGCAGTTTCTCTCTTTCATACACTCACACCATTTCTGTCATGGATCTGCGCCAGCAGGCCGTGACACGAATGGAGGGAAGTATCCAGAACAGGCGGTGGTGTCCAGTCTGTCTTGTGTGCGTGGGGCCACACATGCATGACACTGTTTGCATATGACAGGGCTGCCTGGATCTAAACTGTTTGCCCTTGCCAAAGATTTAAATAAAAGTTACTTTATTTTGAACACCTTTTGAGGCTCTGCTCACTCGGTCAATTTGTTTCTGTATTCAAAGATTTGCTCCATCTAAGCACAGATGAATCTTAGCGGAGCCTTTGTATCAGTATCTAGTTCTCAGAGTTACTTATGGAAATCCGTCTCATTACTTCTGCCTTCTTACTGTTCAAACTCTCACACGAAAACAACGATCCAAGCGGTTTCTGTTGTCTCTTGCGTAAGTCAACGATTTTATTTTTCTTCTTTTGGATGTTCCAAGTCTCATCAGTTTTCATCCAGAGAAAGTCGGGGGATAATTATGGGAATAAAAGGACTTGCTATCAGAGCAGATTAACAACATCTCTCTGGGCTGAACTCCTCACTCCCTTTTATCTCCTCAAACTCCCACCTTAGGGACTCAGCCGACTTTCCTCCCAACGTCTGTCTGCCTCTGCGTGTCTGGGGCGCCTGCCAGTCCTCTGCTATTTGATGTGTGCTTTTGAAGCATGCGACCGGGGTGAGACGGATGGGTCTGTTGTTTGCAGCTCTTGCCGCTGTGCTCGCTTCCCTGGGGGATCGAGTTTAAAGGCACGGCAAAGTTGGACCTTCCCTGCTTTTACATTTACACCTTCTCAAATAGCAGTGCCTGTGTGCGCTGGACGGCTTTCTTCCTCTCTTTTTTTTATCAGACCTTCTTTTTCTTTTGCAAGGTGTTGAAAGACCTGTCCTTCCTCCCACTGGCATTTGAGGGGAAATTAACGTCACCTCACGTCTGCAATACCCTGAAAACACAAGAATCCTAATGTGCTGTCCTGTATCAACATTGTATTTCATCATTCTAGCTTGATCAAATGTCTTCATACATCAAACACACTACAAAGTTACAATTTTTTTAACGCACTCTTTAGTAACAGGTTTGATTCCCCAAATTTAATGTTGGGTTAATTTAAAATGTACAAACACCACATGCACACATCTGGTTGTCTGACTTCTTCCTGCATGAAACAAACCACATAACCTTTATATTAAGCAGTAACCAAGACTAAATATTAATTTCAAGCTGAATATAAATGTGCTGTAAAACAGTATTCTCAGTATACTCACTCATCTACTCTATTGTATTATAGAACAAACTATGTAGACCTCTTAAACTTGTATATAGGCATCTAAACGTAAAACAATTGAAAAACAGACCCATTTACTTCGAGGGCATAATACTCATGTAATGGTCTCAAACCCATTACTGCAAGTCCTGTGGGAGCAGTTGTCTTTACTTGGGATGGGAAATGCCAACTGTTTATATTGCATTTACTTTTATATCTATAATGTCTAGATTGGATTACATATTAATCTCGGTAAGAGGCCGGATAACAAATGTATTGCATTTTCCCCTTTCAAAGCGTTTGTATACGTCTCTGTGAAAAGCACAGCGGAAATCTAATTCTCAAACATCCCTCTCAAAATGTAAGTATACCGCTGCTGGCATTTCTGCAAAAGATTATTTGTTGAGCATATGTTGTAGTGAACATGGTACAAGGAAAGATGCATATGAACGCCACAAACAGCAAACATGACGGGCGGTTTTAGTCATCTACAGTGTTTGGACTTATGTAACAAGGTGCTTACAGCCCAGTGGTTCTCAAACTTTTTCTGTCACGACCCACTTTGGAGGAAGGAAAATGTTCATGCCCCACCGCTCCAACAAAACAGTTCACATTGAAATAACATTTTGTGACTCCATCTACGTTTTTTCAAATGATGGAATAAAAAGAATTGCAAACACTTTCAAGTAAACCAGATCGCTCCTTACAGACAAAAACAAATAGAATGTACAAACATCTTGTTAGAAAAATGCAAATAAATATCTGGCAGAAAAATGGTTTATCGTGGCTGTAATTAACCTGTTTTATACTGAACGTATTTTGAAGATAACGATAGCGTGCAACCTGTGAAAAACAAAACAGCTGCTTGCAATGAGCCTATTTCCACTATAATAAACCGGATTGCACACTGAATACGGCTTCTCATTTCATGCTCAATGTTGAGCAATGTTAATCTTGAGAAAGGCAACAGCGGTCCGTGTACTTTTCACTTCTATAGGAAGTTCTCAATATAATTATTGAAATTAGATAATTCTGAATATCCCAATGTGACCCACCTGTAACACCACTGCAGTGTGAGAAACGCTGCTGCAGCCCATGTGACCACAACAATAAAGTGACAGCACAACCACTACGGCCTGCATATAGATCTGATGTATATATGTATATATACCTATGAGGTATAAGTATATATGTAGACTATCACAAATAAACCTAAAAGATGTAGTTGATGGGGCTATCTTATGTGACAGCTCTATTATTGAAGATTCTCTTCAGGTCACTCTCCTGTTAAAATGTACTTGGACTGTTTTTTGACCAGAGGATATTTTTCAAGGTGAAAATGCAGCTGGTGAATACCTTTAAATTCAATGCAGCCATGACAGCTAAAAGGGGAATACGACACAATTTATGAATTATTCCGGTTCCTAGGACAGTTCAGCTGACACTGTGCTCGTGAACATGCGCCTCTATTTCCTGCACATAAAACTGGAGAACTCACCCCTGAGGGTCAGTGGATGATGGAAAACCCACCGCCGTGCCATGCACAATAAATACATGCCGACTTTGCTCCACTTTAAGATGTTCTATGTTTTCCTTGCCCCAAAAAGTAAAGCAAATTCTGCAAATTCTGGTTTGTACGCATTACATTAATAATTTGAACGACAGTTGAAATTAGCATTACATCAGCGAGCTTTAAATTCAGTGGTAAAGCACTACATTTCACAAATACTCACAATATATTTAGCAATGTTTTATTCCTTACGGGTTCTTTTATCAGAAGCCCAACCAATTCTACACATTAACAATTAAAATCCGCCGCGCTGTGCTGCTTCTTCCGGGGCGCCTGACTATTGCATCATTATTTGACATTAAATTACACAGTGTGTCACGTCTCATCTAACTTTGTCCCACCCTCAGATACTGCAGGCACACTACAATTAAAAAGAACAGCTGCTGACAGGAGACGAGTCAAAAAGAAAACAAGGCTTTAATAGAAAGACAAACCCACTAAATAATCACCACCAAATTACATTTGTTATATTCCATTTTGTGAAACAGTAGCTTTTATCTGGGTAACAGATTGTTAGAACTGAGCATTGACACATTATCTGAATACATTTACAATAATGCCCCCATGCACGGATGACCCATCTGCTCAATGCATCCAGGAACGTTCAAGTATATTTTTAGATTGCAAATTTAATGTTTCATTTTCCAACATTCATCATTCATAGGCTTGTTTTTTTTTTAAAGATCCTGTTAAGCAGATAAATAGAAACACTTATAAAGACAATAATTTTGAACTTTGTGCCTCTTGACTCGACACACGGCTCTGCCTTAAAACCGGCCGCTCATGATCTCCGACAGGCCTGGAAGTCCCCTAAGCTACACGTTGTGATTCAAACACGTGGTGTTTGCCGTCGCGGGAGGGGGGGCGCCGGTCGAGACCCCCGACCGCATGTGTTGAATTGGCTATCGTAATGGGGGACAGCGCTCTCTCGCTCTCACCTCCCGGGTTTAAAGGAGAAAAGGTATCCTCGTCACGATGTTCTCCTCCTTAGCGCAGTAGGCCTCGGTTCTTTTCATTTGTAACCACCAGCTGCTCGGCTGCGCAGAGGCCTCAAACACAAGGAAGCAGGTTTCTCTGTATTCCCTCAAGCTTCCCAGTTTTAAAATTGATGTGTTCAATAGCCGGGGATGAAAGTAAAGAGTAGCACAGAAAAGGGTCTATAATTCAACCAATCTACTGTGCCAAGGAGCCTGGCACACGTCCAAGAGGGATAGAGGAGCGGCGGGCCAGCTAGAGCGCTCCGCCAAAGCAGTAATACCTGGCACAGGTGCATTGTTAAAGACGCGGTTAAAATGATTCATTTTCAATCCAATAATCTGCAGTGCACTATAAAATGTCCACAAAATGTCTATCTAGTTTCCAAATGACTGCTAAATAGGTTTCTCACCTTGAAAAAAGGCAGCCGCACTTCCAGCTCTGGAGAGCATCCATCACAAATGGGATTTGACTAATGCCACTAATGACAGATCTGTAATCTTGGACAGATCATTCCGGCTTGAGCACCGTAGGTGCTGAAAGTGGAGAGCGAGGTGTGGGGGTGACCTTGAAGCAGGCGCATTCGGTCTGGCTCGCAATAGATGCCGCTTCGAGAAAATGACCGCACGCTCTCTTTTTCTATGTTGGACAGCGGGGTTGACTCCAATTACTTCAGGAAGTCAGAATCATCTCTGTAAATAAAAGCTCAAAGTCAATGTAGGTCATGAAGATGGAATTTTTGCACTAATCACTTTCCTTGATCTTTGACATTGCCAGTTTAGGCTAACAATAACTGTCAGAATTAGGGATCGGAGTCAAATACTAATGACTTTTCAGCGGACCTTGTTGCACCGAAGCTTTTCATCCCTGGCCTTTGATTTCCAATGAAATAATGAATTGTTCAGTTTTCGGCTCACTTCAAAGCCCTTATTTGAGGCTGCGTAGCCTAAGTGCTATCTCAAAGTCATTATACTCTCAAAGCCTCAAGCTATCGGTTAGAATATAACAGGAACATCACAAAGGTATCTTGAACTCAAGTGTTTAAAATCAAGAAAAGGTCTGATCAAGTTGTGAACATTACTTCATCCCTTTAGCTTTCAACCGCCCGGCCTCCAGGTACCGACCGCGGCAGGCTGGATTCAGTCCTACCACCCGTCCTTGAAAACGTGCACAATAAAGATTTGATCGGACGTGTATCATTTTTTTCCTGTGAACTCATCTTTGTGTGTGCTGTCCAGGAGGTCCCCCCCCCCTCCATAGTAACAACGTGCTGTTCCTTCCGGCGCTCCGCTTTCCAGCAGAGTCCTCGTCCCCCTGCTGCGCACACATGCGGCTCGCACCCTCTTCTTGGTATTGGAGAGCAGGCCTTTTTCCTACAGTTCTAATCCACCACGCTCGGTGAGGCCGGGTCCAACGGTTTGGACTTATTTTGTTTGACTTGTGTAAATTAGGTTCTAATTGTCCCCCCAGACAGTGGGAGTTCAGAGAGGAACAGCGGGACATTGCTCCTGACACACCAGGTCGGCGATGCATCCCCGCCCGCCGCGTTCCAACTTCAGACTCACTCTAATGAGAATGCCAATTTGGATCCTAGCTGGAGAAAGAAATATTAAGAGACAACATGCTGGAAGCTTAATCTATGCATTCGTCCGGACCACCATTAGTGTGCAGAGCACGTCTCTGACCTTGTTTGAATTTACTGGTGTGGCCAGGCTTCTGGTTTCATAGATTTCCAATAACAAACCTCGCAGAATTGCTTTATATTCCCCACAAGGTATTATTTGGATGTTCAGCTTCGAACAATGTATCAATATTTTGAATTTAACATTAGAGATGTAAGCCATGATTTGCCCTTCGTTGGGATTCCAACATCTTCCCTCTGGAAGTGGATCCTAACAAGACTAAATGGATATGGGCGATCTGATTACCTAGCCATTAAGTCTTCATTAAAGTGGGAGGACTTTAAATGGTGTTTTGATGAACCGCAGCTTTATATTAGGAACAGGAGGACTTAACACATGGCTACGGAAACTTTCTCCAATTAAAAAAAAGGGGATCCTTTCCAGACCAAGTTGAAGAGAGGCATTAGCCATGCTGCATTTACCACCTGGGGGGCCACTGCGACGGAGTTGACGAGCACGACTCATACTTTGAAAAAAAAGAACGAAAAGAGGTGTATTTTTGGCCCAGGCTATGTCTCGTCCAATGGAGGGAAATACAGCTTCATGACGCACAACGCACGGCTCCTCTCTACAAAGTGGTAGCGTGGGGGAAACATGGGCCTGTGGCGGCCTTTTGCTGCGCTCCGACCTGCGGCTGCAGTCCAAGAGTGACCTCTACTGGCCGAGGACAGACATGGCCGAGAAGATCAAACCAGAAAAGGGCTTTGTGAAAAGCCTTTTCTTACACTCGGGAAGTAAATAAATCTCAGTAATACTTTTGTTTAAGAAGTGTAATTAAACGTGACTTTATTTACAAAGAAGAAAGACTTAGAAGGGAGATGCTGGTTGTGCAGTCCTAAGCGTTGCTTAAAGTATCACCTATTCTAATGCTGACTTTGCTATTGTTCTTTGCATTGTGTGTAGACGTACAGACATCCATTTCCTTATTATTTCAAAACACTGCTGAAACAATCTGCTTCTAGCAGTTATTGTTAAAATCTAAACAGATACATACATCCTTACTCGCTCTGTCACAATTTGACTCAAAAAGGCTTTACCACAGTATGACGCCAGTTACAAAATGTCCACAAATAAGAGTTAAAGCATTAAAAAGACCAATCCATAGAAATCTAATTGAGTTTGTTTGTTGTCCGGCAGAGAAGCTCCATTATGCATAATGATTTCCTGACAAAACAAGCAAAGAACACAAAATCATTTCCATCCAATATTATGTATTATATATGTGTAAAAATATGTAATTATTTAGAAATGTAATTCACACCTTCTTTAAGTGCTTCGGTTGGCCTGTTCTCCTTGTCGTGTTGGAACGCTTTGCTGGGATCAAACCTGCGACCCACGTTGCCAGGGAGCTGTGACTTCAGCTGCTCCACATCAGCCTTCTGCCGGCTCACCTGCGCCCGAAGCTTGGACACCTCCTTCACAAACAACCCGACAGATGAAGAAGAAACAGGGATGAAGTGCAGCTACTCAACTGGCGGTCTAGAAGGCCGTCTGTGCCGGCCTTGTGCATCACCTGTTTCAGGCTGACGTTCTCATCCTTCAGCTTCATCACATGTTTGATCTTCTGCTTCTGGTTCTGGTGGCCCAGCAGACGGGCGTAGGCGTCGGACAGCTTGTTCAACTCCTCCTGGTTCGCTCCGTTTTCATTCAGTAGTGCGTTTCGCTCGGCCGCAAATGCGTTGAGCTGTTCCTGTGGGCGCGTTGGGAGGGATTTATTTCAACTGAGCTAACAAGCCTGAGTAAGAACGCCAGTGTGTAGCTGGAAACCAGGCTGATGAGAGCGGTGAAATTAAGATTAAAAACATTAACGGTGTAGCCTGGAAAAACAAAAGAATGAGCCAAGAGACACTAAAATGCTCCACATAACTGCAAGGGGGTGATAAATATGTGGGCTTGCATCGCACCTTTCACATTTATTCCCGCTATGAAAATTTAGATATTGATTGGTGTGGCTTCAGTTCAAAGTGATCTCGGCTAGATTGACGTGACATACTTGACCCGGTGGTGGAAATGACTGACCTGGAAGGGCTTGACTTTGGCAAACAGCTCCTCATATTGTTTCCTCCAGTGTTCCGTCTCGGAGCCTTGCGTGCTTAGGATTAAAAAGAATATCAGATTAAATTGTGCAAATGGCAAAAAAATAGATATAAAAAAGACAAAATTATCGAATCCAATCCTGTTCACCTTTTCTCCTGTGCTTCATTAATTTGTCCTTGAAGTTCCTGCCGCTGCTCCTCCATCTCCCACTGCAGCGTGACCTTTTCCTGAGTCAGTAGCCGTACCTGCTCCTGCAGAGCACGTCCGTCTTGTCTCAGTTCTTCCAACTGGCCCTGCAGAGTCTGCGTCTTCTCCTCCATATGGTCTAATTGGGCCTGGAAGATCAAACCCCCTTGTTCAACCACATCCAGGCGAGCCTGATCTCTGTCCCGCTCTGCCGCGTTCAGTTGATTTTCAAGAGCGAGCCTGCTCTGGTCATTGAGTTCTATTTGAGACAGAAGACTTTTCCTTTCCTTGTGTACTCTCTCAAGCTCAATCTGTAGAGCGAGCACCTCTGACCTGACCTGCTGGAGGTCTTCTCGTTCAGCCCCCAATGCTCCCCTTTCTGCCTGAAGAGCCGCCTGAACTTTAACTTTCTCTTCTCTTTCTTGTCGGAGCTGTTCCATGATTTCCCCTTTTTCCTGGTTGACCTCCCTTAGCAGTCCCTGGGCTTTTTCCTTCTCATTTTGGAGCCGATTTCTCTGTTCCTCTAGTTGCTCCAGTGCCTCATCTCTCTCTTTTGTCTGCAGCAGTAGCTCCTGCTGAAGCTGATTGATCAGGGCTGCGTGGCTCGTCGCCATGGCTTTTATCTGCTCATCCTTTTGTGCCAGGCGAGTCTGCACCTCCAGCAGATTTCTATCAAGTCAATGAAAAAAGGAATGTAAAAAAAAAAAAAAAAGAAGAGAAAATTGACAGTTCTTTCATCGCACACAGAGTGATTTTAAGCATACCTTGAATTCTCCTGTCTGTCTTTCGCCTCAGCTTCCTGCCTCTCCGTGTGCTCTTTTAAGTCCTCCTTCAGTCGGTTGACCTCCTCCTTGTTCTGCTGAAGCATTTTGTCCATCTCCTCCTTCATCTGTTGCGTCACTCGGCCCATCTCGGCTTCCAGTTTCTTCTGCCGTCCCTCCGCTCCCTGTAGAGCCTCTCTGGCGCTGAATAGTAAGGCGAGCAGTGTGTGAAGTTTGCACATTGACTGAGGTTCAAACTCGACGTGACTCCAGGTCACAATGTAGGAATTCTGACAACAATGGCGCTCACCTCTCCAGCTCCTTGACAAGGTCTCCCAGCTTGCTCAGGGAGTTGGCGTGCGCCCCTTGGAGTTCTGCCATGGCTGAGGAGTGCTCCGCTTTCAAAGCGGCCACATCATTGCTCTTACTAAAAATGATAAGCAATCAGTTTTCATGTGATGATCAGATGAAGAATTGTCTGCTCTTAAATTTGACAGACGTACAAGGCCTGTGGAAAATACATTAAAACCATAAACATTTCTAGAACACCTTATTTCTGAAACATCGGGCCGTTCCTGAAAGAATCCCATCGATGGTGGATTGCAGAGCTATGAAGTATAGCTAATACAATTAGCGGATATACCAAACAGTCAATAATCAATAAATGGTTTACAATGCCAAATACTAAACATTAACTGTTACCAGCAGCTAAAACCTGGAAATGTGTTGATTTTATTGAGATAGACAGTGCTAAGAAGCAACCAGTTAAAAAGACAAAACCTTAAAGTCAAACCAATGCAAATTTGAGTGATATAAAAAGGTTACATCTGAATATTTGCTCTCTGGTAAAAATGCTTGTATGTAGAATATAACACGAACCAATCTCAATTTATAATTATTTAAATCACATTTACTATTGGTAATTTACATTACTTTGAAGTAATTATACTAGTTTATACTATTTACAACATTTTTAGAAGTGACGATCCCAACATCAGTCATGTATGAAAATAAACGGAACATCCTCCACTTCTGGACTGCCGTCTGGATCGAATAGGAACGGTTCATCCTGGGCTCCCGTATTCTAGTAAACAATAAATCCCTAAATATATGATGGAATAACAAATTGATAAAGAAAATATAGTTTAGTGGCAGACTGGTCGTACGGTTCACTTTGACACACTGACATTCTCCGTTGTCATTCAATACTATTTTATCTGTCTCCACTCTCAATTGTCTGATGAAATAAAAAATAAATAAAAGTTCCCTCCAACTTGTGCCCTTCTTCCCTTCAGATTCCAAAAGGAGGTGGTGAGGTTACTTGAAATCATTGAAATTGGGTTTACACAAAAATAGACAGTGACCCACGAGGCCCGGCAACCTGTCAATTATTTTTCTTTACGATCAGTGCATCCTGGGACACGCTCCCAGCTGCCGCAGACTTTAAATAGGAGCAAGCCGGAGGAGGGGAAAACTTTTGTTTTTACAAGTGCAGTGTGGAGGACGTCGTTAATTCAAGCACGACTTTCAGGCTTTCGCCGCAATACGCTCTTTCTGTCAACGCATCTCGTCGTCGGCGCATTTGGCCTTTGGTTGCTCACCTCTCCAGCAGTGCCCTGGTCTCCCTCAGTTGTCTCTCCAGCTCGCTGTAATCCTCCTGCAGCCTCTCGAGGGTCTCGTGGCTCCTCTGCGCCGCCTCCAGCCCCGTTTGCTCCTGGTCCTCCAAGACAGCGAGCTCTCCCAGCACCTCTTCCATCTCCTCCTTCAGCTGTCGAAGGCGCTCGTCTGCCTCCTCCCGCTCCTGCTCCACCAGCACAGACAGGGAGTCGACAAGGGACTGTAGGAAATAAGAGTCAGTCCCGGTTGAGGTGGTCAGACAGTGAATCCCGACTGAATGCGCTGTGTGAGATGAACAAAGAATGGGTAACCTTTTCTTTTGTCAGTTCTTTACTCAGAGCAGCATGTTCGTGCTGCAGCAGAATCTGAGCGTTTTTCTCTTCTTTTCTAGCTTCCTTTAGCAAGAGGAGCTCTGTTTTCAACTCCTCCACCCTCCTCATTCCCTCTTCCTGAGTCTTGCCTTAAAACAAAAGACACAATATGTGAATCACATCAGCAGGAATAAACCTTTGTAAATGAAGTTGTTCCTGTGAACACATCTTGGTGAACATACTTCTTTCTTCCTCAGAGAACAGACACCTCTGCTCCAAGTGCGCCACCCTCTCGTCCAGCTCCTTCTCGGTCCTTCTGAGCACTTCTCTCAGTCGATTGAGATCTGCCTCCTGCTGTCGAACGGTCGCTCGAGAGTCCTGAACTTTTTGTCTAGCCGACTCCATTTGCTCCTCCATGTCACTCATGGACCTTTGTGAAGATTGAAGCACCAGCTCTTGGTTCTCAAACCTCTTCTCCAGCTCCACTAAAGCATTGTTTGACACCTGCAGCGCTTGCTGGAATTTCTGGGCCTCTTCCTCTTTCAGGCTCAATGCAGCCTGGATTGTTTGTAGCTCAGTCTCTAGTAGCCTGCGGGAAAGTGGAAAATGAATGTTCTGGTATACAGTGAACATCTAACCTGCTTTGAGGATCCAGTAGGCATTAGCTTACGTCGCTTTCTCCACCTGAGAACCAGCAGCAGAATTCTCCTGGGTCTTCTCTCGGAGCTTCAAACGGAGATCCTGCAAACAGAATTAAGGCAGTTTCTTTTTTAATTTATGACTTAAAGATGTCCACAACTGTAAGGACCGTTTCATGTGTCCTAAAGGCAGAGTTTGAACCTGGATTTGATCATTGGCTGTGTCCAGGTATCCCTGCAAAGCCTGGATCTCCTCCCTCAGCTCCCGTATAACAGCTGGAAAATAAAAGAGAATGATCAGTAATCGGATGAGAAAGGAGGCACGCACGCACACGCACACCTTGTATGCACAAGACAGGCGGACAAATCTGGCATATAAGAACTCACCTAACAATCTAGCATTCTCATTCTCCAGCTCTTCGTTCAGAGTTTTGGTCACTTGATGAAGGTTCTCTGTTAAAAATCAAAAAGGAGCCACTACTTTTATTCTTCTATACATGCACGCATGTTTGCATTGCTGCAGTATCTGATGCTCTTCAATTTTACCCAAGTCGTGATTCCTCTCCTTCAGAGAAGTGACAGTAGCCCGGGCAGCTTGCAGGTCAGATTCTAGCACTTTAGCTTGGCCTTCCATGGTAATCTGCAGGACCTTTAACTCCTGGACGCACACACGCACACAAACTATACATAAGCATCTGCTGCAGCCGAAAATGTGATCAGCCAATTGTGTTCTATAACAATGGAAGATGTGTAAATAAGTCATACCTTGTTTTTAACATCCATAGTGTTCCTGGCTTCCATCAAGTCCATTGTGAGTAAATTAATTCTCTTTTTTGTAGTGTCGGCAGAAACCTAAAAGAAAATGCACAAGGTCACACTTTTTTTTAGCAGCTAATACACGCACCGAGGTGTAATAAAGACAGGATTGTTGTTTATTCCCTCCCACAAAAATTGAATAACACAACCAACCACACCTTGTTTTTCAGGAACTCGTTAACTTTCTTGAGCTCTACCAGCTGTCTGTCGAGGGTGGTCACATTGGCAGCGAGGCCGGTCTTCTCCCTGACTGCAGCCAGCAGCTTGGCCTCCACCTTCCTCAGATCCTCTTCTAGAGCCAGCAGGCGACGGTCTTGATCCCCTCGCTGCTGAATGAGGGACCTTATCTGGATGCAAACAAAGCTACGGTCATGGCATTTTTTTCAACACAGCCTCTGTAAAGATCTGTTGATCTGACAAAAGGACACAAGACATTTAAAATAAACAGAAACCACAGCATTTGTTTTAGTAAACCTATAACACAAATGTTCCTCTGGAAAAGTGCCACTACCTCTTTGTCCAAGAGTTTCTGCTGCTTCCTTTCCATGGTCAGGGCATTCTTCTTCTCCTTTACAGAGGAACCGTCAACCTAGGATTTCACAAGGGAATTTCATATTTTTTTCACATTAGCAGATTTTGAAATAGCTCATGTGTTACTGAGGAGCCTTATGGGTAGATTAGTTAGCGTTGCATACTGATGTTAAAGACAACTTACAAGACCATCGACTGACATGGTCCTGCGGACAGGTGACATCAGGGCATTTCTGGAGGGTGACGGAAGTGGCAGAGCGGCTGGAGAAACAGATACGTCGAGATAGATTACAGACAACTTTAGGTTGTATCCAACCGTCAAAGCACTCTGTCCTGGATGCATTTTGCAGATCACGTGTACGCACCCGCCTTGACCAGTCTGAACCGATCCGATTTGTCGAAGGAAGCTGCTCCCTTTGGGTCCCCGGGTCTGATGTCATAGGACCCCGGTGGAGGAGCACAACCTTCGGCCAACAGCACAACATCAGCCAGGTTACGGAGGCAAACATCTACTTCCTAGTTGGTTTAGACAGCTATCGTGCGTTAGCTTGCTTAGTTTTAATGGCTTTTATTCGCGTCGTGTGTAACTACTTAACGTTTCCTTAGCACTAACTGTTAGCGCATGTCAGCTAACATAAGCTACTTAAAAGCTAACGTTAATTGTTGAACAACGTGAGAATACTTTGCCTCCACGCAACTGCTACTTCTGAGCGTCACTCACCTACGTTCTCGTTGAACCTCTTCAAAGGGGCTCTTGAAAAAGACATTTTCAGTCCACCGCTTGCGACTATTTTTGAACTTCCGACCGTAACACAAAGGCTGCAATGTAGCTTCCAGTGACACACAACAACAGCTCGACCGCTGAAATTTCAAAATAATGTCATGCGTGCGTGAGCGGCCAATAGGGAGCCAGGCTTGGATGACGTCGGTTACGTCTGGCCAATAGGAAGCCAGGCTTGGTTGACGTATGTTAAGTATTTGTGGTATTTAGGGTGCAACTTCCCCTAGAACTATTCTAAGGTACCAATATTTACCAATGATCTCAGGACATATAGATAAGCACCAAATGGTGAAATCTGTCAGCGTGCTTCTTCAACCTCCAGGGCTGATTCTAATCGGTGGAGGCGGAGGACCCGTCGGGCCATTTTCAACCTTCAAAACGCAGATCTTTACAAACGATGGAAATATTAACGGCAGCGTTAATGTGTTTCATCACACTGCTGTCACCCATTTTAATGTGCAGGGCCTATTCAATGTCCTTTGATGTTAATGTTTTACTTGGAGATTAGTATAGCATTACAAGTTGTGAGACACCGTAGTATATTCAAAGTTAAAATAGTCCGCTTTGTTCCTATGTGATTATTTTCCAGATGGAAAACACAGAGGGGAACACAGGACGAGGCACCTCAAAGCCCTGCATTGATCTGGAGTCCATATCCAACTGCATGGATCTAATGGCATGTCTTTGTTATTCCCCAATCCGCTGCCTTTACATCCCCAAAACGTCAGTGAGAATCCAACGCAAGACGAGCTTGATGATCGATTTGCAAATATGCAAAGCGTGTGATGCAACTGTTATCCTAGATCTGAAATGTGATAACCAAATCGGATTCCTGCACACCAACTGCTGCTCGACTTAGCCTTTGCTTGTAGATGTCAGTGGTTGGAAGATGCTACATGATGAGGTCTGTCAGAGGGTACTCTGCTGATGGGCAGATAGGAGTAACGGAAGGATTTCACTCACATGCTTGTCGCTTTCATGCGAGGCATTACGTTGCAACTTGTCCTTTTTTTTTCGCCCCGGGAGATAGTTTTTGGAAAAGAGTCAGTCAAAAGAGTTGTCAATCAACCTTGTTTCAGAGCGCTGTTCTCAGTTTCCGAGTGGAAAGCTACTAAAAACTAAAATATAACATTTTGTCAAAAGGTTGAGTGCCCATGTTATTTAATTTAGTCTGTTCCCCAAATTGTTTTGATAGTTTCATCTGTTGGGAGCTTCTCTTTTTTCATTGTGGAACCATTTAGTTCACCATCAGTTCACTCAGTGATCAAACAACCTGATTGTTTGCGTTGAGCCGGCGTTTTCTGAAAAGCCAACAGGCGCTGAAGCAGCAGCCCCCGGCCGGACCTGAAACCCTGGAGCATGTGGAGAACAGAGGTAAATGCTGAGCGAACGCATCTCGGTGCAAAACCATCGGCCGTGGTCCAAAATATTTCATTTTCTCTCATTCCGTTGACTAAAACATACAAACAACATTACAACCCCCCCACATTTTGCATGGTGACGGTCAAAGAATCAGCGCTCCGATTCGTGTATTCGAGGAGCAGCAGTGGGGTGTTGGTGTGATGGTCAATCATCTGCTTCACCCCGGGGAAACTCTGCAGCACGGCGACACACAGACATACAAACACATGTCAGGAATCCAATGATGAGGCACAAGTCAGCATCTAATGCGGCCCGAGGCGCGCCACAAGATGTGAGCTTTTCCGTTTATTTGAAGTGAAAACATTTTTGCTCAGTATCCAAAAGAATGTAAATGGATTGTGACTCCTCTTTTGCTTCTCACCATACTTTGTCTTGGTATCGAGTTGTTCACCTCAGCAGGCTGTGGTGGCACAGCAGGAACCCGGGGGACTTTGCCTTCTCTGGGAGTGGACAGATGAAATGGAGCATCATCGGATTAGCCGTAGGGACCTCATTACCTCCTCCTTGAATTGTTTAGCTTTGCCTACCTGTTGGGCACATCTGTGGGTTTGGGGAACCTTGGTTTGGGGATATCGCTCGATGATGAGACATTAGCCATGACAGCGCTGCTCTCTGGTGGACATGACGGATAGTGCAAAACATCAAACGTGGTCAGCAATATTTAACCGGTACAGTTGCCCCTAGACAGTTCGTATTAAGCAGCACATACTTGGCTGTGGGAGCTCTGCCTGCGATGGGCCGCATGGTCCGGATGGTTTGCCCTTCCCGCTCCTTTCGTTGGGCAGAGTAGGTGGGCCGGCTGGTCGGCCGGCTGAAGTTCGGAGTGGGACGACACGTGTCACAGAAGGATTAGTTCCTCCACATCATCGCCAGTAGGTCAAGTGTCTGTGGAGTCTGTAAATCTACGGTCACCTGGTGGTCTGAAAGGCCTCGGGGGCGGCAGCTTCTTCCTCGGGCGACAGGGCAGTGGAGGTTTCTTGGTCTTCCCAGCAGGGACCACCCCGTGAACATTATTATTATTATTGGGCGCCACACCGAGGAGGAGACTTCCCCTGGGCCCCGAAGACATTGTGAAATTTATTCTTACGACTTGTGTCAATTCTCAAAAAAGTCCTTCTCTGTGTCGAACCTTTGCTGGTATTTGAATGTGAGCTGATCCAAATGGTGGCCTCGTCACTTCAAAGTGGTAAGCTACTCTTCTCCACCCCTCTCTGGTCGGATTGCCCTTGCTTCATGGCAAGATGTCACCTCTCATACCTGCTTTATGTGTTTTTGGAAACACCCCTTGCCTTGTTTGATTGGCTGTTTTATCAGATGAGAAGTCTTTTCCTGTTTTCTCTCAGTTTTTTTGTCAGCTGGTTCACTTCCTCGGGGGGTTTTGTGCACCTTCGATTAAATAATCTTCTACTTAAGCTGTTACTTCAACGTTAATTGACCTTAGTCATCTGTCTGTAATAATGAGGTAGATTTAAAGACAATGATACAATTTAGAATATACATTTCATTTAAATAAAACTATTTTCTGGTCAGTTCTGGACAGTTTTAGTCTTTCTAAAGAAAAACTATCTTCTCCTTCAGGACCCCAACCATTTTGTGACCTTATCTTATTTAATTATGGATCATATTTTTACATTAACATGTATATGCATTATCTTCAAATTGCATCAATATTTTCCATGAAGCAGAGATATTTAAGTATTATGAACAAAAAAACAATTGTAATGCCCCTTAGCTGTGGAAACATGATAAAAGTAGCTTCAGACTACCACATTAGGAGTGATGGGTTAATTGCATTATTACAGGGATTACATTAGTTTACATTAATTTATACGGCTATAGAATATAATAGCATTCTGATATTTAGTCTTTTCAAATGGCGATTGAAGCCGATGAATAATTTGTTTTCATATATGTGAGCTAATATATATATATATATATATATATATATATATATATATATTAAATAAGCGTGTAGTGGGGTGAAAATAAGTTAATTACGCCATTACCAAAAAAAAACGAGGATCCGCATTGGGCGGGTTCTTTTCCCAGTCAGCGCGAGGACTGTTAGGTTTGGGTGAAGGTTTGGGCCCTCAAGCAGACAAGAAGAGGTTTGTAGTTAGATATGTGAACAGAGTTTATTGGCTGGCGAGGATTCTGGCAACGGGGAGGACGAAGAGCCGGGCGATGACGCACACGAGCGTTCGTAGTGGACGAAATAATCTGGCGTCGACGTGATGAGACGCCCAGGTTTATATGGAGGAGGATGATTGGATGCAGGTGTGCCTCGTCCAGTTGCCGCCAACAGCCAGCCACACCCCCTGCCGCACACAAACACAGGAGAACACAGCCAAAACCCAAACAAACAGAAACACAATCACCACAAGGACTTTCTATTTCACAGTAAGTTAACTAAGAAGACAGGACCTCTATCGTAAGTTTTGCGCATTTCCACCACAGAGTTAATATCTATTTAATCCCATGAACTAATGATTTAAATGTCAGCTATTGCTTCTCGATGGTGCGTTTCTTCTTGGCAGAATCGTCTTAACGCGTCTTTATGCTAACTCGACCGTTAGCTAGCAGCTAATGTGACGAGCTAACGGCTCATAAAACGGTTTGTACTTCAGATGGCCGATGGCGATGCGCCCTCGCAGCGACCGCAGGACGACTTCGCCGACATGGTGGAGCTGAAGATCCAATTATAGAAGCAGTTGAAAAACTATTAGGTGTGTAACGTTAACTTTTGTCTCGTGTAAAGCGTTCAATACAAGTTACATATCTTTAGTTCATGCACAATGACCAATATTCCCAAAATTCCAATGAAGTAATACATACACTTCCGGCTCTTACAGAGACTGTTGTCTACTGTAAACTGTTAACAGTTTATGTATTGTCCATAATTTGAAGTAAATTGATGGAAAACAAGTATTGTTTTAGGCACTGGTATGTTTTATAAGTATCGTTTTAGCACTGGTATCAGGAAAACCCCAAACGATACTCATCCATAGTGGATAATTGTATAATTATAACATCTTGAGAGCGAATTGAATGGTGGGGGAAACACCGTACGCTTTGATATTCTCATTGTTTAAATACTACATTTTCTCACTTTTTCATGTATACACTGAGATTTCACACTCATATCTATTAATTATTCTGTTAGTATGATCACAAACATACATGCACAAAGGTGCAGAAAGACAGATGAGTGTTTGTTGCACTTCTTCCCAATGTACAGAGAATTGAAATACACAAACGAGGACACAATTCAAACCTGAAAAACAACAGTTTTATTCATATAGGAATCCATGTATTTATTAGATGATTTATTGGTTCAACTTTTCATAATCAGATTGGGCAAAAATATACTGGTTGGCTATTCGAAACATTTGCACTACAAGTTTTTAACAGCAGAGGTCATCATAGAGTTTGCGATGCATTGAATGAATGAACCTTTTTCTGATACAATTGGCTGGAAAGCTTCACTGGTTCAGAAAGCTTCACTTTGCCATCACTACCGCACAGCCTGTCCAGTCTTCCTGACTGAATTTCCGCCTAAGCTTCATTTAAAAAGGACACCACATTGGGCCAGCACGGACAACGCTCACGTGGGTAATTACGCTACGAGGACAATTTGCTCACCAGTGTCTTCAAAGCCAAATGGCGTACAGATTTCTAAAAGCTCTTTAAAAACCACTAGTCACAATTCTTTCTGTCAAGGTCCTCTTGTGCATCTCTAGTCCATGCTGCTCCAACTGCCGACTTCCACAGTATCACACCAGGCTCTTTAAAGGGGCAGAGTGGCACACTTGTGTCAATTCTGGAACGCACCTGTTGTCCCTAATAAGATGCCCCGTTAGACACTCGATGAAACAAAGTAGATAAAACCGCATTTGCAATAATATATTAACCACTACGCACAGAAAATCAAAACATGCAAACAATAAAAATGGAAGTCAAAGCATGCAGAAATAAATGACTGTATAATTAAAACAAAGTGGTGTCTAGCGGTTACACTTCCATCATTACAGAATTTGTAAAATAATTTGCCGCATTGATACGATGAATGATGTACTTGGAACGATGAACTACGCTTCTGCCCAGACTCCTCTACTTATTCCAGATGCTACCTATAGAAATTCCAGTTTTTGATAATCTGGATAGAATCATTTTCCATTTCCTAGAATTAGACTTAAAACCTTAAAGATATCTAAGCTAAATGGAGGTCTTAAACTTCCAAACTTTAAATATTACTTCTGAGCTGCTCAAATTAAACCTTAGTTTGGATTAAGAATGACACGTACAATGGCTCAATATTGAGAAAAAGTCATGCACAGAACCCTTACAAATTTTGCCTTTTTTTAGAAGCGCCCTTAACGATTGGACAATCCTCTTTCTATTAACTCCTTTTTGGAATTAAAATTTGGAGTTTGGAGAAGTTCCTTGAATCTTTGATATCGGTCATTTTGACTTTGCAGCTGGTAGAGACATGCTGCGCAAATATCCAGGAATATTTCGATTTTCCAACAGAGTTGTGCTTTTTGCCATACATGTTGAAGAATGGCGTTTTACATTTTTAGGGGTTAGGTGTCTTGCTCATGAGACATGGAGCAGCCTGGGTTCAAACCGCCAACCATGTTATTTAAGAGCTGGAGAATATTTCTACACCAAGAGAAAAACCAAATAAATTGATGAAAAATATGTTTTTGCTTTTCTTCCAATTAACTTGTTAGTCTGCTCAGAGTATGAAGTTATGAAGGAAAAATAAAGCATTTGGTGGAAACTAAGAACATATGTAAAATGAACATGTGCTTTACTGCACATTCCTCCCCCCGAAAACACTAACCACCCTTTTGAGGACATATATACGATAATAGATTGTTTATCATATTCTTAATAATGGGAGGTGGTGGGTGGAGATTATGCGGCAGGTGGTGGGCCAAGGTCATTTCCCAGGCATCGATCAGATGAACTTTCAGTCCTTTGAACATTGCTCTGAGCACATTGTTGCACTGCAGCGAGTGCCAGTCACTGTTGGTTAGGGACACAAAAAGGTTTAAAAATTTAGGGTTCCCTGTACGGATGGCGACCAGCGTGCCTGGAGCCCTGTCCAGCAGCCGCACCACTGCCCTACGGATGCTCTGTAGCCTCCTGATGTAGATCTCCATGGGGAAAGTGCCAAAGTGTGCCCAGATGCCAAAGACTACCACAGTGTTGGGGCCTCCGATCAAGCCATCTAGCTCATTGGCAATGTAACGAAGGTCGCTGGTCGAGACAGTTACAATTCGAATTGGGGGGCCGTGGAAGCGGGACGTCACCAAGATGTTGTTTGCAAAGTCCAAGGAGATGTAAGGTCCTGCTTGCTTCGGGCTGTGTAGATCAAACTCCTTTAGACCTGAAGGTATGACAGGGGAAACATATTAAGCTGCTGTGGGAACAAAATCCATCCATTGCCAGATATCCCTGTGGATCAGCTACCTGGTAGAACTACGTTGAGGAACTCAAACCACTGCCTGACGGTGGAATCTCCATACATGTGCACTGCCTTGCCTTTAAGACACTGCGTGATGGCAGACGTGTTGAATTGGTGAATTGTGAGGCCACCTACTGCTCGCCACACGCCCTGGTAGTAATAACCAGAGGGTCCAGATGTCACAGTGGCGCTTTTCACCTTCAGCTGACCTGAGGGGAGGTTTAAGAATAAGCATAAAACAACAAAACCAAGGTAGGAAGTTATTGTACTACCCTTTCTTGATATACTGCTAACAGATGAAGCCAGATTTAAACACGTTAGCTTTGTGCTCTATGCTGCCATCAATCTTTTAAAAGTGGGCTGAATATCGTGAAAACAATAAAAATAAGAAACAGCAATGATCCCACTACTTCTCGCATGTTTCATTCATTACTTGTAACGTAACAGGATACTATACAGCGAGAGAAGTCTTATCGGGTTCAACCAGTGCAGGTCCAGATCAGTCTGTTCGAGACATGGTCATAAAACAATTGGCTTCCCATCCACACACACCCGTGATCCATCACTAAGCCCTTCCCAAAATGCACTCTCTCATAATTTCTCCCTGTGTGTAGAAAAACTACCTCTCTAAACTACGTTGTTCATTCTGTACACATAACATCCATTGCAGTCTCTCCATTCAGGGAAAGGATCCTTCTCTGCCGTTCACCCAAAGGCTTCTTCCCTTTTTTCTCCCCATCAAGAGGTTTAGGGGAGTTTCTTCTGTGCCGATGGAAGGGTTTTGGAAGCGGGGATGTTGAATGTGACTATAAAGCTCTCTGAGGCAAATTTTGAATTAGCAATTTTGGTTTATACAAAAGTAAAATAAATTCAGTGTTTCCATCAAAGAGGGAATCAAACAGAGAAACTGCATTATCGCTCCAACAAAGATGGAATATTGCTGTGTCGCAAATGAAACATGCAGCAAGGAGGAGTTGAATAAGTTGTTAAACAGTATGAGATGGTCATAAGGACGAACAACTACAATAAAATAATAAGGATATAGTTATGCTGTAAGAAATACAAATTTTTTAAAAAAAGAGAGCACTCCTAAATAACCAAAACAAGCTCCTTAAGAGCAATTACGTTTTGTAAAAGGGGTATTAAAGTTATTAAGGTAGTGGTGGCATTAATGCAAATATCAATATTTACCTATTTTTTCTGGCAACAAAGTCACACTTGCAGGTCCTGAAGCCCGAATGTTGACTTTCAGGTTAACACCACTGAAGGAAAGCACACAAAATGTACATCTCAAATATGCTCAAACATTGAGGGCATAGATGGAAAAATGACAAACATTCAAGCACAACTATGGGAAACCGCAAGTAAGATAACGGAAACCTCAACCACAAAACCACTTTGTAATTTCAATGGAAGTTCATATTTCACAGAATCCATGGATCCAATGACTAAGTAATGTGAAATGTGCCACTCACAAGGAGGGAGCCAGAGATGATGATCACTATCTATAGAACATATGTCAGTAACTAGTTGAATTAATGAGAATGCTGCCTCTCTTATCAACATATTATAACAACTCTCAATAATGAAAGCTTAACGTTAACTTCAAGTTTATTAGCGTATTGAAAACAGGCTCCTGCAGGCTGTAGCCCAAAACAACAGTAAACATTGCTAAACGCGATAAAGAAAAATATCAGAGCAAAAATAATATTATGTTCCAAAGAAATGTCAACCGGTATGACTGACTCTTTGGCCTTACATTTAAATACATTTTACCTTTTGAAACATTCCACAAAGGAGATACATAGGAAACCCAGGATGTGTATATTTAGAAGCCGCACAAAAGTGTGTCTACTACCTCACCTGTGAAAGAGCTTCTCCTCATTGGCGCTGATGTTTTGTATCGCTCCTCCCATGAAGTGGTTGATCCTCGTATCACAGCCCAGGTTCTTTGGCTTGTAGCAGAACCAAGGCTCGCCTGTACGCAGGTCAGTAAAGTTACACAGCGGCTGATTTGTTGGCCGAAGGCAGACATCGCAAATGGTGGTTTCAGAGAGAGAGCCTGAGCGGAAGACGCTCTTGAAGTAAATCCTGTCGGGCTGTTCTTTGTTCAGCCTGTCCAGCACTGAGAAGGCCTCACCAGGGTGAACCAGAGTCACCTGATTGGAAAGAGAACCACAATCACTTTCACGAAGTTAAATCGCATTGAAGCTCCTCAAATAAAATTGATAAAGATTTATGTCTTCAAGATCGCCACCTGATTGCAGTCCAATTATTCCCCTAAACACTTCCCTGATTGTCAAATCAAAGCTCAACAACAGTATTTAGAAAGGTCTGTCAAGCTATAAATTTTGACCGTAGGATGGAGGCTGTGCATTCTCATATGAAAACATTTTTTTGAGAGTTGGTTGACCTTATTTGAACTTGTTAAAAAAAAAAAATCAAGAGTGTGTGTCTGTGATGTCATTGTCCGTTTCTCCGAGGTGATTCCATCAACCTGATTGAGAGCAGCTGGGGGTTCCGGCGGTATAAAAGCGCATGGTTGCTGCCTGCCAGCGTCGCTGGTTTCCCTGGCCAGCATCTGCATCTTTGTTTGGGTCTCTTGGCGTTTCATTTATGTTCACAACACTCTACCTTGCATGATCAAGCACCCACACTGATATGACTGAAACTACTGACGCACACACACCTCATATTTGCTTTACTTTTGGTTTTGCTACTTTACTTAAATAAATATACTTTTATATCGGCTTTGTAGTCGGCAGTAGTCTAGCAGCTACCAACATGTTCCAGTGCACTTTCAGTCCTAAAGTGGTCAGTTTGCCACTCGGCTTTGCACTGTGTCTCTCCCGAATTTGTAATCTCCTTTGAGCCTTTGTCTCATGACAAGAGCAAAGTCCTAAAAATTGAGTAAATGTTTTGTTTTGGTATGAACTTACCATGTTGCTTTCTATGTCACCTAACTACTTACATGAGATAATAACATTACCTTACTTCCAAGACTAAGGTGTATGCAAATGTGAAGTTACTTTTATATGCCAAGCTGCTTCTCGAGATTTAACGTTGGCAGCACCGTCTTGTTTCATCATATTTAAAACCCCGGGCAAAGTTAAGATGAGAAATATGATAAGCACCATCCACATCAGCCAAACAGCATTTTGTTGGCAGTATCTTACAGGCTTTCTAATCATGCTATTAACACTAAGACCAACTAACTAGCAGTTAAATAAATCTTCTACTGACAGTACTATACACATGAAAACCTGCTGTACGAAAAGTCTCAGGTTAATAAATCATTACCTGTTACCTTAAACTCCATAGGGACTCTGTAATAATAGAAAATTAGAAGAGGCAAAACTTTGTGAACAATGTATTATGATAGTAAAAACACTTTATGTACCGATTCATTGAATATCATGGTTTTAGCATCACCTCAACCAGTGCGTCTCCTTCCCAGAGTAAAGAGAACACAGCAGAGTAGCTCCCATTCAGATGATCCACAACTTGCCCGACCACACCTGCTTCAAGCTTCCGGTTATGCAGACGGGCGGTTATGAAGTCCCCCCCAGACTTCTTGGGACGACCCTGGAAGTCAAAGGTTTGTATCATAACCTCCAGCTGGTCCCCGACATGCCACTGCCCCCCTTTCCTTCCTGGGAGAATGGTGAAGGTGCTGTGGGCTGGATCAGTGGTCTGCTCCAAGGAAATAGGAGATGGTAAAAGTGGAGTTTCAGGCCAAGCAATGGAGTCTAGTATGAGACGTTCCTCCAAAGCGTCCTGGGGGGACAGCGGCTGGAAGGTGCAGAAGCTGCGATTAACAATATGATGAGGGGAGACGCTCGGCTTGATGATGGTGGACTTGACTTTCGGCTGAAAGGGGGTCGAAAGAGAGAAGATGTCAAAATACATCAAACATTGCATGGCCTTTTGAGTTGCAAGGGTTGGGTTGTTGGATAGTGCTCTATTAGTATGGTCTGCTTCTCCATACTGCAGGTGTTTGGGACAGTTGGGCCAAGATTTATACTTCAGTAAGAACAAATGAAAACCAGTAGGTTGGGCAACGTTTTTGTCTGTAGATATCTAGGCAATTATATACTTTTATAATCCACTATTATCACATTTTTTACAATGATCCCAGTTTAACTTTCACACTGACCATGTCTCTCTCTTGACTACCCCGCCCTTATATCTTCCCAGATGATTGCAGATTGTGTCCATCTGTGTCTGGTTGAAGCGCCCTCCCGTTGTGTACATAAAGGAAGTACTCTGTTGTTCGTTGCAAGTTTGTCTCATACCGACTGTACAGGTTCTCAGGACGTCAATATCCCAATGCCTAGTAAGTGATTTACTAATAGTTTGAAGTTTACGACATTGTCCGGATTCCGGCTCTGTCTGAGCCTTTTAAACTTCTGCATTAAACTATTTTTGTGTACCGGACCTTGCCTGTCATTGAATTTATGAATAGAACCTTCTGTGACTTCTACATCCTGTGGCTATGCTTGTCAGTTGGAGTAGTGCTAGTTTCATCCTTTGACTAGTTTCATCCTTTGACTAGAGCTGCTGCTGTCAGCAAGTCAAGGTGCAGGATTGAGGGAAAATACAATTTTAATAAAAATCCAAATATTTGCAATGAAGGACATTGAAACACATTTTAAAACTGCCACAAAACCTGAATAATAAATAATTACAAAATATAAACAAGTTCTTACTTGCAGAATGTCCATGTGACGAAGCACAAAGATCAAGGTAAATGCCATCAGAAAGAGGACGATGGCGCCAAAAGCTTTTCTTGTACAAAATGTCTTCATGGTGAGAAGTCTTCACCTTCAGTGTAGCACTTACTCTGGAACAGAGTATAAAGAAAGATCTATAAAAGAACAGGGCTCTCAATAGATATAATCTAACATTTTTAAATCATTGGTTTTCTTCTGATGACTAAATATTATAAATGAATGGGTAATCACTTTTTTGGGAAAGCCTTTATTTTTTTGTATTTTTAAACTCAAAACTACACATCTGATCATCGCCAAGGCAGAATTCCACCTGGTGCAACATCTTGACCAGCGACTCTTCTTGCTGTCGTCCTTGTACACTTTGCTGTGTTCTCAACTTTCTGTCATTTGACTGCTGTGTTTTGAAGTGCCAACAATATCACATTTAGCCAGGATGTTTTTCAAACCATTGTCTTTTAGGGACACTGTGGTGATCCTCTGCAGACTGTGCCACGCAGGATTAATGTTGAGCTGGAAGTAGTCTAGCAGCTACCAACATGTTCTGGGGCACTATCAGTCCTAAAGTGGTCCGTTTGCCACTCACCTCCCCTTCTGTTTGATACGTCGTGGAATTCCTCAGCAGTTTGTCGCACCTGTTTTTACTTCTAATGTAAAAAGCTCTCTACATCTTGAACTATCTGAATGAATCACCTGGTGGTTTCAGGGGTCAGATCAACTTACACCGGAAGTAATCAAATTTGCAATAACTGCGTTAAAATATTTTATCACATGTTTACCATTTACAAAGTTCCAGCTGAACTCTAATATCTGCTATCTAGACTTCTGTTTGACAAAGGTCACGCTGGCCCACGGACCAATCTCAGCGCATGTTAATGGCAAACCATATCATCCCGATATACTTTAAATTGAAAAGTTGTGACTGTTGCGCATGGAGAAGACTGTGCAGGGTTAGCGATTCCATATCCAGCTGCTCCATGTCCTGTGTCGAAGTGTCCTTGAGCAATACCCCTAACTGCTCCCCGGTGGCACCTTTATAGCAGGACACTACTCCCTCTGTGTGGCATGAGTTACATGCAGACAATACTTTCCCTTTCGAGGAATAAAAAAAGGATACTTTCTTCTTATTTTCATACTTCGAGAACCTTGAGTCTCATACATGTTTATAGTCATAACAAAAAGGGTAACCATGGATTAAATCTGATCTAATAGACTAACTCCCAAATCTTATGAACATACTGTTGTCAATGTTTAAATGTTAATATCTTACTACAAATACTGTTATAAGATCAAATGTAGTTGATGACCCTTTACCAAAAAAAACCAACTCATTTCTGCTTACTTTGTTCACCATACTGAAATAAACCATTTTTACTGACGTACGTATGTTGAATAACCTTGAGATGATACTTGATGGCTAGACCTTCAAGTCCTTGCTACCGCGCACATTGGGGCACCGGTCAAGCGGCTACAAACGCGGCAGAGAATGCCTGAGGCCGTCGGACAAAGCGTCCGCAAGTCAGTTGTCATTAACCGCGTGGAGAGACGCCGAGCATGAAACTTTGCAAACTTTATCGTTAATATTATCATGGTCTTAAGTCTTTTCTGTCAACATTTGGGAGGGATCTGAATAATTTGCGAGGAACACGCTAAGGATGTCATGTCACATGAGAAATGTGGAGCAGATTCCGGTGACATAGTTTCATATTTCTTAGTTTTATGCAATCTTTAGAAGGCAAAGTTCAAGATCACACTGCTCAAATTAGAAAAGAATCAGGTGGGAGGAGTTCGGTCTTTTAAAACTCTAAAAAACAATGGAAATGGTTTTAACTAAAAACGATTAACTACAGTGTCCCCTGGTCTTTAAATATCATAGGTTTAGGGGTGCACTATGTTTTGACATATTAAGCCACTCCCCATAGAAGATCATTGTTCCATACGTCTGAAAACAATGAGATATCAACAAGCTTTATATGATTTCTGATGACATAGAACCAATATTTATCCACAGAAAATCCTGCGAGTATTTGAATCAGCGTTTAGGAGACCTGGGAGCCAAGTTTGTTTTTACTAAATTGAAAATGGTAAAAAAGCTAAGTAGGCGAATTTAAATACCATGATTTACTTTTTTTGTAGCACATGTCTGGCAAATTTAATGTCAATTGGGCATCAGAGGTTAACGTAGTTATTTTCAAATTTCTACGCTATAGACATTTTGAAATGTAAAACTCGTTGTTGGAAAAACTGCAAATAATGTGTGTCATATCAATAGGGCTAGACTACACAAGGTTTTTGCTACTCTCAGCTGGCAGACATATTGTCTGCCGAGATTAGGGGCGCTGGCCTCGGGACGGACGTTCTGTCCCGTGAGGGTAAACAATAAGTCCTCTGTACGTGCGTAACCATCCCTATGTTTTGATGACATACCTGCAGTATATATTCCTGCTCCAAAGATGAAAACCTTTGAGCAGGCTTGGCGCATGACTTGTATGTGTGTCAACTCGGTCTCCTGTTTGCGAACATTAAATAACCTGTTTTGATGATTTTACGGCGGTGTCGAGTGAATTTTTCTGACACTCGTGCAAGTTTTTTATAACATTACATGGCAATAGTGATTTACCGCTAAGCTGGGGTAAAGTGAGACACAAGACCACTTGTTAAAAAACAATAATTTTCACTGCCCTCTGTCCTGAAGACATTCTGCAATTTCCTTTGCTTGGAAACATCCTGAATTAATGGGAAATGTGTCAATTTTACTGATATACCATTGTAGCTCGCCTAGAGAAGAGCAAATGGAAAAAGTGTCTTCCATTACCCCGCTCTCCCCTAATAATAATAATAATAATAATAATTCTTTGAAACACGTTAGGGCCTCGCCCGACTTTCAGTCAGCTCAGGCCTTAAGAACAAGAGTGACCGATCCCACATGTTGCTGTCATCTGCTGCAGTAGGGCAGCAATAAGTTGGTTCACATTGACGTGTTTGACGTAAGCAAGCATCTGTTGAAACCACCCGTAACTGATCTGATGAAAGAACTGGTCCGGCCTGTTTGTAAAATGAAAGCGGTTCCATATATTGAGTACGTAGCTGTTAAGAGGAAATGAACAGAGAAAGACATATTTGGTTTGAGAGACGTCATTCCTCTTCTCCCATTGTCTGTCCAAATATTCCACATAAAACAAAATGCCTTCAAGGAAAAAAAAAAAAAAGAATTTGACAACAAATGAGGATATTTACCCCCTCACACATCTGCATCATAGAAGGGTTCTACTTATATCTACTATTGCAAAAAAAAAAAAGTCTCAACGTAACAATTTGCGGAACTTTCCCTTGTAGCATCATTACTATTTGTCGAAGGTATTTGACCTTTCTTGAAGCTGTGCATTGTATGTAATATGCTTGGTCGAACCGGATAATTTGAGTCTTTTATCTCCAATTGAACCGTTTCCTATTAAAGTTGTTTATTTTGTCATGCAGTCCAGTTGACTTGTGTCGGGGGAGAATTTGTTGAGGTGCATATTGTGAGAGTCTCAAGAACTCATATGTGACCTTTCTTGGGAAACTCGTGACCTGACCTAGTCTACGATGAAAGCCATATGTGGCTTGGACAGACCATATCATGTTCTTCTATTTACCTTTCTCCTGTGTTTTCCTGTCTGTCAAAATGATTGACTTGGTCCCACTAAGAGGGTCGTGGAGGTTCCCAAAACAACATCTGGTTAGCATTCCTCGAACCTTCAGGAGATGTATAAAAGCTCCTTGTCCCCCATAGAAACTTTGTCAGATCTTCCTGCTCCTTTTGGGGGAAGGAACTTTCTGCCCCTTTTCAGCTGAATTGTAGTCATTTGACTTCGGTCTGTGCTTACGGCTTGTGCTGATCTCTGTATTCTTTATCATTTTTCTATATCCTAGTTAGTAATAAATACTTAATCACAAAGCAAGTTCAAGATACTTTTGATTTCTCACATGGGCTAAATCCACAAATTTCCACCACAACTTGCAACTGTTTGTTTACACACCATAATCCAAATATGTCTTTAAAAAAGAAAAAAGTTCCTCATTCATCTTTGGAGTGATGGAAGGCATTTTGATTTTATAAAAGGTTGAGGAAGTTCACATTTAAGATGAAGACTTGTGTATTGTGGGTAACTGAGTTGATTAATAATACAAAATAAACTGTAAAATCTATTAGATCCCCTGCCTTTAGTGCTTAAAATGGCATTTCCACTACAAACGGCACATAATTCTGGTATTGAATTGCAATTTTTTTGACTGAAATGACAAAGCTAGATCTGGCTTGACTTTCCAGTGACAAAGGGGCACTAAAAGGAAGCAGAGACACCTTTTTCAGTCGCTTTTCTTGTATTAATGTCAGGATATTGTATCATGTCAGCCTGACATGCATGCATGACTTGTATGTCTTTAAATTCTGTCTTCTGTTTGCAAACATTAGAGCCTGATTAATGATTTTACACCTGTGTCAAGTATAACTGTTCTAATAGACAGTATGTCTAATATTTTTTTTGTAAGAACACCTTTTTCTTGTAACAAAACTTTGTTCGTAGTAAATAATCAGCTTCTTGCTTCTTTTCTGGTGTATTTTAATCCTGATACTTTTACTAACATCAAGTTTGATTCTATGAACACGGCCATATTTTTAACTATGTAAATATCAAACTGAGAAAGTATCCAAATAACACAGTTAAATAACACAATTGGATAAATGTAGTAGAAGTCAAATGCAATGTCAAACGAACACATAAGTTACAATATAACTGAAAATTGGCTCCATATTTCATTTGTTTAAGCATTTCACGTGACTTACCTGAGCAAATATTCCTTTGGAGATTCTAACTGACAGGATGTGAATAGTCACTTGTTTTAACCGGTTGACCGACTCAACGTACTCTGTGCGTGACTTTCAGGCTTTGTTAGTGACTTCAAACAGATTTGCATTCTGAATCTACGTCACAGTCAATTAAAAATGCAGGAACAATGGAGGGTCATGTTTCATGTTAAAGAAACCTTTTGCAATAGCAATCATGACTCCAGACAGCAATACGTCGTTATTTAAACCACAATAGTTATGTACAGTGCAAGTTTCTAAAAGCTGCGACAAAAACACGATACTCCACCTGTTGTTCTGGCGGTGAATTGCTCTGCAACACACGCAAGACTTTTAGAACCATGAATTGAAACGAGTGCGTCGATGCAACGACGCAGAAGCATGCGCCAGCCTTAACACCTCTCTGGTTCCGCTCTGGCTTCCACTGAAGCAACACCCCACTCTGGGTTGGCACATCCATTTAATCCCATGCTGATCAGCTACAGGAGTGACGTCGCCAGCACACCTGAAGAGAATCACACCCACTCGCACAGACACGCGCAAACACAAACAAGGCGCGTAACACTGCAAACACAGCAAAACACTCGACTAGGTCACGACTCTTTGCTGTCCTTGCGCCGAAATGGTGAAACGAGCTCTCTGAAGACACCAGGACCGCAGAGAGCCTTCACATCTTCCGTCCTAAACTCAAGACACACCTCTTCAGACTCTATCTCGACTAAAGACTAACAAATTGTAGCACTTAAATTGTACTTGTAACGTCACTCATCTATAGCAAATTGTAAATTGGCTTATTTGAGGAAATTGCACTTTCTTGTTTCTTGTTCTCCTGAGTTTGTACCCTATGGTTGAATGCACTTATTGTACGTCGCTTTGGATAAAAGCGTCCGCTAAATGACATGTAATGTAATGTAATGTTATCTCGTTATTCCAAGTGACTTCTGAAAGATTCCACAACGCCGAAAGTAAAGGAATGTCTGGCATCAAAAATATTAACTCAAACGGTCCAACATTTGTCTGGTGGAAACATATGTCTGTTTTCTTTAATCCATAGTTCTTTAATCTTTATTATTTGTAAACATAATAAACCTGGGATTACCGGTTACAGGGTTGACCTCAAACAGCTTGATGTCTGTCTGTTTGTCATTGTTCAGATGGGTTTGGCCGTGATTAATAAAACAAAGCACAACATTCTGCAGTCTTTCTTTCTGGGCGGGTTCGCTTTTACAATTCAAAGACAATTGGAAGGTAATTCGAGAGATTGAACAAGTCAAGGCACCTCAGATTGGCAATGACAATTGAAGACATGAGAGAGCCTTTAGCAGTGTTTTGTTTTGGGGTAGGCTACACTCTACAGTAGCCTGTTTTCAATACACTAACAACCAAGTTAACATCTCCAACAGCTCCTTTTGCTTTTTAACAGGTTCAAAAAAGGACAACCCACTATCCTAAAAGGCAGTCTCACTCCTACAGTTCCATGCATACCAAAACAACATTTACACATACTGTTGATGAGCTTTGATTTGACAATTGCTAATTAGGGAAGTGTTTAGGAGAAACATTTATAGAAAGGATCTGGTGGAGAACTTGAAGACATCTTTAATGATTTGAGGAGCTTTGATGTGATTTAACAAAAATATCTCAATCAGGTGACTCTGGTTCCCCCTGGTGAGGCCTTGTCAGTGCTGGACAGACTGAGGCTCTCTCTCTGAAACCACCATCTGTAACGTCTGCCTGCGGCCAACAAAACAGCCGCTGTAAAACTACACTGACCTTCGTACAGGCAAGCCTTGGTTCCTGAGCTGTGATACAAGGATCAACCACGTCATGGGAGAAATGAAACCACATCAGAGCCAATGAGGAGAAGCTCTTTTACAGGTGTGCGGCTTCTAAATACATACATCCTGGCATGTCTATGGTCTCCTGGTGGAATGTTTCAAAAGTCAGCCCCTTTTTTATACCAATTGACACCAAGATATGTTCATTCATTTAGAGTTGTGTTTAATATTTATTTTCCTTTTTAGCTCTATTTTGTTCTTGATCAATGCCAGAGGGAATATCTTCCTTTATCTAATTTGCCGCTATATTCAACACACTAGCAGTTGACTGTTTAGGGTTTGGTAGGGTAGTGTATCATTCACTTAGCCCCATCCTCCACGGATACCCTGAAGCCCACACTCGCTGAATACGTAATATTTTTTTTTACAATATGTTATTGAAGGCTATATCAGGATGTCAAAGGGATCCAGCATTTAAAACGTGTCACAATTGGCCAAAGCTACCCTTTGACTAGACTGGACTTCACTTGATTGGAAAAGAGAAGAGGTACATTTGTTAATAAGCGCAATATATTCAAATTAAAAATAATTGAAAAAAGTATTTATGGGACAAATTCACATTTTTTCATTCTTCAGTTTTTGATATTAAGGTCTTATATTTTTCAGTTGCAATACTTTCGGTTGAGGAGGTTTTTAGCCTTCTTTGTTAAGCTGTCACTGATAATTAGACATCCATCTCAGTGAATCAAGACGGATCAAAGCCGGAAAGTCTGTATATGAAAATTTAGTAAACTTGAAAAACTAAAATCTGCAACTGGCAAATATAAGACATCAAAGATCAGAATAAAGGGTTTCTTTAATCCATTGTCCTTTAATCCTTTTTTTTTTACAAACATAAACCTGTAACCAGGGATTCGGTGGCTTGATTCAAAGAAGTTACAAACCAGTTTGACAAACCAGCCTGTTGTCAGTCTGTCATTGTTCAAGGGTGAAACCCTCAGCAATTATGCCTCATCTTGTAAATTACAGTGAGACCTACGCCTATATATCCTGTCCATGAATACCACAAACAGGATTGGTGACAAGGTGCAGCCCTGGCGAAGGCCAACCCGCACCACAAACAAGCGACTTACTGCAGAGAACCTGAAGACAGATTGGATGGCCCCAAGTAGGGAGCCCCTCACCCTGTACTCCTGCAGCATATCCCCCAGTATATTGCAGGGGGCCTGGTGGTAAGATTTCTCCAGGTCCAAAAAATACATGTAGACCAGATTAGCATACACCCCCTCCATGATCAGCTGGTCCGTTGATGAAATCTACATTGTTCCTCTTCAATCCGTGGTTTGACTATCGGCAAAAAGCTTTAGCAGGGAGGCTGAGTAGTGTGATACCTCTGTAATTGGCATACACTCTCTGGTCCCCCTTTTTGATGAGAGGTACTATGACCCAGGTCTACCACTCCTTAGGCACTGTCCCAGACTTCCATGCAATGTTGAAGAGCCGTGTCATCAAGACAGCCCTGGAAAAACTACTACCCTCAGCATCTCTGGATGGATCTCATGGGGCCTTGCCTCTGCAGATTTGTTTGACTACCTCAGTGACCTTCACCAGGCAATTTGACGATTCGTAGACGTTGAAAAGACGTCTATGTTTAGACCACATTTCAACGTGATTTTAGAATACGGTAATATTTCATCCTCTCTTGCGTGCTATATCATTATTTTAGAGGTTTAAAAAGAAACTACGTCCACATTTGTAAGTTTACCACCGATATTATAAATCACGTTGAAAACGGGTCTATACGCGAACGTCTTTTCAACGTCTACGAATAGACGTTGAAACAACTTTCACTTTTAAACCATTTTGCAACGTGTTTTCAACGTCGGGACATAGACGTCTTTTAAACGTCTTTTCAACGTTGAAATGCTTGCTGGTTGAAATGTGGTCTAAACGTAAACGTCTTTTCAACGTCTATGAATAGACGTTGAAACAACTTTCACTTTTGAACCAATTTGCAACGTCTTTTCAACGTCAAGGCCATAGACGTCTTTTAAACGTTGTTTCATCGGATAAATTGCTCGCTGGAAACTTACAAGTTACATACTTAGTCACAGTTGTCATGTTAACAGCCCTTAACAAGGACAAACACATTATTTTGTTCAATTGCATTTATTATAAATATAACACTATACATATAACACTTTTCCTAATTAAAAACAATACAAAAATAAAATATATATTTCAGGGAAATGAACTATGGATTTAAAGGTGCAGAAACAACAATTCTGTGTTTGAAGACCCTTTTTCTGAATCATTTGAACTTCATTTTTAGATTCTGTAACAAGATGTGGGTCTGAGTCACTTGAGTTGGGATAGTATACCTGAAATCAGCTGCATCTCCCTCATCCTCACCTGAGGATTCTTTGTGTAAAGGGAGTCAGAGTGCAGAGGACACCCCTCAATTGCAGATTTCTCTGGTCAACGTGTTTATTCAATTCAAACCATTTTATTTTGTTCAGCTTTGCAATCTGAAAACATGCAACATCTTGTCCCAAAACCCCCAAAATGTAAAAAACCTTCAACCGGGAGAAACCTGAGGAGAAAACAGCAAGGCAGTAGGTGTGTAGAGTATGAACAATTTAAAGATGTACAGTACATCCAATTCCTACGACAGAAATGATTCTAATATTGTGGATTACTAAGCCAGGAAGCCAGATTTAAACACGTTAGCTTTGTGCTCTATGCTGCCATCAATCTTTTAAAAGTGGGCTGAATATCGTGAAAACAATAAAAATAAGAAACAGCAATGATCCCACTACTTCTCGCATGTTTCATTCATTACTTGTAACGTAACAGGATACTATACAGCGAGAGAAGTCTTATCGGGTTCAACCAGTGCAGGTCCAGATCAGTCTGTTCGAGACATGGTCATAAAACAATTGGCTTCCCATCCACACACACCCGTGATCCATCACTAAGCCCTTCCCAAAATGCACTCTCTCATAATTTCTCCCTGTGTGTAGAAAAACTACCTCTCTAAACTACGTTGTTCATTCTGTACACATAACATCCATTGCAGTCTCTCCATTCAGGGAAAGGATCCTTCTCTGCCGTTCACCCAAAGGCTTCTTCCCTTTTTTCTCCCCATCAAGAGGTTTAGGGGAGTTTCTTCTGTGCCGATGGAAGGGTTTTGGAAGCGGGGATGTTGAATGTGACTATAAAGCTCTCTGAGGCAAATTTTGAATTAGCAATTTTGGTTTATACAAAAGTAAAATAAATTCAGTGTTTCCATCAAAGAGGGAATCAAACAGAGAAACTGCATTATCGCTCCAACAAAGATGGAATATTGCTGTGTCGCAAATGAAACATGCAGCAAGGAGGAGTTGAATAAGTTGTTAAACAGTATGAGATGGTCATAAGGACGAACAACTACAATAAAATAATAAGGATATAGTTATGCTGTAAGAAATACAAATTTTTTAAAAAAAGAGAGCACTCCTAAATAACCAAAACAAGCTCCTTAAGAGCAATTACGTTTTGTAAAAGGGGTATTAAAGTTATTAAGGTAGTGGTGGCATTAATGCAAATATCAATATTTACCTATTTTTTCTGGCAACAAAGTCACACTTGCAGGTCCTGAAGCCCGAATGTTGACTTTCAGGTTAACACCACTGAAGGAAAGCACACAAAATGTACATCTCAAATATGCTCAAACATTGAGGGCATAGATGGAAAAATGACAAACATTCAAGCACAACTATGGGAAACCGCAAGTAAGATAACGGAAACCTCAACCACAAAACCACTTTGTAATTTCAATGGAAGTTCATATTTCACAGAATCCATGGATCCAATGACTAAGTAATGTGAAATGTGCCACTCACAAGGAGGGAGCCAGAGATGATGATCACTATCTATAGAACATATGTCAGTAACTAGTTGAATTAATGAGAATGCTGCCTCTCTTATCAACATATTATAACAACTCTCAATAATGAAAGCTTAACGTTAACTTCAAGTTTATTAGCGTATTGAAAACAGGCTCCTGCAGGCTGTAGCCCAAAACAACAGTAAACATTGCTAAACGCGATAAAGAAAAATATCAGAGCAAAAATAATATTATGTTCCAAAGAAATGTCAACCGGTATGACTGACTCTTTGGCCTTACATTTAAATACATTTTACCTTTTGAAACATTCCACAAAGGAGATACATAGGAAACCCAGGATGTGTATATTTAGAAGCCGCACAAAAGTGTGTCTACTACCTCACCTGTGAAAGAGCTTCTCCTCATTGGCGCTGATGTTTTGTATCGCTCCTCCCATGAAGTGGTTGATCCTCGTATCACAGCCCAGGTTCTTTGGCTTGTAGCAGAACCAAGGCTCGCCTGTACGCAGGTCAGTAAAGTTACACAGCGGCTGATTTGTTGGCCGAAGGCAGACATCGCAAATGGTGGTTTCAGAGAGAGAGCCTGAGCGGAAGACGCTCTTGAAGTAAATCCTGTCGGGCTGTTCTTTGTTCAGCCTGTCCAGCACTGAGAAGGCCTCACCAGGGTGAACCAGAGTCACCTGATTGGAAAGAGAACCACAATCACTTTCACGAAGTTAAATCGCATTGAAGCTCCTCAAATAAAATTGATAAAGATTTATGTCTTCAAGATCGCCACCTGATTGCAGTCCAATTATTCCCCTAAACACTTCCCTGATTGTCAAATCAAAGCTCAACAACAGTATTTAGAAAGGTCTGTCAAGCTATAAATTTTGACCGTAGGATGGAGGCTGTGCATTCTCATATGAAAACATTTTTTTGAGAGTTGGTTGACCTTATTTGAACTTGTTAAAAAAAAAAAATCAAGAGTGTGTGTCTGTGATGTCATTGTCCGTTTCTCCGAGGTGATTCCATCAACCTGATTGAGAGCAGCTGGGGGTTCCGGCGGTATAAAAGCGCATGGTTGCTGCCTGCCAGCGTCGCTGGTTTCCCTGGCCAGCATCTGCATCTTTGTTTGGGTCTCTTGGCGTTTCATTTATGTTCACAACACTCTACCTTGCATGATCAAGCACCCACACTGATATGACTGAAACTACTGACGCACACACACCTCATATTTGCTTTACTTTTGGTTTTGCTACTTTACTTAAATAAATATACTTTTATATCGGCTTTGTAGTCGGCAGTAGTCTAGCAGCTACCAACATGTTCCAGTGCACTTTCAGTCCTAAAGTGGTCAGTTTGCCACTCGGCTTTGCACTGTGTCTCTCCCGAATTTGTAATCTCCTTTGAGCCTTTGTCTCATGACAAGAGCAAAGTCCTAAAAATTGAGTAAATGTTTTGTTTTGGTATGAACTTACCATGTTGCTTTCTATGTCACCTAACTACTTACATGAGATAATAACATTACCTTACTTCCAAGACTAAGGTGTATGCAAATGTGAAGTTACTTTTATATGCCAAGCTGCTTCTCGAGATTTAACGTTGGCAGCACCGTCTTGTTTCATCATATTTAAAACCCCGGGCAAAGTTAAGATGAGAAATATGATAAGCACCATCCACATCAGCCAAACAGCATTTTGTTGGCAGTATCTTACAGGCTTTCTAATCATGCTATTAACACTAAGACCAACTAACTAGCAGTTAAATAAATCTTCTACTGACAGTACTATACACATGAAAACCTGCTGTACGAAAAGTCTCAGGTTAATAAATCATTACCTGTTACCTTAAACTCCATAGGGACTCTGTAATAATAGAAAATTAGAAGAGGCAAAACTTTGTGAACAATGTATTATGATAGTAAAAACACTTTATGTACCGATTCATTGAATATCATGGTTTTAGCATCACCTCAACCAGTGCGTCTCCTTCCCAGAGTAAAGAGAACACAGCAGAGTAGCTCCCATTCAGATGATCCACAACTTGCCCGACCACACCTGCTTCAAGCTTCCGGTTATGCAGACGGGCGGTTATGAAGTCCCCCCCAGACTTCTTGGGACGACCCTGGAAGTCAAAGGTTTGTATCATAACCTCCAGCTGGTCCCCGACATGCCACTGCCCCCCTTTCCTTCCTGGGAGAATGGTGAAGGTGCTGTGGGCTGGATCAGTGGTCTGCTCCAAGGAAATAGGAGATGGTAAAAGTGGAGTTTCAGGCCAAGCAATGGAGTCTAGTATGAGACGTTCCTCCAAAGCGTCCTGGGGGGACAGCGGCTGGAAGGTGCAGAAGCTGCGATTAACAATATGATGAGGGGAGACGCTCGGCTTGATGATGGTGGACTTGACTTTCGGCTGAAAGGGGGTCGAAAGAGAGAAGATGTCAAAATACATCAAACATTGCATGGCCTTTTGAGTTGCAAGGGTTGGGTTGTTGGATAGTGCTCTATTAGTATGGTCTGCTTCTCCATACTGCAGGTGTTTGGGACAGTTGGGCCAAGATTTATACTTCAGTAAGAACAAATGAAAACCAGTAGGTTGGGCAACGTTTTTGTCTGTAGATATCTAGGCAATTATATACTTTTATAATCCACTATTATCACATTTTTTACAATGATCCCAGTTTAACTTTCACACTGACCATGTCTCTCTCTTGACTACCCCGCCCTTATATCTTCCCAGATGATTGCAGATTGTGTCCATCTGTGTCTGGTTGAAGCGCCCTCCCGTTGTGTACATAAAGGAAGTACTCTGTTGTTCGTTGCAAGTTTGTCTCATACCGACTGTACAGGTTCTCAGGACGTCAATATCCCAATGCCTAGTAAGTGATTTACTAATAGTTTGAAGTTTACGACATTGTCCGGATTCCGGCTCTGTCTGAGCCTTTTAAACTTCTGCATTAAACTATTTTTGTGTACCGGACCTTGCCTGTCATTGAATTTATGAATAGAACCTTCTGTGACTTCTACATCCTGTGGCTATGCTTGTCAGTTGGAGTAGTGCTAGTTTCATCCTTTGACTAGTTTCATCCTTTGACTAGAGCTGCTGCTGTCAGCAAGTCAAGGTGCAGGATTGAGGGAAAATACAATTTTAATAAAAATCCAAATATTTGCAATGAAGGACATTGAAACACATTTTAAAACTGCCACAAAACCTGAATAATAAATAATTACAAAATATAAACAAGTTCTTACTTGCAGAATGTCCATGTGACGAAGCACAAAGATCAAGGTAAATGCCATCAGAAAGAGGACGATGGCGCCAAAAGCTTTTCTTGTACAAAATGTCTTCATGGTGAGAAGTCTTCACCTTCAGTGTAGCACTTACTCTGGAACAGAGTATAAAGAAAGATCTATAAAAGAACAGGGCTCTCAATAGATATAATCTAACATTTTTAAATCATTGGTTTTCTTCTGATGACTAAATATTATAAATGAATGGGTAATCACTTTTTTGGGAAAGCCTTTATTTTTTTGTATTTTTAAACTCAAAACTACACATCTGATCATCGCCAAGGCAGAATTCCACCTGGTGCAACATCTTGACCAGCGACTCTTCTTGCTGTCGTCCTTGTACACTTTGCTGTGTTCTCAACTTTCTGTCATTTGACTGCTGTGTTTTGAAGTGCCAACAATATCACATTTAGCCAGGATGTTTTTCAAACCATTGTCTTTTAGGGACACTGTGGTGATCCTCTGCAGACTGTGCCACGCAGGATTAATGTTGAGCTGGAAGTAGTCTAGCAGCTACCAACATGTTCTGGGGCACTATCAGTCCTAAAGTGGTCCGTTTGCCACTCACCTCCCCTTCTGTTTGATACGTCGTGGAATTCCTCAGCAGTTTGTCGCACCTGTTTTTACTTCTAATGTAAAAAGCTCTCTACATCTTGAACTATCTGAATGAATCACCTGGTGGTTTCAGGGGTCAGATCAACTTACACCGGAAGTAATCAAATTTGCAATAACTGCGTTAAAATATTTTATCACATGTTTACCATTTACAAAGTTCCAGCTGAACTCTAATATCTGCTATCTAGACTTCTGTTTGACAAAGGTCACGCTGGCCCACGGACCAATCTCAGCGCATGTTAATGGCAAACCATATCATCCCGATATACTTTAAATTGAAAAGTTGTGACTGTTGCGCATGGAGAAGACTGTGCAGGGTTAGCGATTCCATATCCAGCTGCTCCATGTCCTGTGTCGAAGTGTCCTTGAGCAATACCCCTAACTGCTCCCCGGTGGCACCTTTATAGCAGGACACTACTCCCTCTGTGTGGCATGAGTTACATGCAGACAATACTTTCCCTTTCGAGGAATAAAAAAAGGATACTTTCTTCTTATTTTCATACTTCGAGAACCTTGAGTCTCATACATGTTTATAGTCATAACAAAAAGGGTAACCATGGATTAAATCTGATCTAATAGACTAACTCCCAAATCTTATGAACATACTGTTGTCAATGTTTAAATGTTAATATCTTACTACAAATACTGTTATAAGATCAAATGTAGTTGATGACCCTTTACCAAAAAAAACCAACTCATTTCTGCTTACTTTGTTCACCATACTGAAATAAACCATTTTTACTGACGTACGTATGTTGAATAACCTTGAGATGATACTTGATGGCTAGACCTTCAAGTCCTTGCTACCGCGCACATTGGGGCACCGGTCAAGCGGCTACAAACGCGGCAGAGAATGCCTGAGGCCGTCGGACAAAGCGTCCGCAAGTCAGTTGTCATTAACCGCGTGGAGAGACGCCGAGCATGAAACTTTGCAAACTTTATCGTTAATATTATCATGGTCTTAAGTCTTTTCTGTCAACATTTGGGAGGGATCTGAATAATTTGCGAGGAACACGCTAAGGATGTCATGTCACATGAGAAATGTGGAGCAGATTCCGGTGACATAGTTTCATATTTCTTAGTTTTATGCAATCTTTAGAAGGCAAAGTTCAAGATCACACTGCTCAAATTAGAAAAGAATCAGGTGGGAGGAGTTCGGTCTTTTAAAACTCTAAAAAACAATGGAAATGGTTTTAACTAAAAACGATTAACTACAGTGTCCCCTGGTCTTTAAATATCATAGGTTTAGGGGTGCACTATGTTTTGACATATTAAGCCACTCCCCATAGAAGATCATTGTTCCATACGTCTGAAAACAATGAGATATCAACAAGCTTTATATGATTTCTGATGACATAGAACCAATATTTATCCACAGAAAATCCTGCGAGTATTTGAATCAGCGTTTAGGAGACCTGGGAGCCAAGTTTGTTTTTACTAAATTGAAAATGGTAAAAAAGCTAAGTAGGCGAATTTAAATACCATGATTTACTTTTTTTGTAGCACATGTCTGGCAAATTTAATGTCAATTGGGCATCAGAGGTTAACGTAGTTATTTTCAAATTTCTACGCTATAGACATTTTGAAATGTAAAACTCGTTGTTGGAAAAACTGCAAATAATGTGTGTCATATCAATAGGGCTAGACTACACAAGGTTTTTGCTACTCTCAGCTGGCAGACATATTGTCTGCCGAGATTAGGGGCGCTGGCCTCGGGACGGACGTTCTGTCCCGTGAGGGTAAACAATAAGTCCTCTGTACGTGCGTAACCATCCCTATGTTTTGATGACATACCTGCAGTATATATTCCTGCTCCAAAGATGAAAACCTTTGAGCAGGCTTGGCGCATGACTTGTATGTGTGTCAACTCGGTCTCCTGTTTGCGAACATTAAATAACCTGTTTTGATGATTTTACGGCGGTGTCGAGTGAATTTTTCTGACACTCGTGCAAGTTTTTTATAACATTACATGGCAATAGTGATTTACCGCTAAGCTGGGGTAAAGTGAGACACAAGACCACTTGTTAAAAAACAATAATTTTCACTGCCCTCTGTCCTGAAGACATTCTGCAATTTCCTTTGCTTGGAAACATCCTGAATTAATGGGAAATGTGTCAATTTTACTGATATACCATTGTAGCTCGCCTAGAGAAGAGCAAATGGAAAAAGTGTCTTCCATTACCCCGCTCTCCCCTAATAATAATAATAATAATAATAATTCTTTGAAACACGTTAGGGCCTCGCCCGACTTTCAGTCAGCTCAGGCCTTAAGAACAAGAGTGACCGATCCCACATGTTGCTGTCATCTGCTGCAGTAGGGCAGCAATAAGTTGGTTCACATTGACGTGTTTGACGTAAGCAAGCATCTGTTGAAACCACCCGTAACTGATCTGATGAAAGAACTGGTCCGGCCTGTTTGTAAAATGAAAGCGGTTCCATATATTGAGTACGTAGCTGTTAAGAGGAAATGAACAGAGAAAGACATATTTGGTTTGAGAGACGTCATTCCTCTTCTCCCATTGTCTGTCCAAATATTCCACATAAAACAAAATGCCTTCAAGGAAAAAAAAAAAAAAGAATTTGACAACAAATGAGGATATTTACCCCCTCACACATCTGCATCATAGAAGGGTTCTACTTATATCTACTATTGCAAAAAAAAAAAAGTCTCAACGTAACAATTTGCGGAACTTTCCCTTGTAGCATCATTACTATTTGTCGAAGGTATTTGACCTTTCTTGAAGCTGTGCATTGTATGTAATATGCTTGGTCGAACCGGATAATTTGAGTCTTTTATCTCCAATTGAACCGTTTCCTATTAAAGTTGTTTATTTTGTCATGCAGTCCAGTTGACTTGTGTCGGGGGAGAATTTGTTGAGGTGCATATTGTGAGAGTCTCAAGAACTCATATGTGACCTTTCTTGGGAAACTCGTGACCTGACCTAGTCTACGATGAAAGCCATATGTGGCTTGGACAGACCATATCATGTTCTTCTATTTACCTTTCTCCTGTGTTTTCCTGTCTGTCAAAATGATTGACTTGGTCCCACTAAGAGGGTCGTGGAGGTTCCCAAAACAACATCTGGTTAGCATTCCTCGAACCTTCAGGAGATGTATAAAAGCTCCTTGTCCCCCATAGAAACTTTGTCAGATCTTCCTGCTCCTTTTGGGGGAAGGAACTTTCTGCCCCTTTTCAGCTGAATTGTAGTCATTTGACTTCGGTCTGTGCTTACGGCTTGTGCTGATCTCTGTATTCTTTATCATTTTTCTATATCCTAGTTAGTAATAAATACTTAATCACAAAGCAAGTTCAAGATACTTTTGATTTCTCACATGGGCTAAATCCACAAATTTCCACCACAACTTGCAACTGTTTGTTTACACACCATAATCCAAATATGTCTTTAAAAAAGAAAAAAGTTCCTCATTCATCTTTGGAGTGATGGAAGGCATTTTGATTTTATAAAAGGTTGAGGAAGTTCACATTTAAGATGAAGACTTGTGTATTGTGGGTAACTGAGTTGATTAATAATACAAAATAAACTGTAAAATCTATTAGATCCCCTGCCTTTAGTGCTTAAAATGGCATTTCCACTACAAACGGCACATAATTCTGGTATTGAATTGCAATTTTTTTGACTGAAATGACAAAGCTAGATCTGGCTTGACTTTCCAGTGACAAAGGGGCACTAAAAGGAAGCAGAGACACCTTTTTCAGTCGCTTTTCTTGTATTAATGTCAGGATATTGTATCATGTCAGCCTGACATGCATGCATGACTTGTATGTCTTTAAATTCTGTCTTCTGTTTGCAAACATTAGAGCCTGATTAATGATTTTACACCTGTGTCAAGTATAACTGTTCTAATAGACAGTATGTCTAATATTTTTTTTGTAAGAACACCTTTTTCTTGTAACAAAACTTTGTTCGTAGTAAATAATCAGCTTCTTGCTTCTTTTCTGGTGTATTTTAATCCTGATACTTTTACTAACATCAAGTTTGATTCTATGAACACGGCCATATTTTTAACTATGTAAATATCAAACTGAGAAAGTATCCAAATAACACAGTTAAATAACACAATTGGATAAATGTAGTAGAAGTCAAATGCAATGTCAAACGAACACATAAGTTACAATATAACTGAAAATTGGCTCCATATTTCATTTGTTTAAGCATTTCACGTGACTTACCTGAGCAAATATTCCTTTGGAGATTCTAACTGACAGGATGTGAATAGTCACTTGTTTTAACCGGTTGACCGACTCAACGTACTCTGTGCGTGACTTTCAGGCTTTGTTAGTGACTTCAAACAGATTTGCATTCTGAATCTACGTCACAGTCAATTAAAAATGCAGGAACAATGGAGGGTCATGTTTCATGTTAAAGAAACCTTTTGCAATAGCAATCATGACTCCAGACAGCAATACGTCGTTATTTAAACCACAATAGTTATGTACAGTGCAAGTTTCTAAAAGCTGCGACAAAAACACGATACTCCACCTGTTGTTCTGGCGGTGAATTGCTCTGCAACACACGCAAGACTTTTAGAACCATGAATTGAAACGAGTGCGTCGATGCAACGACGCAGAAGCATGCGCCAGCCTTAACACCTCTCTGGTTCCGCTCTGGCTTCCACTGAAGCAACACCCCACTCTGGGTTGGCACATCCATTTAATCCCATGCTGATCAGCTACAGGAGTGACGTCGCCAGCACACCTGAAGAGAATCACACCCACTCGCACAGACACGCGCAAACACAAACAAGGCGCGTAACACTGCAAACACAGCAAAACACTCGACTAGGTCACGACTCTTTGCTGTCCTTGCGCCGAAATGGTGAAACGAGCTCTCTGAAGACACCAGGACCGCAGAGAGCCTTCACATCTTCCGTCCTAAACTCAAGACACACCTCTTCAGACTCTATCTCGACTAAAGACTAACAAATTGTAGCACTTAAATTGTACTTGTAACGTCACTCATCTATAGCAAATTGTAAATTGGCTTATTTGAGGAAATTGCACTTTCTTGTTTCTTGTTCTCCTGAGTTTGTACCCTATGGTTGAATGCACTTATTGTACGTCGCTTTGGATAAAAGCGTCCGCTAAATGACATGTAATGTAATGTAATGTTATCTCGTTATTCCAAGTGACTTCTGAAAGATTCCACAACGCCGAAAGTAAAGGAATGTCTGGCATCAAAAATATTAACTCAAACGGTCCAACATTTGTCTGGTGGAAACATATGTCTGTTTTCTTTAATCCATAGTTCTTTAATCTTTATTATTTGTAAACATAATAAACCTGGGATTACCGGTTACAGGGTTGACCTCAAACAGCTTGATGTCTGTCTGTTTGTCATTGTTCAGATGGGTTTGGCCGTGATTAATAAAACAAAGCACAACATTCTGCAGTCTTTCTTTCTGGGCGGGTTCGCTTTTACAATTCAAAGACAATTGGAAGGTAATTCGAGAGATTGAACAAGTCAAGGCACCTCAGATTGGCAATGACAATTGAAGACATGAGAGAGCCTTTAGCAGTGTTTTGTTTTGGGGTAGGCTACACTCTACAGTAGCCTGTTTTCAATACACTAACAACCAAGTTAACATCTCCAACAGCTCCTTTTGCTTTTTAACAGGTTCAAAAAAGGACAACCCACTATCCTAAAAGGCAGTCTCACTCCTACAGTTCCATGCATACCAAAACAACATTTACACATACTGTTGATGAGCTTTGATTTGACAATTGCTAATTAGGGAAGTGTTTAGGAGAAACATTTATAGAAAGGATCTGGTGGAGAACTTGAAGACATCTTTAATGATTTGAGGAGCTTTGATGTGATTTAACAAAAATATCTCAATCAGGTGACTCTGGTTCCCCCTGGTGAGGCCTTGTCAGTGCTGGACAGACTGAGGCTCTCTCTCTGAAACCACCATCTGTAACGTCTGCCTGCGGCCAACAAAACAGCCGCTGTAAAACTACACTGACCTTCGTACAGGCAAGCCTTGGTTCCTGAGCTGTGATACAAGGATCAACCACGTCATGGGAGAAATGAAACCACATCAGAGCCAATGAGGAGAAGCTCTTTTACAGGTGTGCGGCTTCTAAATACATACATCCTGGCATGTCTATGGTCTCCTGGTGGAATGTTTCAAAAGTCAGCCCCTTTTTTATACCAATTGACACCAAGATATGTTCATTCATTTAGAGTTGTGTTTAATATTTATTTTCCTTTTTAGCTCTATTTTGTTCTTGATCAATGCCAGAGGGAATATCTTCCTTTATCTAATTTGCCGCTATATTCAACACACTAGCAGTTGACTGTTTAGGGTTTGGTAGGGTAGTGTATCATTCACTTAGCCCCATCCTCCACGGATACCCTGAAGCCCACACTCGCTGAATACGTAATATTTTTTTTTACAATATGTTATTGAAGGCTATATCAGGATGTCAAAGGGATCCAGCATTTAAAACGTGTCACAATTGGCCAAAGCTACCCTTTGACTAGACTGGACTTCACTTGATTGGAAAAGAGAAGAGGTACATTTGTTAATAAGCGCAATATATTCAAATTAAAAATAATTGAAAAAAGTATTTATGGGACAAATTCACATTTTTTCATTCTTCAGTTTTTGATATTAAGGTCTTATATTTTTCAGTTGCAATACTTTCGGTTGAGGAGGTTTTTAGCCTTCTTTGTTAAGCTGTCACTGATAATTAGACATCCATCTCAGTGAATCAAGACGGATCAAAGCCGGAAAGTCTGTATATGAAAATTTAGTAAACTTGAAAAACTAAAATCTGCAACTGGCAAATATAAGACATCAAAGATCAGAATAAAGGGTTTCTTTAATCCATTGTCCTTTAATCCTTTTTTTTTTACAAACATAAACCTGTAACCAGGGATTCGGTGGCTTGATTCAAAGAAGTTACAAACCAGTTTGACAAACCAGCCTGTTGTCAGTCTGTCATTGTTCAAGGGTGAAACCCTCAGCAATTATGCCTCATCTTGTAAATTACAGTGAGACCTACGCCTATATATCCTGTCCATGAATACCACAAACAGGATTGGTGACAAGGTGCAGCCCTGGCGAAGGCCAACCCGCACCACAAACAAGCGACTTACTGCAGAGAACCTGAAGACAGATTGGATGGCCCCAAGTAGGGAGCCCCTCACCCTGTACTCCTGCAGCATATCCCCCAGTATATTGCAGGGGGCCTGGTGGTAAGATTTCTCCAGGTCCAAAAAATACATGTAGACCAGATTAGCATACACCCCCTCCATGATCAGCTGGTCCGTTGATGAAATCTACATTGTTCCTCTTCAATCCGTGGTTTGACTATCGGCAAAAAGCTTTAGCAGGGAGGCTGAGTAGTGTGATACCTCTGTAATTGGCATACACTCTCTGGTCCCCCTTTTTGATGAGAGGTACTATGACCCAGGTCTACCACTCCTTAGGCACTGTCCCAGACTTCCATGCAATGTTGAAGAGCCGTGTCATCAAGACAGCCCTGGAAAAACTACTACCCTCAGCATCTCTGGATGGATCTCATGGGGCCTTGCCTCTGCAGATTTGTTTGACTACCTCAGTGACCTTCACCAGGCAATTTGACGATTCGTAGACGTTGAAAAGACGTCTATGTTTAGACCACATTTCAACGTGATTTTAGAATACGGTAATATTTCATCCTCTCTTGCGTGCTATATCATTATTTTAGAGGTTTAAAAAGAAACTACGTCCACATTTGTAAGTTTACCACCGATATTATAAATCACGTTGAAAACGGGTCTATACGCGAACGTCTTTTCAACGTCTACGAATAGACGTTGAAACAACTTTCACTTTTAAACCATTTTGCAACGTGTTTTCAACGTCGGGACATAGACGTCTTTTAAACGTCTTTTCAACGTTGAAATGCTTGCTGGTTGAAATGTGGTCTAAACGTAAACGTCTTTTCAACGTCTATGAATAGACGTTGAAACAACTTTCACTTTTGAACCAATTTGCAACGTCTTTTCAACGTCAAGGCCATAGACGTCTTTTAAACGTTGTTTCATCGGATAAATTGCTCGCTGGAAACTTACAAGTTACATACTTAGTCACAGTTGTCATGTTAACAGCCCTTAACAAGGACAAACACATTATTTTGTTCAATTGCATTTATTATAAATATAACACTATACATATAACACTTTTCCTAATTAAAAACAATACAAAAATAAAATATATATTTCAGGGAAATGAACTATGGATTTAAAGGTGCAGAAACAACAATTCTGTGTTTGAAGACCCTTTTTCTGAATCATTTGAACTTCATTTTTAGATTCTGTAACAAGATGTGGGTCTGAGTCACTTGAGTTGGGATAGTATACCTGAAATCAGCTGCATCTCCCTCATCCTCACCTGAGGATTCTTTGTGTAAAGGGAGTCAGAGTGCAGAGGACACCCCTCAATTGCAGATTTCTCTGGTCAACGTGTTTATTCAATTCAAACCATTTTATTTTGTTCAGCTTTGCAATCTGAAAACATGCAACATCTTGTCCCAAAACCCCCAAAATGTAAAAAACCTTCAACCGGGAGAAACCTGAGGAGAAAACAGCAAGGCAGTAGGTGTGTAGAGTATGAACAATTTAAAGATGTACAGTACATCCAATTCCTACGACAGAAATGATTCTAATATTGTGGATTACTAAGCCAGGGGTAAGGCAGGACCAGTGCAGGGACAACCATCATCAGACGTAACCTCCATCAGATGCAACCACCACCCGCAGAAACCTGTGAGGTGGGAAAGCACAAAGGCAAAGTTGGTCATTTGGCTTTATGATGACAGTAATAAACTAATAATAACAACAGCAGCTGGTGTGTTAGAACCCTAATTTATAGATTATTCACTTATTACATTATCAACAAGATAACAATTCATCTGCAACTTATGGTATATCTGGAGTAACATTTCCAGGTATATTACACAGTATCATGCTTTAAGCAGCAGTAACTTACAATGTGTTGGCCCTCTTGTTTACAGAGCTACTTGTTGAATTCAGGCCTTCACCCTTGCAATCTGTGTTTAGCCCCATTGCTTTAAAAACGTATTTTCAATGTGAAATGCAATAACATTTATGGGTACAGCAACAACCTAACGCATTAGCAACACCAAACACACGGAAAATATTCTGGGATGTTTACTTTTGGTCCAGGTCATCATGCTGCACGCTAGCATGCTAACTAGCAAACTACCTAACTACCTGCGCTAACGCTAACTAGCTTAACAAAAAGGACCGTCTTTCCCGTCGGGTGGGCAGCAGAAGTAAAACACCCGGTTATAGTTCCAGGTGTGCTTCATTCAAACACTCCCGTACTTACAGAGTAGTGGAGCCGGTAGTCGTGGTTCTATCAGCCCGTTCATGTCGCTCTGCTGCCGTAACTTCGCCTCGTGTCGCGTCCGCTCGGAGCTCTGCAGGCGTCTAAGAACTCGCGCATGCGCGTTACAGATGTCAGCGGAGTTACGTGTTTACAAGTAATGTTTGAACCTGCCCGCATTATTATGCCTTAAACGCATCTTATTAACAGCACGCAGTCCGTAGTTTCATATTTATGACGTTTTAAGTGAAATATTAAATACGATGAAATTGCGTCTTCGCGTAGACCAAATTTCGCCGACCAGTTCATTAATTATTATGAAAATCTTAACGTTAATATCGTCTATCGTTCAACCTTACGTTACATCATGAGACATTTGTCAACAAATTGACGTTTTCTGGCACGTTGATGTTTTATCCAATTTTTAGCCGGTTGAAAAGACGTTGAAATGAGGTCTTAGACGTTCAGACCTCATTTCAACTCGTTTTCAACCATATGTTCGGGGTGTACCAAGTGTCCCTGAGCAAGACACCTAACCCCTAATTGCTCCCCAGGCAAAAATGTGAAAAAGCCATGGGTTTATGTAATGTGTAATGTAAGTCGCTTTGGATAAAAGCGTCTGCTAAATGACCTGTAATGTAATGTAAAAATGTAATATTTCAACGTTGAAAATACGTCTTGTGCTCACTTGGTACACAAATGCTGCGGTCACGACTCTTCATTTAGCAAAGCAAAGACAATCAGAGACCTTTTTTTGAGGAACTGACAACCAAGCCTTTAGGTATTTTAAAAGAACCAAAAATAAAAGGAACAAGTTTACCACTTGCAAAGTAAAAACCCTTTGAAGAGAAAAACAACTTCCTTTTTTCAGTTAAACATTTTTTATTTCATGGAAATACAACATCATTTCAAATCCTTTGCAGGACCATTGTTGTACACGTTATATTCTTTTTCTTCACTTTTTTTTAACTTCAAAACATGGTCACTTGTACAACAATATCATAAACAAAGCCTCATGTCACAAATGGAGCAATTGATGACAATAAATTACACTTGCCATGCTAAGGTTTCGAGATGATACATCGGTACCTCTATTTCAACCAGATTAACCTTTAAATTGAACAATACGTCGGAGTTGAATAAATATATTAAAAAGACAGTTACAAAAGAAAGTCCGTTCATTTAAAAACAAAGCATAAAAAGGTTACAGGGCAGTTTGAGGAGGGTTACTTGTTAATAATTAATTTTCCTTCCGTCATAAGAAATAAAATAGGGACAAATTTAGCATGTTTTAACAACACTGCTAAATCTAAAGCAAAAGTTCAACAATAGTAAATACCGACTATATTTATTAAACTGCACTTTAATTATGACTGACATTTTAGTTATGTTTTATGTTTTTTTTCCTTTATGTGCAGAGTATTTCATAGGTCTGCTGGACCAACATCGTCCATTCACACTCAGAACAGGTTAATCTAGTACAGCACTGTCTTTACACAACCTAAGTATTTTCTGATCTTGTTTTGTTTTTTTCACTCTTGAAAACGCAAAGACATATACCCAGATGCAATGTGTATTTCCAGAATTGTAAATAATATCACTGTAATCATGTACAGAATATTAAAAAAATCTATCCGACGGACAAAAGAGAAATAAATAAAGTTGATGAGGTGTACAGCCAGTAGAGACGCAAGTATACCACGGATGTGTAAATAAAAATATTAATAATTAAAAGCATTACAACACACAACACTTCACTTGGTTCAACAGTGAAATTTACAGCGGAACTTGTACAGAATAAAAATGTGTCAAGAAGAAGCCAAAAAAAAAAAAAGTTGTCAGGATAAATAAGATCAAATCAAGAATGCAATGTACTTTCATTCCTTTAAAAGCAAGCAGGTGAATACGTAATGAAATGCGTCAGGATGACCAGATTTTCATACAAATGAGTGAAGAGTTTCCAATGCATCACGATAAACAGGTTTGGGTCGTAACAGAGGACACGCATAAAGGTGCATAATGGTAGCACAGGCTTTACTGGCGCCTGCTGTACGGATTAGTAGCAGTAGTAGCATTTAACAGCACCATATTAAAGTGCTTTATGTAACTTCAAAAATGAGCTATTTTCTAGCAATACTTTTATTGAAACGCTGTTAGATTTACGTTTGTCTCAAGTCTCGATTGAAAATTCTGAAAGGCATTTATGAGTCCCAGTGGTGGAGATTTCAAACAAGTTTTGAAATATGAGATACTCGTTTGGCGTTTGTATCGGTGGTCCGATCCGCCGGTGCGCAGCGGAAGGAATAAAAGGAGGCATGCATGAGTCTGAGTGAGCCACACAGACAGTGAAATAAAAAAAGAACAGGTGTGAATATACACTTCCACCTCCGGCCTGGTCGAATGCTTCAAGGCATCAAAGACAGCTATGTTTTAAATAGAGGCCTAGTTTGGAAAGATCTGTCTTTGGGTTCTTAAAGCCAGTGTGAAGCCGCCGTGGTAATCTACACCACTACGAGACCAGGGAGAGGCAGACATTCAAATCATAGCTAAGTGTGTGTGTGTGTGTGTGTGTGTGTGTGTGTAGGGTCTATCTCAACAGGTGGTAGCCAGGGATTGGTGTATAGGAGGCTGGAAACAGCGAACATGCTCCACAGTGGAACTGTCCGTCTCCACCGCCTTCATGTACTTGTTGAGAATGGCAAAGATCTCATTGTTGAGGATCTGGTACTTCCTAATGCGGTCTGCCATCTTCTTCAAGGGCTGTCGAGAAAATGACCACAGAAAAAGGGAATAAGTCGGACAATATTAAGCGGCGGGGGTAGATGCAGTGGGTGAAGGTTTGAGTGTACCCACCACATTTTTGATGATCTCATCCTTGCCGTCCTGTCTTTGGACTTTGAGCAGATGGTAGCAGAAGTCGAAGAGGTCAAAGCGACGCTGCTGTCCCAACAGCACGATGATGGCACAGCCGGCCCAGTTCAGCCCGTCGCCGAAGCACTGCCTAATAGGCAAAGCAAGTAACTCAGTTGGTTTTTCCCCATTGAAGACAACTTCAAATCAGCAAAGGCAACATTATCTCATCTCTTTTGAAGTCTGCCTTATTGTTTTTATCAGCTGCTGATGGTGACGGAGAGCAGGTTGACAATGTCTGCCATTTTACTTCTTTTTTTCTTGCTCTTTCTGAAGTGGAGCCGTGTCGTAAGCAACAGCGTGATGAATGCTTTGCCTAAAGCAGAAGGCTCAGAAGGAACATCAAGCTGCATCGAAACAGTTCCCCTTAAGCATTCTGACATCTTCTTCTTCTAAACATGTCTACTTTTCCACCAAAGTTCTGGCTAAAAACTTTTGCAATCTTTTTTTTTTTTTTTTTTTTTTTTATACACAATTTTTTTTTTTTTTACCATTTTCAATAAATTAATTAAAATCCTTAAACTAGGGGAAGCCAATAGGTCGATCACCAGGGCAATGCCGGGAGATCGTCTACCGGGAGCTAATGGAAAACTTGGTAAGGCTGATTAGCGATCCTTGGATGCCTACTAACGGACACATTTAATTTCACTCAAAAGCAACCGCGGCTGACCCCAAGTCATCGAGTGAGGTAATGACCGAGAATGTATTGAATGGTTGTGACGGGTTCCCTCGCTTCTGACGGATGAGACGTTTATATCCATTCGTTTTGCGCTCACTGTATGTAGCGTTAGTTAGCTGAAACAGATGCCTGAGCCACTACGAATACACTCCCACTGTACACAAACCAGCCAGGTGCCACTTACTCCGCTGTGAACTCATGTGTGCCCACAGGGATACAGTAGACAAACTGCATGGCGCTCCACAGGCGGTGAAACTCCATACACTCGTCGACGTGCATCACGCCGTTGGTGGGAGGAGGGCCGCGCCACACGCCGTCCTGCAGGAAGCTGCGGATGCGCGTTAGGATGACCTCGAACATGGAAAGGCCGCAGCACAGACGCTCTTTGGTCAGCAGGTCCCCCTCGCGGGCAATGGCGATTTGCTGGTAACAGGAAAAGCAGTGGCACTTACTAATACTTATTATCCTTAATATTTACATTTTACGGAGGACAAACGAGTTTTATTCGAAATACACATAAGTAGTTGGTTCCCCATCTGTCTGCCTTCTTAAAGACGTTCATGTTTATCTCACCTGTGGCGTTCCCAACCTCTCGATTAGAGGCACAAGGTGGAGAGGGGCGTACTTGGCTTCCAGCCTTTTCATCCTCACCTCCAGACGCTCTCCCTCTGCATGACACACAACACACAAGGACGGATTGTTCAGAACCGACAAATAAATAAACCAAAAGACGAGTCTTTTTTTCTGCCACGTATTTAGCGCTTCCAACCCCTTTGTATACCTTTAATGTAGACTCGGGGCAGAATGTTCTGGAAGGGGGCGGCATGGAGCAGGTCGCACACTTCCTCCTGAGACTAAAATTGAAGCACAACAAAACAAAAAAAAGCATTAAAAAAGGTCATTTTTAATTTCAAGAACACCTTTAGCGCATGCAGGCAACCATAAAGCAATGTTGCTTTATTAAGAACCCACCCATCCCCGAATACTCTAAGCTGGACTCAAAATGTTGTATCAAAGGAATAACAACGTTTGAAGCCTATTTTATATGTTTACAGTTATAACATTAAGGATTACTGTCAGCTTATTATACAGATAAGGACACAAGAAAAAAGCATGAGGGTGTTTTTGTTAATCAAGCCATGGTGACAGCAGGATTATACGTTCGTCAACACATCCCCTCTAACCTGCTTCAGAAGTCTACATCCACCTTAATAAACCCAAAACACTTACAGGTCAAATGTCAGTGTGTTAGTGTTGTTCTAGCTACGTCAGGCCATGCTTTATTATCTCGGTGGTTGTCATGGTGACAGTTGGTTAGTCGAGACAACAAGATCTAAAAGGGTGATGAATGAAAAAAAAAAGCCATGCAGAGACAAAAATGAACAACACACACACGCACGCACAGGTAACGCAAACCAATATGCACACTGGTCAGTCAAAGAAAAGTTTAAAAGGTGTCAGCAGTGTTTAGCAGATAAGCAGCAAATGCCCCCAGCAGAAGAGAGTACGGAGGAAGAGGTGCAGCGCATCAGAAGAACGTATCACCAACCAACCAACCAGAAATAGAATATCAACTGTCGCATGGAAGACAAGGACATACAAGATGCAATACTGCAGCAGCCAGATGTTTTTTCATATATATTAAATGACATGTCTTAATTGTTTCTGTTAAAAAAAATATACTTTGATTTAATTCTTGATCAAAATAAAAGGACAGCGAAACGGTCTCTTTGCTTCCATGGCTGGTTGGAGGTGAAACAGTTTATGCTAAAGTAGCATGCTAGAAGAAGAAGAAACAGAAACACAGCAGCCTAAAGAAACAAGAAATAGAAGAGAAATAGACATTCAGACTGTTATTTCAAAATAAAAACCTAAATCCTTACCACCTGTGGTTGTTTCCAGCGTGTAATGAAAAATAGAGTTGCATTTCAGAAAAGAACCCATCAAAAGATCAAATATACTCAGGGCCACGAGGACTGGGCGCCTGACAGTTTCTGCCCTTCCCATTTCATTACGGGCGGGAACCAACGGAATCAGAAGATGGGCAGAAACTTCCAGGCGCCCAGATTACTGGTCACCCACAAAAACATGGCAGTCAGGACAGCTACACATCAGTGGGCCCTGAGACACTGGGAACGCAGGGGAATAAAAAGTAGGGGCAGCTAATATGGCAGGGATTCATAATACACAAATAACACGTTAAAGCAACAAAGAAGGTAGGAAGTGTCAGGGGTTTCATACAGTGATGTATAACTAAAGGAAGCGTCTTACCAGAGCTTGCTCGATGAGCAGGCAGAAGAGGATGGCGTTTCCCACCTCCCTTAAACTCTGGAAGACGTCGGTTTTCAGCTCAGCGTATTCAATGATATCCTTGAGCTGATGGTGGAAGAACTCCAAGATACCTGCAGTGGCAGAAATAGAACAGCCATGTTACTTCGTTAATTAGACATTTCTGTAAAAAAAGAAAAAAAAAGAAAAAAGCAAGCAGCCAAGCAGAAAGCGTCCGCTAATACCTCATTATGTCACTGATAATCTATCGCTACCAGCATGAATCTGTGGGAGGTCAGCGGGTCTGTTCTGACCCACATCATTAACTGCCGACAGGCAGTGAGCCAGGCGCAGAAATTAGTGTACGGAACATCAGTAATGTACAGATTACTCCTCATAAAAGGAAATCCCATGTAACTGCACTCCCAGCGCCCAGTGTGCACGGAGGCAGGTGAGCCGAGTGATCTTTTCCCATTTGAAATAGGTCATTCCTGTGGGATTGATTTGATTTTTAAAGCAGTCCTTTTGACAAATAGACACTTTATAGCTCCCGGCTATAACAATATAACACCTATACAAAACGTCATTACCATTGTAGCAGAGTTGCTATTTTACCCGGACTGTGTCCCCTATCGGCTCATTTTACAGCCCTCCTCCCTGCTTCACAAGGCCGGCTGTTCGTCGTGGTAGTGGTTTATACCTTGTCAGCATTTTCTACTGCTGGATCTGTGCTGCAGATGTTTAACTGCGGCTCCAGGTCACCTTTTTATCTCAGTAATGCTCAGAGTCCTGTCTAAACTCAAAGAGGCAGCATTAGCACAAAACTCCGGAGTGTTTGGCAACGGGGGGGGGCTAGAATGAGCTAGAATGTGTGGGAAGGAATTACTGACTGTAGCAAAAAAATAAATAGACCCAATTGCTCATTAATGGTTGTTCAATGTGTCCGCCACGCTCCTATGTTTCTAAAATGTAACAGGATGAAAACGGATGTCTTGGACGGACTAAACCCCACTCGGAGAGTGGACACCTGCTCACCTGGAGAGCCGTACTCGTGGCGCGGCAGGCGGCAGATCTTGGGCATGACTTCGATCAGGGTTTTCACGTACTGCAGGATGGTGCCCTGTAACTGCAAAGTGACACAGAAGATAAATACAACACAGCAGGCAAAGGGAAGAAAGGGCATAAACTATTTTTTTTTTTTACACACAGTAAGAATCCATCAAACCGGAGAAGTACACATTGATGGAAAATGAAGATAAATACCAGGCTCTTGACAATCTTGAGCAGCTCCTCCATCACCACAGCAATGCCTTGGTAACCAAGGAGACGGCAGATGGTCTTGAAGTGGGGCGGGCCGACAAAGTTTCTGTAGGAGCTGTATATGTGGGAGTAGGCAATGTTGAGAGGCTGAGAAGAAAGGAAGAGACGAGAGAAACAGAAACGGTTTTAATCTGGCTCAGTGGGAAGACGGCTTTCCTTTACACACTAATTCGGGAATATGCTCTGTAATATAAGAGCCAATTCATCAGCGCGACTATACCTTGGACCCGTACAAGTAGTAAGGCTGCACATTAGCTGGCTTGTCCCTTTGAGGCTCCTGGGTGAAGGGAATTGCTGTACGTACAAAGCTGAAAAGAAAAAAAAACTCAATTCTATACCGAAAACAAGAAACAAGAAAAAAAAAGCAACAAAGCTCTCTGAGACCGTCCACCGGCGAACTGACCGGTTTGTGGATCCGTTGTAGCAGTAGTTGGGCAGGAAATCGAAGTTCAGCTCCCAGAAGACGTGCAGCGTGATTCGCCCGTAGGGGGCGGAGACATTGTGGTTGGCCTCGCGGAACATGGCGTCGAAGCTGTCCAGGGTCATGTGCTTGCACAGGAGCCGGTGGGTTAGTCTGTTGATCTCCAGCAGCCACTCCAGCTCCTGGTAAAGGAGGGACGCAGGACACGTACGAGTTACGTACAAGTTTGGTTCTAACAGCCCCGTTGGGTTTTTAAGACCGTCATCGGATCGTCTCACCACTATGGAGGTGAGGTCCTCGCTCTCGAAGCGGCTGATGGCGTGGTCCAGGGACTTGTACATCGCTGCCGAGATCCTCTGGGTGATCAGGCGGTTCAGGTCGATGGAGCGACCGAGCAGCTGGCAGGAAAAAGGAGGAGTGCTTGAGAGATACAGGTCGAACAGGTGGCCCAAAAAAGGCGTGCGAGTGACGGAGGAGTGTTTCCTCAGTACCTGCACGTGTCTCTGTTTGAGCAGCGTCTCGTAGCGGTTTGACGGCGGGTACGGGATGATCACGCCGTAGTTTTTACACTCGGCTCTGAAGCGCTTGTCCAGGAGGACGCTGTGAAACACGTGGCATGGTGATTCGTTAGAAGCGGGCCGGGAGGACTGCCACCACGTCGGCAAATCATGACCGGTGACGCAGAGAGAAGGAGACGCCGCGTTCTACCGTACCTTCCAGCCATTGCTTTGTAGTAGGCGAATATCTGATCCGCCAACTTGTAGACAAACTGGTCAAAGCAGAGGTTTACCTGAGAACGAGAAGAAGGTCGTGAAGGCGCCGTAAAGACCTCTGCATTTGAATTCCACGGAGGGTCTTAACACCGTACCTCGGCCTCAATTTCATCATAGAGGAACTGCTTTTTGAACTTGGTGAGAGCGTAGTAGCCACTGTCGTTGTACAGGTCCAAGGGATACAGCACGTATCTGTGGGAGGGAGACCGGGGGTTATAATGCGCTGCGGTTTTATCGAATTGCAAAACAGGCGTTTTGTCTTACTCCATCATGGAGGGCTCCTTGGTCTCCAGGATGTGGTCAGTGAGGATCCAGGGCATGGACATCTCGATGGGGAACTGGATCCTGCGACCCATGGTGAGCTCCAAGAAGAACTCTCTGAACCAGAGCTGGGACAGGTCGCAGCACTGCTGCAGGGCCTCTGGACGGTGGGAGAGGAGGGAAGAAGTTACTTGAAAATGCCCGCAGGCAGTGGGGCTCATTTTTACAAGAGCTACTTCAATGAGACCTTCTTTTTTTATGTCCGCGGAAGCTTTCTACTTACCGCTGAAGTTGAGCAGGTGAGTGAAGAAGAAGGAATGTTTGTGGAAGTCTTCTATGGCCACCACTATGGGTCCATCCAGGCAGCTGCGGAGAGTCTTCTTAGAGCCGCTCTTATCTGCTATCAGGGACTCCAGCATGGTGCGCACCATGTACAGCTGCAGAGGGACGAGGAGGAATGCAAAAATGATCATTTACAACCTTCAGAATATAAGCATTGAACATGAATCGATGTATTCAGTAAGGTCTTACCTGTGTGCTGGAGGGTCCTACAGCCCTGCGGGGAACTTTGATGTCAAATCCACCTTTTGGGTCCTTCTCACCCCTCAGGCAGGGGTCATTTGGGGGTTCCCTCACCCCGTCCCAGTCACACACAGTCTTACGAATGGCCTGGAGGACACTACCGAAGAATAAAAATAGGATTACTCAAGTGCATTAGAGCGTTAAGTTGTAAAAAAAAAAAAAACAGAGCCTTAAGATTAGCTTTAATCTTCATTTGATCAGATCATCACTGTGTGTGTGTGTGTGTGTGTGTGTGTGTGCGTTTACCTAATGAGGACATTCTTCTTCTTGCGCACAGCCTGGCGCAGAGGCTCTCTGAGGGTCATCTGGGCAAAGTCCTGCAGCGCTGCGTAGATGGTATTCCTGATGGCTTGGTTAAACACAGACTCCATTCGGCCCATCAGAACCTACACAGTCCATTACAAAGCACTGGGATCATCATCAACATCATCATCTTGGTCACAAAGGTTACCGACCATCAACTCCGTGTTGGAGGAATGATTTGACATTATGAGACATTCACTTGTTGACTTTACTGCACAGTTAGATGAGCAGCCAAATGCCCCTCTGATATCTGTCCATTAAAGCCGCTGCGCAGACACTGTCTGCAGATATAAAACCCCTCTGCTCACCTCTTTAAAATGCCGACATGTACGTAGCTTTATTAAATCAACTGGGTCTACCTTGTTCAGAAATGAGGAATCTAAGAATAAAGCCCCCCCGCCCTCCACAATTCCCTCTGTGTCTATTCTTTAAGCTAAACTGAGCAATCCGGCTTCTCACTGTTGCTTCATATTTAAAAGTGCGCCATTGGTCTTCTAATTGAACACCGAGCTGTACAGAAAATAAGTGCATTTCCCTAAATGACAATCTATTCTATTTAAGTAAAGGATAAGGACATTAAAGGCGTTTGCCGCATCACTTGTCACACACACACACACACACACACACACACACACACACACACACACACACACACACACACACACACACACACACACACACACACACACACACACACACACACACACACACACACACACACACAGCCCTCTGGCTGGATGAGCTGAAAATATGTACAGCAATGTTGAATGCGTTAATAAAAAGAGCTGCTGGACACGCGTCACGGTCGCTGGTACCTGCAGGCCTTTGATCATGGCAATGACTTCCACCAGGGCAAACTTCTCCTCACTGGTGTAATTGTATCGCGTGGCTCGTTCGTACTCCTCCGCTGTGCCCGGGCAGTCCTTGTTACAGAATTTATCTGTGGGATGGACCAGCTTCCAAGAGTACTGAAATAGACAGCGAGAGCTATGAATAGATTTTTTTTTTTTTTTTTTTAAATTTAAAAACGGACAACCTTCGAATTTCAAAACCACAAACACATTTCATTGTTAACCCCCCTCCCCCCTAAAACAACCCGCTGCTTTCACTCACAACTTCCATGACGTGCGTGCTCCACTTAGACAGCAGCTGCAGACCCCTCAGAGCGAGGTCGAACAGCTCCCTGTACTCCTCGTCGGACTTCTGGCTGTCCAGGCCCGAGCCCGTCACCACTTCGCTGTTGCTGTAGCGCGCCAGCTCCGAGATGAAGCGGATGTGGTCCTCCCTGATCTGCACCATCTGCTCGCACAGGTTGTACTGCGGCGAGATGCTGCTCTGGGTGCACGTCCACCTGGGCACAAAATGGAAACGAGTTTTTTTCAGGGGGGGAAGGGGGAGACGACCGCGCATCAGGGAAGGAATTGCGTTTCTGTGCACTACGTATGCAGACTGCTGAACACGTCCTCTTACTTGGACTTGTTTTCTTCGTAGTGGGCACTGGTCTCGATGTAGCGGGACAGCTCAATCTGCATGTCTCCGAATAACGGCACCACTTGAAGCTGAAAAACACGGCGAGGAGGGGGTGTCAGACTCAAAAAGGACACAACATCCGGAATATGAAATATGCTGAATACAAAAGCCTTACTTTGAAGAACTTGTCGATTTTGCTCAGGTTGATCCTCTTTTTGGCGTCGAGTTTGTAGATATTACTGACGTTCCCGTCCATCAGGTACAGACCAAAGCCCATCACCTGACACACGGAGAGAGAGACGGGCCGTTTTTACACCAGCAACGGACCTTCAGCCTTAAGCCGGCTGAAGATCATCTCCGTTGACCGTGCTGGGTGCGCAGCAGGAAAAGGTGGGTTTACCTTTAGCAGCATGTGCTTCTCGCTGGGTGTTAAATACATCTTATTCTCATAATAGTCCACACAGATGTTGACAATGTCGGCCAGAAGCTCCTCGTAGCCCGGTATCACCTCCAACTGTTGGTGCAGGCACTACACACACACACGCACACACAAACAGACAGAACAGGGCAAATCACAGGGGTTCATCTACAGTGGTGACGGGGCGTATGGAGTCTGATGAGGCTTTTGGGGCACAAAAAGCTTCAAGTACCTTCAGAGCATCGAACGCAGTGTCATCTTGTGGCTCATCATACGTAACTACATCCTACGACAAGCCGCATCCGTCTAGATTTCATCTAGATTTTATCTCTCAAAATAATACTAATCGCCCTCCTCTCTTTGTATGGCACAGATGTGCCGTTCACAACCCGCGAGTAGTAAAAACAGGAACCTGAAGGCCTTTCGGTTGAGTGGTTTCCTCAAATGGACATAATGTTGATTTCTAGGCTTTTTTGTGTCTTAATAAATGGTGGATTAAAGAGACCACAAAAACATCATCACAGCTTCGCAGACTTGTTGTCCATATCTCAATGTTTTTTTCTCCTGCTGACTTTTCTCCTGTATTTTATGCTTTAAAATGACAAACAAGGTTTTCATTTGGGAAGAATATTTTAGTGAACAAACCGTGTACCATTAACTTTCCAAATCCCTATCTTTGATCAGGGAACAAGTGTGATGCTAAATTACGGGATTGGCCGACAAAAATATGTCATACCTCCACCACTCACGTAGTATTAATCACGTAGCAAATAGTCGCTATAATAAGGCTCTTAATATTGAAACTGCAAGTTGAAAACACACAAAACATAAAACACACAAAAATCTTACAAATAGTCTCATTCTCTCTCCTTGCCATCACTGTCTAATGTTAAAAAGCAAATCTGCAGCTTGAATACAACAGTCACATATTCATGTTGGGGTTAATTGCTCCATAAAACGCCTTTGTCCAGACTGCACAATCTCACGTCACCTTTGAAGAGCACAAATGCAAATCAGACATCTGCTCAGTTTGTGTAGAAAGTGTGGAGCATTAAATCAGATTGTTGCTGTAAGTCTGTATCATTACAAACTAAACGCCACTTTTTCCTCCAAAGATACGCTGAAAAAGCAGCTTTGAAACCCTTTACGACAGCGGAACAGCGCACAAGGAGTCCAGTTGACTAAATAGATCAGCCTTCCGTCCTCCGTGTCCTTACGCGGTGACATGTTTTTACACCGCATGTTGTAAAGAGTCTGTGCACCAACCTGGGTGATCCTGTTGTGGTTGGCTAAAAACATGGAGAGGTTCTGGGACTCCTGGATGGACTGCGGGTCGGCCATCTTCCTCAAGAATTGAGCAGCCCTGGAGGTCAGAGGAGGCAAGTTAGAACCTGGCTCTGACTAAACGGTTCTACATTAGGGTTCCTCCATTTGTGCTTCACTACCTTTTGTAGGCAGAGTGGTCGTTCTTCACGCTGCACTTCATGTTCTTCAGTTCGTCCAGCACTGCAAACATGTTTATGAATTTGCCCAGAGTGAGTAGGTAGGCCTCGGACACAAAGTCCTTCCTTCTCTCGGCGTGGCAGAGACGCTTTACTTCGCTACAGAAACGTTCAATGGCTTTCCGCTGTAAAGACAAAGAAATCAGATAGATGGAATTGTTAGCATTGAAAAAAATATATGTATCGCGAAAGACACCAAACATGCAAACTCTGAAATTATTACATCTGTTATTGCATGAATCTCATTTTTGGATTAGGGTGTTTTTTGGTCAGAAAGCCGGGTCTTACCTGGAAGTACATGAACTTCATGAGCTTGGTGACTTCAGGTTCCAAGACCTCCACTGTTTTCTCATAGATCTCAACCCGGTTGGGCTGCTCGTTGCATTTCACCTGGCAAACACAAGAGGGCGCCATCGAGCAGCTTGATTTGGCAGCAGCGGTACAGTTTGTTTAGTACAGCTGATTTACTCAACTTTGTAGTTTGTTTGCAGATCGACGTGGTTTATAACAAGAGGGGGTGTTTCCCCACAGTAAAGAAATATAGTGTGGGGAAATGACATCATCTGCAATAATGAAGTGGTAACCGAGGGTGATCTAATATTTATCTTGAGTGTGGGGGAAAAGCCTGACACCTAAGCTTCTAATTTGGTGGCTGAATGACATTACGTTTGGTTTGAGAACAGACACATTTTGCAACCACTTTCCATGGAGGTTTGTCTGTCTTCTTAGTGAAAAGTGTTCCATGATGAGATACTTTCAGGCCGAACGTTCCAGTTTGACAAACACAGTGAGAACTTTACCAGAAATAAAAGCCATAAACTTTTCTCAGTGCGAGTATGCCGAGTAAGATCCCATCAAGAAAGGAAGGAACAATTCCCTAGCTATTAAAGAACAAGTGTATGAGTGTGTGTGTGTGTGTGTGGGGGGGGGGGGGGGGGGGGGATACCTGGGGAATGGCTCTGGAGCAGCTTCTCCAAGTGTAAAGCATCACCGCATACTCATGCCCTTCCTCCAGCATCTCATTCTGAAAAAATAATACAGATACAATAAAACAAATTGAAAGCATAGGAACAGGATATATATATATATATAGATATATAGATATATAGATATATTCACCTGGATTGCTTTAATTATTTGCATCTCTTACTTAAAAATAACAATTCACCCCAGAATCTTACCTGTAGTGCGTTTTATTAGTTTGTTTTGGTGTGAGTTGCTTGGTAATGAGATATAATATGGGAACAATGTTTGGAAGAAATAGTTTGCTAACAAAGCTGTCCACAAAGCTGCATAGAACAAGGATCTTGACTAGCCCGTCATGGTCTAAATGTATACTACTACAAGCCGAGTGGCAAACGGTCCCATGATATTCAAGCGCAGGCTGACATCCCCAAAACTCTGCAGACTCACACCGAAACGTTGACTGTGATGAACTGGCCCTTTAAAAGGCACTTGAAAGAAAGAAAAAAAAAATGTCAAACTTCTCAGACGAGTCACATGTTCCAGGATGAATGGGGCTCGGTAAATATTTTAGCAGGGCACCATTCTTTCTCATTCATAAGTAGGTGAGGAAGATTTCTCCATTACTCCGGCTGAAAGAGAGCAGTGACCTCAAGCAGACCGACTCAAACATCAATCGCACTTCCTGATGAAGTAATGCCCGACTTCCCCTCTTTGCCAGTCAGATCACACTCTTCACCATCAGGGGATGGACCGTTGCCTGGCTGATCCACCAGTGTGTGTGCGTGTGCGTGCATGCGTGCGTGCGTGCGCGTGTGTGTGTGCGCATGCCCGGCTTTGGGCCTCGCCAAATCCTAACAAAAGAGCCGAATGATAATCAATTCACAGGAAACAAGGCTTGCTTTAAGGAGGGAGGCTGCTTCCCACAGTTGGCTCAGTGTTCTCAAAGAGGAGAACATCAACTATTCAGGACACAAACAAATATTGATTCAACCAATCAGATGTGGAAAAAAAGTAGTTATATATATATAGTCAGGGGTGCAAACTCATCAGGGATGAAAAAGGTGACAGATCCGAACCCCCTCGGGGAATATATATATATATATATATTTTTTTTTTTTGCATATGCTTCAAATTGCTTTGGAAATGTTTGGAACCTCAAGAATAGATTTCGCTTTGAAACGAACAGAATAAATATTAGCAAGAGGGAGGGAGGGTAATTTAATGTGAAGGTAAGGTAGGTACATTTTTTTTCTCGCTTAGATTTTTCAAAAGTTCCCGAGAAACAGACACTGTACTATCTGATAACACCGTTATTGTAACCAGCAAAAATGGTTGATGTGATTTGCGAGGCGTCTGTCAGCCAACTGTCTGACATTAGCACGTTAGCCTACGTTAGAAAGACTGACGTTCTTGCAGCGTACCAACGTCACTCCTGTCTATTACGGCATCTAGGCAGCTATAGACCCGAAGATGACATGATGACACGAGTTGGCCAAACGAACAAGCTTGAAAAAAAATATTCATGACAGCTTGCGTTCGCAGATTACTTGGAGGACCGGACCGGACCCCCCCCCCCAAAATATTATTATTGCTGATCTACATGAATCACACAAATGACCTATTTTGAAACAAAAACAGCGAATTTCACGGAAAGGTGACAAGTTTGCACCCCTGATAGGTGTATAGCCATGACATTTGAGGCACATTTCTCACCATGCTGGAGTGGACTGTAGCTTGCTCGATATAACGGGCGATGCCGGTCACAAATGCATTCCTGTCTTCAAAGTTGGTGTCAAAGTTGGCCTGTAGAGAGAGGGGGCAGGGGGCGGATTAAAGGGTTAAACGCGGTGCAATGAACACGTCTGAGCCGCTGGGGGGGGGACGACGGCGGGCGGCGGCCTGTGTGAGCGTGTACCTGGTACATGATGGAGGAGGGAGGGGGCTCGATGCATGGCTGCTGGTCCGGGAGGGGCAGCTCCTCCAGCAGGTCCACATTGGACAGGGCATCCTCCAGGGTCACGTGGGTCGTCATGGCAACAAGGCGTCACTCACACACAACACCCCGGTCTGAGAGAAGGCAGAAAATGAAGAGAAAGAGAGTGAGGAGACGAGGCGACAGACAGGAGGACCGTTATGGTCGCTATCTGGGGGGGTACAAGGAAAGATTGTGTGGTCTATTTATTGAAAAGAGAGAATAGGATTAGGTTGAATGGATGAGCAGTATATGCACAGAGTGCTGGAAGTGTGAGCTGAAGGTGCGTGGATATGGTTGAAAGTCGAATGAGGAGTAAAAGGTGTTGGATAACTGCAGCCAGTCGACGCAACGAGATCGTTGTTATTGTCGTGACGCGTCTCGACCCCACTTCCTCTTGTGGAGCCCCGTTGGTGCTGTGCGGTGGAGCTACATGTCTGTTCGCCCTGCACCTGTATCCTCTCCCCTCTGCTCTTATTGGGAACTATAGACTCTATTAGACTCACGGTTTGCAAAATACCGTTTCATTTGCAATCAAGTGTTTAATTCTGTGAAAAGTCATGGCCTGGATATCTCATTGAGGGAGTCTGGCAGTGACTGACATTCGACAAACGCAACATGTTCAGCGCTGCAAAAGGCAGTAGGCGTTAGGCGAGCTGACATTTTGTACTTGTGATAATTCAAATCAATACACCGTGGATCGCTGTATACGAGCACAGGATGCATTTACAGCGCATTCGTTAGGCTTAAAAATCTACAGCTACTACTAATTACTGTCCTCCGTCTTTGGAAAATAAACGGGCAAACCCCTTTGAGACAGAACCGCCATTGCTGTGCCGCTCTTCCTCTTCATCATAAAACACCAGCCAATGGGTGGAAGCTGTGTGTATGAGTCCACCCGTGTCTTACGCGCCTGTTGGTAATGTGTGTTTTACGTCTGACCTGGCAGGCAGCGCTGACAGGGCCGATAATCAGTTTAATATTCACAGCCAGAGAGCGCGGCTTCGGCCAGCGAGGGCCGGGGGTCCAGGCAGGGAGGAGGCCAACGTGTAATATATATATATATATATATATATATATATATATATATATATATATATATAAATAAATGAACTTCTAGGTCGACCAGAATGCTTTCTCTCGCGCACACAAACACAAGTCACCGCGTGTAGTGTAAATGTCAACGCGGCTGCATGCTGACACATGTCTCAATGCAGAGCCAAAGCCAAATATAATGCTGTACTTTTAAAAAGAGGATGACTCAAATTTGCTCACTATCACAATGACAGGAGTCGTCTCGCGGACGGCGTGGAAGCGCCCTGCTAGTTTCCTGTCGCATCAAACTGTGAAAATTACCAAACACGGAGAATATATTTGCATGAGGTAAACGCCCGGTTTTGAAGCCCGAGTTCATACAGAAGGTCGAGTTATCAACCTTCTTATTAAACTCGAGCGACGCGTCCGTGTATTGGCAAAGGAAAAGTTAGTTGCGTATAGACAATACGTAATTCGCTGAATTCATTTAGAGTGAACCTTCTAATGTCCAATTCATGTTATCATGTCTCCTTCGGGCCTGTAAGATCCTTTGCACAAACATTTTATTTTGGCCCAATAGCAATGAAGATGGGACTCAATTTCAAGTCAAATAAGCAGATTCAACGTCTTTTTGATCATTTGATTTTCGTGGACCAGAAGGAGACTTTCGGCCCCGCGTGCCACTGCCACTTTGCAATGTGTGCGTTAACTCATTTATTTCTAAAGTTGCTTCCTGTATTCTTTCCACTGCTGTGACTCTACCACCTGGATCTCTCACACCCTCTGATGCCTCGAAGCATAAGACCGTTATGGATATTTTTAACAGTTCAGCTTATAGAAAAGGGCTTCTGTCAGGCAGACAACCAGGCCCAGCGCCACTAAACTCCCATCTGTGCTTGGGAATACAGACGGGGACTGAGGCCCTGGTTGGCTGAATCAACTTTCCCACCCTGTACACGTCTCTGTCCAACAGTTGGTGTGTCTGTGTGAGTGTGTGTGTGTATCTACACAAAGCAAAAAGGGCCCCATCGTTCCCTTCTAGACACTTGGTAACCGAGACGTGAGCCCGCTTCACACCGGAAGTGAAGCTTTCCCAAAAACAAAAAAAACAAAACAAACATACAGTAGCACTTGAACATTCATGATGAGCGAACGTCCCTCAGGCCGATCTAGCTAAAGCCACCACGAAGGCCTAGGCATGATCTCGGAGCAGCATTCTACCAAAGAGGGTCACGATGCTTTGAGGAAGTGCTCAAAATATTACACCTAAAAAGAAGAATGGACAATGAGGAAGAGTAGGAAAAGTACCAAAATAGCAAAGAGCAGCGTGTGTAGAAGAAGAGCTCGACCAGTATGTGCTGCGAGGCGTGTGTGTAATACATCTTGTGGGGGGGAGAGAGAGAGAGAGAGAGAGGGAGGAAGTGTGTCAACTCTAGGGTCACACTACTCAGAGGGATGTCCCCCTCCAGGCTGGTTTTGTAATATATATTTGTCCTCACAATAAGACGAGACCCGATCAGCGTGGAAGAAGAAGAAGAAGAAGACAAGCGCTCACACACGGCGCACACACACACACACACACACACACACACACACACACACACACACACACACACACACACACACACACACACACACACACACACCGTCAACACCGGTCACGTGTGTGTATTCCAGATGCACCCGTGTGTAGTGCGTCTGTGTCATGTGCACCACGCCGGACGGCTGCGCGCTCGACGTGCATTTTTTTTTTAGGGAGACAAACTCTGCAAAACTGCTGTTGTCTCATGATCCATGACACAATGAACATCACGCACAAATATGCAATGAGGGAGAAGGGGGGCAGAAGCCTGGCTCACGTGGGCTTGACAGACAGGTGTGGGGGGCGATAAACAAAACAAAAAACAAAAAGCTAAACTAACATCACCCGCGTTCGGAGGTACAAACTATTCTTTTTTTGGGGGCTTTTGAATGAAAAGTTTTGTGTTTTGCAGATCTGTGGCCCTCAAGGTTAGCGTGCCGGATCACACTGGTTTCTGTTCTCACAGCTCACCACTACTTCTCGTTTTCTTTCTTTGGTTGGCTGGATATTTCTGTCTACCAGGCCGTTGTCTTTCTGTCTTTGTCTGCCAATGTGCTCGACTGAAAACAGCAGCAGCAGCATCAGCTGCTAACCGCCGCCTGTGAGGCAATAGCTGCGCTGATGATGGTAAACACAAGGCCGCTACCATTAAATGAGTTCCAGTAGGTTAAACTAATTGTCATTTCCATTATTGATCCACACAAAATTGGTCCACCTCAAACCAACAGTCCGAAACCCGAAGGCCGACGAGTTACAATGACACAGAACCGGCAACCCGGAGCCGGGGAATATTTTATCGATCGCATAGGATACAATTTGTGGTGAATACGCGCATAGTTCGGCTCGCCAATTGAATCAAATAACGGAGAGGTGGGAATAGCCAGATGACTGAATGGGCACGAGCGGGTAACCAATAATCTACACTTTAACAATCATTCAGATATTCCACATGTGTTGCACATCTCTCTCACTCGTTTGGACAACACAACGAGAAATGACTTGACTGGGAAATAGTTTTTTATTATTATTTACTATGGATGAGTACAAGCATCATGCGACCCTCCACAGCAAGTCATGACCGCACGGCCAGTTGGGGAGGGGAGATGAGAGGGGAGGAGGGGGGATGAGAGGGGGGGGGGGCGTAAAGATCTCAGCGAGTCTGCAGCAGCACGTTTCACGTTGCTACTCTAAATCAGCGGACGGGTGGATGCTATGCAGGATCGGAATGAGACATAACGGAGAGGGAGAGAGGGGGGGGGGGTTGCATTCAATGACAGGACCGTGCATCGAACATCCGTGTGAAACGGAAGTGGGTGAACCTGTCATCCGTGCATCCAGCAGCGGGCCGGCGGGCCTCGCTGCCCGCTGGGTCAGAGGGGGTGACGAGGGGGGGAGAAAGCGGCGAGAGAGAGAGAGAGAGAGAGAGAGAGAGAGAGAGAGAGAGAGAGAGAGAGAGAGAGAGAGAGAGAGAGAGAATGAAAGCGGTGTTGTGAAGCATCCCATTCCCTCCTCTCCTCGTCGCATCTCTTTCCTACGTGCAGCGGAAATGCATTAAAAAAAATAGAAAAAGGGAAAACGCCGTGATGGGGTCGCAGCGTTTCTGCAGCGTTTCCCGGGGATGAACCCTCTCCTCACCCCACCCATCGTAGTGTGCGCCGCGGTTTGCTAACGAGGATCCCATTCATGTGTCACAATAATCCGTTGACACAAAAAGAAAGAAAAACGGGACGCTCAATTCGGCTCGATTCAATAGCGATCGCGCGTTAATATGTCACTCGTGCACGGACAGATCGGTAACGGGGTTGATGCACGGTGCGAGGTGGAAGAAGAAAAACAACACACACACACACACACACACAAAGAAGAGCCCCAGCCCTCCGGCGTCTCCCAGCCATCATCACCGCCCAGCGCGCATCAGCAGCCCCGCGCGGCTCCTGCGGCTCCATCCGCCGCTACGTTACCTGTAAATCGCATGTCCGTCCGGCGGAATCCAGAGACGCGCTGCGACGGCGATCCGATGTCTGCTGATCTCTTTATTTATTCTGATTTTTTATACATATGTTTTTTATTTATTTTTTTGCTCCTCTTCTGCTTCTGTGCCGATTGATGCTCTAGTTTCTCCCCGCTCCAACCCAGAGAGCTAATCCACCCCACACAAAGAGTAGAAAATGGCTGCAAGTGCATTTTCTTAAAGGGACAGTCACAGTGTGCCCCCCCCCCCCCACACCCACCCACACCCACACACACACACACACACACACGTAGAACCTACAAGTAGTTGTTAGTTCGTTTTAAATGCATTGTGTTTAATGTAATGTAGGTCATTTGTGGTCCTTGTGATAGTGAGTTTTCTACCTTTTGTTATTTTGCACCTTTCGTTTGCAGAACGTGATGATGATACCGGACAGGACTGAATAGTCATCGCAGACCCCTGGTGGCAAGATGTCAATGGTTACATAGTTCCCTACTTGTCCTTTTAGTCCTAATACATCATGATTTTTTTTTTTCAAAGAAAAAGAAAATCATTTAATCATTTCAAATGTGGAAAATAGAAGCATTATGCTGGAATGAACCCTAATTAGCAAACAATCTATGTGCAATAAACACGTGCTGTAGGACTAACCCACACGTGAAATGATATCATTATTAAGATGTTGTTGGTTAAGGGGCTGCTAAATGACTGGCAGATGAATCAGGATTAGAACATTTTATTTGTCATCTCTTGAAGTGGATATTATGTTGCGTATCTTTCTGGGCCAGAGATCACAACACGGCCTGTAGCTCTATCTATGGCCACTGCACCTGCAGAGCAGAACGCTCATTTATCTGCCATGACATCCCTTGCTGAGAAAAGAAGAGGACTTTGTTGTTCAGCAGTTTAAAGAGTTTCTTTATTGCACTGCTGAAATTATGCATCCCGAAATAAATTGGAACATTTCATGTCAATGGATCCATTTAATTGTCAATGGTTTCACACATTCGCCAACCTTAGTATACTTGAAACCCAAACGTGCAGCAAGCAGAAATAGCTGTGTGAGCCTTCTCAGGAATAAACTGTATAGAGAAACAGATAAAGTGCTAAATTGTCAAATTCTAAATTGTGATTGGAATCATCGGAACTAAAAAACAGTAAAAGCTTAGACAAGACATTGGTAGTACATCAATAAATAAAATAAATAGCTTCGTTCATCCTTTTCAAATCTTATCCCCACAGGTCTTAGAGGGAGGGCAGCTCACGCAGGAGGAGAGCAAAGGACGGACGGTCTTCTGGTTTCTGAGAATGAGAACGTGGAAACAAAAGTGTCATTGCTCAGCGTTTGGCGCATTGGGTTTTTTTTTTTGTCTACGTCAGCAGTTGCCCCGCTTTAGTCATTTCTTGGGCCCACCTCCTTCCAGCACCACTCCATGAGCCGGTGGATGGCTTCCGGGGCCAAGCGTGGCTTCAGGAGCCTCAGGCCTTTGTTCAGGGACTCCACCACTTCGACATTGGAGTGGTTCTCGTAAGGAAGTCGGCCCTCGTTGTACACCTCCCACATGAGCACACCTGGGCGGGGGGGGGGGAGACTCCAATTGTTTTGAATGACCATCACAAAGTTAGTGTTCATCAAAACTACACGCAATCATGCCTCACCGACAGACTTACTTCATAAAAAAAATCAAGATGCTATCCCTGCTACATAAAAACGCACTGTTGATTGACCAAATGGATGGATGTCCAAATCCATTTGAAAAAGTTGTAATAAGAGCTATTTATTTTTACGATACTCCTTTGCATCACTCCAAGAAATGTACTATTAATACTTTTGTGCAGACATATACAAGGACTCAAACTAATGAAATATATTACATTTAAAAAATAAACCAATGCTCTTTAACATTTAGCGTTCCTTTGTTCAGAAATGACTTAATCACTTAATTTTTCGCGTAAAGTGGTCGAGCCAATATGCTATCATTAAAAGTCAATTGATTTTGATTTGTACTCAACTAGCCAACAGAAACCTGATGTTTTAATGTGATGGATACACATCGACTCACCAAATATATAACTAGTTGAAAACAACATATTCAGATTCGATTATCTTGAAAGCGTGCATCAAAAGACTGATTGTTATCGGCTCCAAAGACAACAAGTCTAACGCTCAACATGCACATAACAAGTGAAAGGAACAGAGATGGAAGCATAAACACACCAAATGACCAGATGTCAGACTTGCTGCTGAACTTGGAGAACTTGATGACCTCTGGCGCCGACCACCTGACGGGGAACTTGGAGCACTGGGAGCTTGTGTACTGATCATCAAGCACAAATCTACAGGAGACATCATGGCATGGCAGTAAATATAAGCTGACTTTGAGCCATAGCATAAACACGATAAAGATATGATTAACACAACACGGTGGACATTAGTGATTCGACTCGGTGAGGCGCATACCTGGTCATGCCGAAGTCGGACACCTTCACCTCATTGTTCTTTGAAACTAGACAGTTCCTGGCAGCCTGCAGAAGAAAAGGAAACCGAGGAAAGATTCCAACAGACTGCAGATCCATGAATGCATCGTGACAATAGCTTATCTTTTGGTTTACCAGATCTCTGTGGATGAAGTTGGAGTTCTCCAGGTACGCCATCCCCTCACTGACATCCATGCACATACTCAACATGGTGTCCTGAGAGAAGTGCCCCTTCCTGGCTCGCAGGTAGTCCGACAGACAGCCGTTGTCCATGAACTCAAACACCAGACACATGGGGGAGCGCTGGGTGTGCACGGCGTAGAGCTGGACCAGCTTACAATGAGACAGCCTCCTGTCAAAATGCACGCAGACCCACTTGTTAGCAGACCGGCCCCGTACGGCACGACCGACCCGAGGCAACTCCATGAACTGCACTTACATCATGACTCTCGCCTCTTCTTTAAAATCCTCGTCTGACATGCACTCTTCTCGTATCGTCTTCACTGCCACCTTGCTGTCCCTCCATCTCCCTTCCAGCACGAGACCAAACTGGCCGCTGCCCAACTCCCGACCGAAGGTCAGCTCCTCTGGGTCCAGCTCCCACTGATCTGTTAAGCAGCCAACACGGGGTAATCTTTTGTTGAAGGAAGGATAACTTAAATTATAATAATTAGCTTCATCAATAAATCATTAAAAACATTATGAAAGTCACAGGTTTTTTGACACAACGCCAAACCGGTCACGTGATTGTCATGGAGCGCTGAACGCACCCTGCGTGTAGTTGTCAGAAAGAAATCGTCAGGTTATTATGGTTTTCAACTCCAGTTCAACAGGTTTGACCCATGTACACAACAGCACATCCTCTGACCTGTTGAGGGGCCGGCGATGTCCTTAGAGCAGCAGCCCCCGTCTTGAGATACTGGGTGTCGCAAACGAGTTATCAGGCCTGCAGCACAGACAACATGTCCCTATTTTATCATTTTCAATAAATGACAATAGCCCTTTGTTACACGGTGCAGCTGTTTAATCAGCAGAACTTCCTCTTGGCAACCAGTTGTTTCTGTGTGTGTGTTCATGCAGTGGCATGCGCTAAGCCAGTGAACTTACCCGCAGCGTTGTGTTGATGGTAATGGACGAGCTCAGGAATGGTGCTGAACAGGTACTTCTCTGCTAGGTAGAACTTGGACTCTGCAGTTTCCGTCTGTCGAATTTGGTAATGTTTGACTCTTGGATTCTTCTCCCCGTTAGAGCTTAAGATGGCAAACATATGCTTTTTATGCGACCAATCACACTCGTTGGCAAAAAGGAGCATTTGAAGTGTTGAATATCATTAAATATCAACAAGCAGTATATGACGTGAGAAAAATGTCAGAGATTGAGTCACATTTAAACACAGGCATGACAACCTAGTTGTTAATGTGGGTGTATTATGTAAATGTTTATACAGTTTTAAATTGGAAAGGGTAGGGCAAAGGTTCTTTTAATATGTGTCTCTCTGTATCCAAGAATGTGAAAGAAACAGTGTATATAAGGCTTTTTTTGAACAAACCGTGGTTACAAATGAACAATAAAGAAGTCATCAAGTACATCAGATGTATTCATGTCCAGCACCATATTTTCTACTAATCATACAGCATTATCAAATAAACCCTAAATACATGGGAAGGAAGTCAAATCACCCCGGGGCTTTGGTGAAGACGGACACTGTGTAGACTCCCGCTTGTCTTGAGTCACGCACCATAAAGGCGCCTTCTTTTCCCTAAAGGTGGAAACGAGTATCATATAAATCACAATTATCACCATGAAACAATCCTTTTGTGATTTTGTGCTTGTGTTTTTATTAGTATTCATATTGACTAGTTGATGATGGATTACTGGTCCACCTTTCACTTGTAAAACCGAGCAAAACACTTATCAGCAGGAAATTCAACGTTGGAGAAAACACTGTGGTTGTGAGAAATGTTCTTGTGGCCAATGACACCTCACAATAGTGTTCAGCAGGTGCATTCGCATTCACTTTGCAAATGTGTGACTGCTGGAGGTGGGAGAGTCAAAAATGCAGAAACGTCCTGATAATTAACTTCAAAATTATTATGTGGAGGAGGTTTTCTGTTGAAACGCAGATGGAAGATGGAATAATCACTGGATCCTTAAATACTGATATTTGTTTTACCTGTTTCATTAGCAAATCCTCTGCCATGCCCCTGGTTATGTTTTTGTTGTACCATCTGGGGGGAGACATATTAACCACAAATAAGTGGGCAGAACAGATTCAGGGAGAAGGAAAAGAACAAAGAAACTACAACTCACTTAAATCTCTGGAAGTTGGCTCCGGATTTTTCGGCTACATACGTACTGGGCACAAAGCCCGTGTTTCTGATGAGCGGTCAGGAATATGAATTAACAGCATACTCATAATCATCCTTACTATTAAGTACAACAATTAAGAATGATTTTCTGTTACAAAGTGCGGGCTCCTTCTGGGGCTTACCCTCTGTCATCCCGCACGGCCCACCAGTCGCAGTGGCCTTTGTTGACCAGGGTGTACTCCTGGTCTTTCCGAAGGGGCAAGTCAGCGCCTCCAGGGGGCGTGTAGTCCTGCAGGGCGATGACCGTACCTGTATCGTGCAGTTCCATCTTTCAGGGATGGGAAAAAGAAAATTGCATGTGATAATGTGAATTTTATTTTGCTAAATAAATTCCATCAAACTCTTTGGTGATTTATATTCTGTGAGTAACATTTTGATGAACACAAAATGCCTCACGGCAGTGAGAGACAGACCTGGAAGAGAAGCAACCCAAAACAGATGTATACACCTCAAAGATATGTACTTGACCTTAACAAACTAAATCACAATGATATTTAAGTAATAGTAAATCATCAGCTATAGATGAGTGCCAATAATTGCTGTTTACGAGCAAAACAATTTGAGCTGTGAAATCGTATTTGTGCCGAAAGCAAAGCAGCATACCATACAAGCAAACAGGATAATCATTTTGTACACCTTGCAAATTCAACAGTGTTGACTAACAAAACAAAACAATTTCATCAGCTTGTTATATGTGCTTTTGAAAGTGATACCTCTTTATCTGGGAGTTGAGGAAGTGGCTTTTTAGAAGCTGTGGAATGAGAAACATGCAATCAGCAGTTGATTTTGAATCACCCGAAATGTACAAAACAGCAACTTCACACTGGTTTTTGAAGATTGTTTAGTTATGTTTAGTTATTAGAAAAAAGATTTTTTTTGTTTTTTTCCATGAGCACATGACTCATGTCACACTAAATCAAATACACAAATTAGACTTGATGTGAATATGTCAGAAACAAGGAGAAGAGAAGAAACTATACCAACCATAACCCACTGGGTCATACAAATGACAACCTGTGGCCAGTTTCCCTGTTTGTTGACAGCATCTCCATTTTCCATCCGTCCAGAAGTTTGGGTGGTATTTGGTGGCCAAATCGTTAGACTTTGTCTCTACATCAGGCATAATAAATTAAAATATAGTTTGAAATATTGAGCTCATGAATCAAAATCACTGTTGCAAAATAATTTCTTGCACTACCGCCGTTTATAAATACGATGGGGTCAAATAGCTCACCCTCTTTCAGAGCTCTGACCCATCTCAGACGGCAATCATTGTCTGGGGCGAAAATGTACAGGTAGTAGTTGTTGTGAAAAACCTGTAGAGAAGTTTGCATTTGAGAACATGCTTCCGTTGTTGTGTTATGATGCAATTGCACTATGTGTTATGTCATGAGAAAAATTATAATTACAGCATGCAACGTTGTATTGGATTGCATGACCTCACCTGAAACGGGTACTTGTAGTCGCATGGTATTGGAAGATCGCTACACACAATCTCCACACATTTGATTCTGGAGAGCTCGATGCAACCTTTCTGCATGGGCTTTCTCTGAAAGAACATTATCTTAACTTTATGTCTGCTAAACGCACTGTGGATGTGATTCAATGGCTTACAGAATCAGCCTATAGATTGCATCATTTCAATTTAAACATTGTGTATAAATATATGCAGATACTTACTCCAGGGCGGCGTTCAGAGTATTTCAGATCTTGTGTGTCCAATACAAAAAACCTCTCTTTGTAGTTGCACGGTGATGTTCTCTTCTTTTGTTGAGATTTTTTTATCAAAGTTCCCTTCAAAATCACCCTGGGGAACATGGTGGCAGTTCTGAGTAACGCAAAGAATAACTCTGGTGCCTCTTGCCTAATGGAGAGAGAATGAGTACCTCTCAGTGACAGAAAAAAAGCTAGTGGATGATAACCCAACAAAAGCCGTGCAGCTTCCTGTATAAAGTTGTTGCACTCGGTAAACCACATCCTTACGGCATAAAGTGGGTTGTGCTTACACTCCTGTACAGAACACACACAAACTATACAAGCACTCACACGCACTTTTTCCAGCTATGTTGCAATAAGTGTGTGCAGCAATAGGATGGTGATTCTTTAATCTCTCCATTTTTGCACATTTTCCACCAATAGCATGGTGATATAGAAATCGTCAGGTTATTATGTTTTTTTAAAATATAGTCTAGTATTATAGTACCCAGGCAATAGTTTAAAGCGTTATTCTTAATTTAACAAAATATTGAGGGTATGAATTGAAACTCAATATCAAAACGACACCTATTGAAAACTTTGAACCGACCTAAAAACAAGGTTAACTACAATGTTTTCAAACTGAGGTTTTGAGATATGCAAGGTGATCACTAAATGGAATGGAATAGCACCACCATCAGGAAAATTGTTTCTACATCTTAGCCTGCATGTACATTTTGGATGAGTATGGACCAACTTGTCTGGCTCGATTTCCCCTGAAGGTAAGGCAATTTCTATAGATAAAATTAAGAAAGGTAAAAGGGAATAGAAAAAAGAAATGCACAAAAATCAGGCTTAATGTTAAAAAATGCTAATATTTGTTAGGTGTAAAAATATCTGATCTGATTTAGGCTTTATCATGACTGATACAAACATCTTAAAAACTAATACATTTTCAGTTTTTTATTGTGCAATGCCCATTTGGAAAGCAAATTTCTGTGTTTTTGGAACCTCATACAATGCTGATTAATTTTATACCTCAAGCAACTTGTGATGAACTATGGTGAAAATTCTTTTACAATAATAATTGTGATAAAACAATCAACAAAAACATCTGTTCATCCGGCTCCCCAGATGTCATGCTGCCATATTTTTGGAATAACCCAGAGTTGAACATGCTCTTCAGGTAAAGTCCAATCAGCACGACCACCACACGTCACGAGGGTAGATCAGCCAATGGGATCGGGGCAGAGACGGTCACGTCAATGAAAGGAAGGAGCTAGGCTAGCCATGAGCTTAAATACTTGTATGACATTCTATTATTAAGGTGCACATTCAGCAACCAAGGAGTCCCTTTGAGAGGTGCGTAGAAGAATCATCACTGTCGTTCATTTCATTCGCTTAGTTTGTGAGAATGTTACCAGCGGAACGACGCTCACTAGTTAGCGGAAGCTAGCAGATACACTGCTAGTCCAATATTAGCCACATAGCTATTTGACTTAGCAACATTTCTCTCCGAACCGCAGTGTTCTGCTCACAATGTTATGTTATGTCCAGTCGTAGACTAAAATACACACTTGAAAACGTGAATACGTTTTAAGTACGTTATGGATGGAACGTGCTCATTAATCTTCTTCGGTCATTTAGGTACCAACGTAACTAGCATCGCTCGCGTGTTAGCCTCCGCCCGTTCTGACAACTAGCATGCTAACCGTGCTCTTGCATAAGTTACTTCTTATGTAAAAGAATGTGCCTCGGTTTTCTCCCAAAGGTGGAAACTGTCTATCGATTACAATGCATGCTCTAATAGTCCAGCGTTTTAGCCATGCATTCCTAAACTTTTCTGTGGTTTTGTGACAGCTGCAAACACATACTGGTTTGTGGATGAATATTTTCCAAACAAAATAACGTTAGATGAAATTTGCGATCACTGTGAGTGGATCTACTCGTCGTATTTTAGTCGTAGCTGATATTAACTCTGACCATTGGACTTATCTCAGCAGTACAAGTTGAACTTACCAAACATTACTGCCTTTTATTCAATGTAGTTTTCAGTACTGACGCCCTCCTTTGTAACGAGTACTTGTTCTCTTGACACAACATATTATAGTGTTGCACAACGTGTGTGCTCTTCTTTGCCTTAAAACGGCTATAGATTTAAATTCCCAACTTGGTTTGCATTGCTTGGTAAGGAAAACCCGACTGAAGATTTTTGTTTCTGTTTCAGGTCAGCATCATGGGTGAACCACAGCAGGTCAGTGCCCTGCCTCCTCCACCTATGCAGTACATCAAAGAATACACGGATGAAAACATCCGCAAGGGTCTGGTACCTAAGCCACCTCCACCCATCAGAGACAGCTACATGATGTTTGGCAACCAGTTCCAGTGTGATGAACTCATAATCCGGCCACTGGAGAGCCAAGGCATAGAGAGGCTCCATCCCATGCAATTTGACCACAAACGGGAGCTTAAGAAGCTCAATATGTCGATTCTTGTGAACTTTCTTGACCTGCTGGACATCCTTATCAAGAGCCCTGGTAGTATAAAGCGCGAGGAGAAGCTGGAGGACTTGAAGCTTCTGTTTGTACACATGCATCACCTGATAAATGAGTACAGGCCACATCAAGCCAGGGAGACATTGAGGGTGATGATGGAGGTGCAGAAGAGACAGAGGCTAGAGACCGCTGAGAGGTTCCACAAACATCTGGAGAGGGTGGTGGAGATGATCCAGGGCTGCCTTGCCTCTCTCCCTGATGACTTGCCACAGATGGAGGGTCGGGATGTTGCTGGTGAAGTTCCAAGGAGCGTGTCTGAAGGAGCTGGTGTCGGTTCATCTGGACAGGCCCCCTGGTTGAATACGGAACCGATGGATGTTGAGGAGGCGGGTGCCAGCTGTATGGCAGCGGGGCACCAGGACAAGATTATCCCCATTTCAAAGCGGGACAAAATGTTGGACAACGACGCTGCCATGTGCAGTATTATTGATGAAATTGCTTAAGTTGTTTTTCTTTTTTCTTTGACCTAAACGTTGTTGTATATACATAAAGCAAAAATGAAAATGCTGGCTATGTTTTCACCTGAACTCGGGCCTGAATTCTTACTTGGAGTAGGATGGTGTTTTATTCAAAAGCCATTTAGCAGATATTACCATTCCCTGTGAAGATATTCGAAGCATGTAGAAATCACACGGATCAACTGAAAACCCCCCAGAATAAAGACATTTCCAATTTCAGTAGAAGTAATTCATTCTTTTTTTTAATGGAACCTGCTTCATATCAAAGAGACTTTAATGTATTTCAACCCGTTATGTGTTGACATTCCTTCATGTTCACAAATCGCGTAGGAGCTGTCACACACCCTGCATGCTATCTGGCTGTGGCCATGGGCAGGTCGCTTTGCACAAACGTTTTGTAGAAACATAGACCAGTGTAACACGTTTTGTGCTGCATTGTTCCAGCAGCTTCACTCATTAAAAGTTCAGGAAGTCTTTACTGGCAAAACATCTGGTGACACCGATCTAAATTCCCTTAATGCAACACGGAGTAAACTTAAAAGAAATGTACCAAATTGGATTACCCCTTTGGGAGGGAGTTTCCATATATAAGCATGGCATCTCGCAGGGGTCTGGGTGTCTTTGTGGCCCTCTGATGCCACGGGCTACGACCCTATGAATGTAAGAGGCTCCGGTGTTTGGCCGGCCACAGGCTCAGGACTCATTTCACCCTCACTGACTTCCATGAGACAGATTCCAACTGACACAAACCGACTTGTGTAACCGAAACTTAGCCCACTCATGCAGTTTGCACCTACACGAAGGCGCATTACACAATTTGGACATGTTTGCACGTGGCTTTTCCCCGGATATGTAAGTAAACCAACTGGGTGCACGTTAAGATCTTGCAGCCCCGCCCCCCTCCCCCGACTGTTGTTATCCCCGGCTGGGATTCCCTTTTACCGCGACAGCGACATTTCCATATTCTGCAGACGTGAGTGGACTCTTTTGTCCTGCCCACTGCACGAGGCATAAGCCCAACGACTCGTTCGTCCCACATATCAGATGTTTGCACTCCATAGCATGAAACTTTAGTCGCAGGAATTATGTTACGAAACTCGCCATCCTTCGCTTTCACAACAGGGCGGAAAGCCATCCGTTCGGCCAATGGGATTGCGCGCTGCTGCGTCACGTGGTCTTTATTTATGTAACGTAATGGTGTTACACAGTAACCCACCTTTGTGGCCGTGGATACGTCGAAACGGGGGTTAAAACGACTTCAAGGAACAGTGCCAATGGGGGAATATTCCGGTGTGGTTCGTGTGGCCTTTATCGAGATCAGAGCCGCGCGTTGAATCGAAAGCTGAGTTCCGTTTTATTCTCCGTGCGTCAAAGGGGAGGACGTTAGGTGTCCCAAACCGAAGACGAAGTTGGAATTGGACAGTGTCAATGGATACTATTTTTTTTATCTGCAAAGGAAATTATTAAGGTGAGGACAATTGCTCAAATTTAGCAGGAAAAAAAAACAAAAAACCGGTCGGCTTCGAGCTGATGGGAAAAGACCCATTTACTTTATCGCTCTGGCTGTCAGTGTGTTATGTCAATGGTCCACGCAATGCTCTAACACACACTCGCGTTCTCCGTCCGCATTGCTTTGACGAAAACACACACACACACACTTGCCCTCGTGGGACGTTTTTTTTTTTTTCCTTCTTCTTCTGGTGACATAACCCATCCACCATGGATCTGCTGGAGTGTCCCCTCTGTCTCTTCCTGATGTGCGAGCCGGTGACCATGTCCTGCGGACACACGTTCTGCAGGAGGTGCGCGGGGGGCTACCTCCCATCCAAATGCCCGTCGTGCAAAGAGAGGTTAAAACAAAAAGAGGTAAAAAGCATGAAGAACAACGTTTTGCTCATCGGCATCGTGGAGAAGTGCTGCCCGGAGGAGACAAAGACCAAGTGCCATTTACAGGAGAAGCTCAAAGCCAACGAGTTCCCGGAAGCTTTACGCATCGCAAACGAGGGGCTGCACTTAGGTAAGGAATCACCTTCATGACGTCACTAGACGCTTGTTTATGAGGAGCGGTCAAGCAAGATCCGGGGCTAAAAAGGGGGGGAGGGGAGGGGGGCAGCTTGGATTACCTAAGGTCACATTTCCATAAAAACGGGGCAGGCAGTCTGGTGTCCCACTTTTACGCACCGCTCGAACCGTTTGGGCCGTTGCCCCGGCAACGGTGGCTGATGGCGCGTCCTCATCTGCTCCCTAGAACTCAGTCACAGCGTGCGCAGCAGCCAGTGCAGATGTGGGACTCACCATATTCCCTGTCCAAGGCCATCGATGACCTGACTATATAACTCGCTACGCTAAACTGTCTTCAGGGCACGCTGAATCTTTTAGGGCAACACAGCAAAAACGCCAAAACCGACTCCTGCAGTCAAAAGACGAAACACCCTTGCAAACAGATCTTCTCCAATACCTTATCTTTGCACCCTCTGTATGTGCGACTGGCCTTATTTTCTCCATGCAGCAGTGAGAAGGCTAATACACAAGGTGCCTAGTTGAGTTTTATCTGGTCACTAGGTGTCCAGGGGATCGTGGGAGTGGTTTTAGCGGGACAGTGAATCGCCTTGAGGAATTACCTACAGGTAACCCAGAGAAACACTGCTGCTCCCCTAGCTTTTTGTTCTTGTGTAAGAATGTCAGGGCGGCTTTGTTTATATAACTTTACCTAACGCTAATTGTTGGTGTCGCAGTTGTGTTAAAGTACAGCACCGCCCTGCTGTGCATTGTCTGAGCAGAGCCACAGTGCGCAGGCGGCCCCCTACCTGCCATGCCGATTTTGTGTCAACAGGCGTGTAAACAGATTTGAAGCATTGAAGCCCACCCTCCTGCCAATAACGTGTGGATTGCATCTCCTGCCTTTTCTCTTGTCCTTACTCTCCTCTCCGCCCTTCATTTCTTTTGTGTCTTTAGCCCCCAACGATCAGAGTTTGAAGCTGTATAGAGCCGAAGCTAACGGGGGCCTGATGCGTTTTTCCGACGCTCTGACGGACCTCGACGACCTCTGCTGCCTTCGTCCTAACTGGACTGAGGTGAGAGATATTGGCAGAGGTCAACACAAACCAATCGGTTAAAGTCGTCCGTTAAGGGCGCCAAATGTTCACTTCAGTTCCCCCTTCTGTTTCTCTGCCGATTTGAACCCTGAACTCCGCCGGTCGGTTTTTTGACATGCGTGTGAACAGCAGGCACCTTGTGTCAGTGTGCAGAGCTGAGGCTTTGGAGACATTTTCTCTGCTTGTACTGGTGTTATGTCGTTTGCAAAGTTATGCAAACAGCTACTTATTTTGTTACGCCATTTAGCTGGTGGGTGGTGCTGTGATTCAAAAATACCTACTGGATAGAATAGTTTGAATATAATTATTTTTGTTCAAGAGACGTGTTACAGGATTACTTACAGATTTCACCTTCGCATTATGTTATTCAAAGGTACAAATATGAAAAGCGTTAGAATACTACAATGCAGTTCAGATAGTTCTGTTATGTTGTCCGAGTGCAGGTTGGCTCACCCGTAACGGCGTTGATGTGCTGACGCTCTCCATCGTTGCAGGGCTTCTTCCGTAAAGGGAGTGTACTGCTGGAAATGGGTCAGCAGACAGACGCCCTCATCCAGTTCCACCGTTGCCTAAAACTTCAAGCTGACTTTGCACCTGCAAAGAGCCAGATCAAGAAGGTTGGTCTGAGGGTATTATTCGTGTTAAATTGATTTAAAAAAAAAACATAAATAAGGACATTTCTCCTGCAAACTGACAAGACTGTAGTTTATCTTAGATACTTTATACTTTTTAGAGTTAAAGCTGCAGCAGAAATGAATCGCCTCACAGCAGTGGTATCAGACCTGCACGTATCATGTACACATATATGAGTTGATCAATAAACTCTATTCCATAAACAACGAGCCTGAGTAGATGGAATATGAATGGTAGCACTATTGTCTGATTGATTTTATATAGGTCACTTTACGGTTGTCGGTGGTTATTGTTCTTACTAAATGTCTTTTAATATTAATACTAATGTCGTAATTTCTTCTTCTTATTGATGCTGATAGTAGTATTGATATTAATTAACTTTAGATAACGTGTTTTAACTGGGACGGGCATGTCATTCAACTAATACCTCATTGCTATTATAAATTAGTTTAATCTCCAATGTTTACCTCCTCATTTACCTTACACCTTCATTCCAAAATCCCTTTGTATTTGCATCTTGTCATGAATTCAAATGGCAGATTCTGGAGGTGGAGGGCATGGCCGTGCCGGACGAGGTGTCCTGCATCTTGCAAGTGGTGTCCGAGTACTTGAGAGGGCCGTGCCCCATTACCAGCCTCAGTGGCTCCCAGGGGCCATCTCAACCCAAGGGCCTCAAACATCCACGCGGGGAAGGCGTAGAGGGAAAAGAGGGGCGAGCGGCACACCAGGTGAGCCCTCGCGCGCGCTTCAGCGTTATGGTTCGGGTACGAGGTTTTCCAATGCAACCATAATCAACCGTAAGTTTGTCTTTCGGGCTCCTCGGTGAAGCAGGACATGGGTACCGAGTGCTGCCTCAGCCTCTGCCAAGCGGTTTCCTTCCTCCCCGCGGCCGAAGAGGACGAGGAGATGACAATGAGGAGGGGCGATGGGCACGGCACGGGTACGCACGCGCACACACCAGTGCACACGGACAACGATTTTATTTAAAAAAAACTTTCCTCAATCTGAATCCTCTCTGTCACTGTCGCTACGAACAGCTTTACCACAAACACCCACCAGATGGTTTGGAAATGCATAATAATTGCTGGTTCTTTCTCAGCGGGGCGAAAACATCAAGAAACTCTGGAAGTTCTCAGCGTGTCGGACTTTGAGTGCCCTCTCTGCATTAGGTCGGTGCCCCGCAGCATTGTAATCTCTAATCAGTAAGGCTTTTCTGGTCCTTACGTCTTCTGCCGGAGTGTCGTATATCAGTTTGATGGTTGGTTAATGTTTAATCAAGCTGACGCCACGCCGCACAAGCGGACGGCAGATGCACAGCAGAAGGCGTGGAGGTCCTTCCCCGAGGCCGCGTTAACGTCCTGTGTCTGTCGTCTGAAGGTTGTTCTTTGAGCCGGTCACGACGCCCTGCGGTCACACCTTCTGCAAGAACTGCATCGAGAGGAGTCTGGACCACAACCTGCGCTGTCCGCTCTGCAAACAGCCGCTACAGGAAGTAACCACCTACAGACACTCGCACACATGCACCTGTTTCTAACTTGCCCCGATCCCGTTAAGAGCACTTTTTAAAAAGTTTTGATTTTGCCTTTTGTGTTGTGGCAATGACACAAATCCAGCTCCAGCGGGGTAAGATCTTTTCCAATAGTCATACTTGATTTTTATATAACTAATCAGATAATTCACATGAAGGTTAATGTTGAGAGAAGTTCCTGGTTCCTTTCATGTGATGTCTGATTACACCTATAATAAACCTCACTGTCGTAACAGCTGTGTTTATGCATTTATCTCCTGGCATATGCGGCTGACAACAGGCTCACTTTAGAACTTAGTGACAACTTCAACATATGTTAATGCATAATTGCTTAAAAAGTGATCAGTTTATGTTTCTTAAGTCTGTTACATAAATTGGTCAACAACGTTACTTTGATATCACAGATCTGCACATATTTTATGGTACTTTTATCAAAATCAACTTCTAAAGAACCCTTCCCCCCGAGCAGCCGTCTTGAGCATCATAATGTTGCTATTAAGCCGTAGATCTCTCTTCTCTTGCCAGTACTTTAAAAACAGGAAGTACAACCCCACAGTTCTGCTGCAGGACATCATGACCCGACTTTTCCCCTCGCCGTTGGCGGAGAGGAAGCAGGTCCATGACGCGGAGATGGCGGAACTGTCCAAGTACGCACCTGTCATCGGTCGACGCTTGTGATTCATTTGTACAACTTATATCGTGCCTTTTCCTCACTGTTCTATCCCTCCATTTATTTTTATGTTTTGTCTCCTCCTTTTGTAGTCTGACTACGGACATCCCTATATTTGTTTGCACGGTGGCCTACCCCGGAGTCCCGTGCCCCCTGCACATCTTTGAGCCTCGATATCGTCTGATGATGCGCCGCTGCATGGAGACTGGCACCAAAAAATTTGGCATGTGCTGCTATGAGCATGGCAAGGGGTATGCTATCTACTTTTTTTGTTTTGATTATCCATGGCAACCTATTTATTTGAAAATATTGGGACTTGGGTTGATAATGTACAAATGTTAACTGCATCAAAATCAGAGGCGGCCTGTGCATCTTCTACCTGGGCCTTCTGACATGTTACTATGGGTGAATAACCCAAGAACCTCCTCATGACCCCACAGTTACAGGTTATCATCAAACACCTCCTATATAAAACTGTAACATGAAGCTCAACACCTACAAATACGCTAACTGCAGATACATGAATGGACAATGCACATATCAAATCAATGTAACCAACTCAACGACAAGAGCAAGCTCACAACTGTCGGGGAATGGAGAGCACGTGTTTGATGTGTTCCTCGCTGTGAAGCTCGCAGCAGGCTCGGTGGAACCCGATGCAATGGTCAGCAAGGCTAGCAGAAGCAGACAGCCCAATGGGCAAAGTAAAGCTCAGTCATAGGTGACCCTGAGTGGGTGGCAAATAGCAGCTCGTGACCAATCTGGGCTGAGATAGGCTGGATGTTTTCATGACCCTCCAGAGATTTGATCATAGCTCCACTGTACGTATGTTGTAATACGGCAGTGCATTTTCTGATAAATATCCTCTTAGCTTAACTGATATTGAAATATGCCAAATAATAATGTATGAGGGTGTTTTGTTGCTAAAACTCTTTGTATTCCATATGGAAGTTGAATTATTTTTATCTAAACATTTGGACTGAAAGAATGACTCTTACTACATTTCAGTAGTTCTTGTGAGATTAGTTCCTCCTGCCTCTTTAACATGAATTGAGGGAACACAACACTTTGCTGATCTTCTACCACAACGAGTACTTCTCATAGCCTTTCAAAGTGCACAAAGCCCTGCTTTATTAACCATGTTAACATTCAGCAAAAAATCCCTGATTCTACCCTCATTCCAAAAATGACAACATTCCCCAAAAGCTGTTTATATGGTTAATGAAAACTAATATACTACTAATATCCCAATTAGATGCAGCAGTGCACATTCTATTTAATGTGAAAATCTCTTTCCGACCAGAAATGTGGGCTTTTCTTTTGGGCATCCATCTCTACTCCAGCTTTGTAAACTGTCGAGTTTGTGCACAACACAGAGAACGTGGTAAACAGGAATGAGGCCAAAGTAAGGTAAAAACTCCTCGTGAGAAGCACATTCCAAATGCAGTAAAAGACTAAAAGGATAAAAACGGCACAGCCCACAGTCATTGTTTGGTGTTGGAGGGATTAATCGCCTTAGTAATTTGCAGGCAGTTGTATCTATCTTTGATCAATTCAGGTTATATAAACTAAGTAAACTGTCTAAAAAAATAAGAAATCATGTTTGTGTAAGAATTTTGCAAATAACTCGACAAAATGTACATCATTCTATTCTTTCATACCGTAGATGTCTAAAAAGGGTGCGTAATATATCATGTCTGAATCCATTTTGGCCCAAAATGATCATGATTTTGTTCAACTGTTTTTGCAGTAAGATGGATATTTAAACATTCCACCCAATTACTGTTTTGACTAAAACATGAACAAACACCTTAATAAACACGTGAATGAATAAATGACGGTACTGTGGAGTTAAGACTCTCTTGGTTCTGCCCCAGGTTTGCAGACTACGGGTGCATGCTAGAAATCCACAGTCTGGAGCTGCTGGCTGACGGCCGGTCCTTTGTGGACGCAGTGGGCGGCAGCAGATTCAAAGTGCTGAAGAGAAGTCAGCGAGACGGCTACCACACTGCTGATATCGAGTACCTGGAAGACCTCAAGGTCAGCAGCACCTTTTACAGCAGCATTCCAGGATGAACACAAGAAGAAGAAGACCACAAGCTGCACCTCCTGTCTCTTGACCTTTTTTTGCATTCATATCGGTCTATGCGTCCTCTCTCGTGCAGGTTGATGGTAGTGAGTTGGAGCTTCTGGAGCATCTCCATGACAGTGTGTACCAGCAGGCACAGGACTGGTACCAGCGGCTTGGCAGCCGCATTCGCGAGCAGATCAACAGACAGTACGGCAACATGCCCGAAAAGGACGAAAACATTCAGGTTGGGGCTTTAAAATAAGTGTGTTTTTTTTTTACGGTAATTCTGCAATTCAACTTTTGTTTGGATAATTTTTATAAGGGTATTTTTTATCAATGGAAAACAATACTTGACAGGGAAAAAAAACAACAAAGAAAAGGAATCAAGAGAAAATAATGCACAGTGGCAGAGACTAGCCTACATAGGTATTACAACAGGAAAAAACATACATATACACTTATAAAAACAATGTCAGGCCGTATATTTCATGCAACTGACAGATAGTGGGTATTTTATTCTGCTGTTCTGGACAGAACATTTCTAAGTCTTGGTTGGATCACCTGTGGTTTAGGATCATAAGCAAAGGGTCGCATCTTGGTTAAGTGTGATTGTTTTACTTTTAAAGATATTGAACAGCTCTTGCAGACAAAATCTTGTTTTTCCATATATTGGATGAACCTTGCCCACTTTTTCAGAAGGAAAGTCAATTTTTCCATGTCGTGGATTTCTTTCATGATTTCAGTCCAGTTTTCTACAGAAGGTTGCAACTATTATTAGTATTTTCAAGAGTTATATGTCATTTCCTGTTAATTGTCTTAATAGAGTGACTTTCATAAGTACAAGTTCTGCCGCCCACAGATATGCTGCTTAGTTCTCTAAATATTTTCCCAGAATATTATAATATATTATTATACTATTATTAATATCTTGGGCCAGCCCCAAAATATATGGTGGTGGTTTGCTCTTTTTCCCCCACATCTTCTCCAGCACGTTTGGTTTATTGTAGATGAGTATGTCTTTTTTTTTGGTGAGATAAAAGAACAAACAAGGTTCTTCCAGCCAAATTCACCCCACTACATGGAACAGGAGGTCGAAAATGCTGTTTCACACATTGGTTCCCATCTCTGATTGGGTGTTTTTTCCTATAATTCTTTCTCCCATTTCTACTTAATATATATTGTATTTGCCCCTACACCGTTCCAAATTCCCTGGTTAATGAAATGTAAAATGTAAATGTAAAAAACGGCAGACGCTTCTTTGCGTCATCGGAGCGTGAAAAAAGTTGGAACCAGCTCAACTTATTTTGAAATACAAGGCAAGTTAAATTGTATAGCAGATTAAAAAAATAAAGTGATTTAAAGTGCTTCACGTAAAACCATTAAAACATAAAAATAAAGGAAAGGAAAATTTAAACACAATCAAGAGCCTTGATTGAAATATTAAAACAATAGACTAGCTAAATTAGAATAAAGGTTGCAGTGCAGTGAAATAAACAGCAAAAAGCATCCACTTGACTTGACAACATCCTTGAATCTGGTTGCGTGCGTCACACAGCAACAATCTGTGGCTCCATGTCAACGACTTCCATTAGTGACTCGCAGCCCGTTGCCACGTGGCTCAGATTTCACCCAAAAGGCTGAAGTTCTGACGAGTTTCCCCGATAAACACGTTTCCTTTTCTAACCAGTGGCTTACTTCCCTCTAGGCCTCGTCCAACGGTCCGGCCTGGTGCTGGTGGATGCTGTCTGTCCTCCAGCTGGACCCTGCCTATCAAACCACTGTCCTGTCCCTGAGCTCGCTCAAAGACCGCTTAGGACACCTTCGCCTCGTCCTGGAGTACTTCTCTCAGAGCTAGGCCACACCGCTCCGTGGTATTGTGACAACGTGAGAGTCCGTGGAAACCACTGAATGCATCCACACCACAGAGCCATTTCCGTCGCAAACATGCGCGAGCATTCTCCTGATGAAGACTGCTGTAAAAGGGTCTATAGCAGAGGGAGGGATTCTATTACAAAACACAGTGCAGTTGTGCAGAGTTGGGTTTTTTGCTGTTTGCATGTCTTCTCTTTCTCACTGTTTTCTTTCCCGAGGAGTTCAAGGGTTCAGAGTTCTTTCTTAATACACTTTGATACACACCACAGGGTTGAGCAGAGATACTCATTTGGTAGGCCAAACAAATTGTTATTCGTGGCATCAAGTGAATCAGCTTAAATGGTACTGCTGAAAACAGGCAGCAGGCGTCACTGTTGTGTCTCCAATTCTAAACATGAAGAACGTGCGGCATCAGCCAAGCTTGTACGGTGTGCTGCACCGCCGTGTGTTGCCTCGACCGACTCTTTGCATGAACGGAGCTTTGTTTGGAGTGAGACGAAACAATAGCGCACACAATTGGTCAAGGTTTTTTTCAGGACGATGCACATCACAGGATCGAAGGCTTCGAGGGACTCCTGGTCCCTATTTAGTATAAAATATTGCAATAATAATTTATATTTTCACACAGAATGGCTGCAACTGGAGTACCTTTTTTTTTTTTTAAATGAATGACCGGCTGTTGACGCTGTTTGTCATCTTCTGACGTAAAGTGAACCCACGACAATGACGAGACGCAGAAAACGCCTCGGTTTTACAACACAAAACCCGTGGGATGATGCGAGGCGATGGACGTAGTCGGCTGTAGATAAAGAGTCGTTCTCTTTTGCTCTGTTGCTATCTCCATAAGAGAATCACTATGTTTAAAACATCATGAGGCGAGTGGTGTAATTTAGCTCGGGTCAGCCTGCGGGGCGTCTGCGTAGGTCGCATCACCTGCGTCGGGCCCCCACACGTCTCTCCGTCTGTCCGGCCCCTGTGCCGCCGGTCGCGGACCCTTTTGAGTGCCTGGGCCAACTCCACCAGGAGACCTCCAAGTCTTAGCGTTTTCTACACCACATCTGTGACGCACTTTTTTTCCCTCTTATCTTTGCCATTGATATTTGTTGATAATAGTGCTACATTCCATGGAATGTTGAAGCTGCAATGTTACGTATACTTAATTTACGAACATATACAAACTGGGTGAAACATAAACGATTTTTTGTTTTTTTTTACTTAAATAAATGTGCCATCAATATTTCTATGTTGTGTGTTTTCAAGGAATAGTAAGTTAAACAGGCACTGCATTTATGTTCGTCATGGAATCTGACATTGGTCCTTGGCCCTCATGCCTTCTGTATAGTGGACATTAAACTACCATTTCTCACGGCCAGCATATGACTTGAAACAGTCAGAAGTAGTCCAGCAAACACCCTAATAGATGCAGTTTGTGTGATACGGAACAGCATGATATTGTTTCGAATAAAAGGGTTAAACTTGAGACTTCATACGCACAAAAAAATGTCCCATAACGGGCCAGCCAATGGATGGGCTGATGGCAGCATTGGATGGGTGACAGACAACCCACTGAACACTGACCCGGGAATTTACAATCTACTTGAGGGCAAATAAGCCATCTTCTTCCCCACCCTCTAAGATCGGTTAATCAGGTTTAGCTAACATGCTGTAAATGAAGTCATCCGTGATTGAAATCGGCTTAAATGTGCCAGTTATCACAACATGGCTCCAAAGCTAGTTTGGTTGATTTCATTAAAGACACCATCAATTAAGGTCAGTTTCTTGCTGCTACATGACATGATTATAGCTCACTCACAAATAAAAAGGGATCGTGATTCTTATAGAATGGTGCTGAATGACTCATCAACTATTTGTGATAAACACATGACTACGAACCCACAGCTGACGAGGGGGTTGTTGAGGGGCTTCCACGCCTCCTGTTGAACATCTCTATAGAGAGAATCTTTTGCCCGGTGAAATAATTTTGGTGCTCTCTCTCTTTATCAAACCACGTCTCGTTTTGGTTATCATTGATGCCGCCCTCCATTGAACGGGGAATGGGGATGTACGTGGGCCACAGAGATTGGTTTCATATTTGTCTTACTTAGCTTCAAACTGATCCCGGCGCCAATGTGCAATTTCTTATACCACGATGAAATGCTAAATCCATTTGAGAAATAAATGATTGTATACCACAGGGTTTTGATCCAACCAATGGCCAATGAAATGTCTGACTGTCATGAAACGTTTTTAAAACTAATGTGACATTCAATGTCCTCCCGTATAATTGGGCGATCAGAAAATGCCCTTGAACACAGCTGAAACAATGTCAACCTCAGTAGACGGTAGGAAGTAGAGACACGAGTTGTTGCTACCTTCAGTCTGCGCTCAAATCACTATTTAAACACCCTGAAAGTGAAGCAGTTTCTATCTGATTCATTTGTATTTAATCCTCCACCTCAAAGCCAAGGGCATTGAGATCTCTTGACCGGTTCATGTTTATTCACTTGTCCCCTGGATGACTTTCTAAATGTTATTATGAATAAAGCTTTTCAAACACACATTCTGCTTTATCCTTATTGTGTTCCCGTTGAACCTCATGCGACCGATTCTTCGGTCGTTAAGGAGGCTTTTCCAGCTACTGTAAGCGGGGCGGGGGATCTATTGCAATTTACCGCCCTACGGAAATTGTCAAAGGAGGGTTGATGGACGGGGAACGTGTCTCAGATGCTGATAGCGAGAACCATCATGTGCCACATGTGGACGCAGACTTGTCAGTTGGTCATATGTTGTCGTGAATAACAACAACACAATCAAAGCAATGTCAATAAGATCCCTAGAGAAAAACAGCACACTGAATTCGCATGCTACGAATAAACCGTCCACAAGGGGGCACTCTACAACTGTGGAGGAATAGCGTGGTGTCACACAGATGGAATCACACTGTATAAACAAGACATCTCACAAGAGTATGGCTTATTTTTCAAAACAAAAAGGCTCAGAATGATCACATTAGTGTCACCAATGGGGCACAGAGCAAGATTTTTGGCTGACAGAGAGAACCACCCACACGGAACAAGCTGGGAGGAAGTAGCTATTTCCCCATGCAAGCTGAAAGGAACAGAAATGAGTGAAAGTAAAAGAGGGCGTGCGCTCCTCTAATGCACGGGAAGACAGACCCACACAGAAAAAAACACAGCGTGGCAGAAGTGAGGAACGTTTCCTGCCAGCTTCTTTCCTCTGCATGGGAAGCAGGCAGATGAAAAGAGGCTTCAGTTGGCTTCAGCGGGGCCCTCTGTAATGCAGCTCAGCGTCTACATCAAAGCCCATTACATTCGAAGAATGCCACAGCTTTCCTGTACTAAATTCATCCATCGCCTTGTGCTGACTCCCCGCGTTCGCATGACGGAATAAGGATGACAGGCGTTTTGTAGGAGTTCTCACTAGGGGGGGGGGGGGCGTCTGGATGTGTGCGTGTTCTTACACTTCTGCTGGTAAGAAGGCCAAGTTCCCTCGCAAGGATAGACGGGTGAGGAAAATCCTCAACAGGGATGCAGGTTGTTGGTTTATGTTAGGGGAGAGTCAGAGAGGGAGGCGTGCAGCAGAGATGCATTACCAGGATGGTTTCTGTGATATCTCCGTGGGTGTATATTAAGCACTTCAGGTGGCGGCTGGTATGACTGAGCATGTTTACCGAAGACTGCAAGAATACACCAGCCTACACACAAGTCTCCTGCTCCGGAACTGACTAGCTTACTCTTTAGTCATGTGACTTCTAGAACCAATCACATTACTGTTACTCAACATGAGAAACCCGGTCTATTACATTTCTCCCCTTCACATTTGACACCCGTCTACACTAACAATCATTCTCTTAAACTTAGGTCTTCTGGACATTACTGTTTTTAATGTCCAGAAGACCCCTCATTTGAACTCATTACAAATCCAGTCTTTTGGGAGCACTTCTGGGTCTTTCTGGATTTCTCCTTTGGGGCACCCCTGACGGTACACTGCTGGGTGGAGGAGGAATAACATTTCCTGGCACTGCAGGACTCAGATGAATGCTACTTCTCTGAGGTGTCGGTGTCAGGCGGTTTTTCTCCACTGGTGGAGGTGGAGCAACTAATGTTAAGTCCTGCTCCTCAAAATGTGTGTACGGCTCCAGTTTCTTGAGTTCTCCTCTTTTTTCCCCAGCATATGATCAACATGGACGGACCGTTGCCTCCCTCTTTCCCATGTCACAGGACCCAAGCGCTTCACGACTGGCAGCCCATTTCTTTACTCTGACTTGGGTCATTCTCATGAAACTCTCTCTTTATCATGATACGGTTTCTGTTTTGCCTACAGTGTGGGACGGGTCTGGTCTCAACCGACTGAAGCGGGTGCGTATCTCTTTCGCTTTAAGAACAGCTCAGCTGGAGAGCGACCTGTGACTGAGTGAGGCGTGAACCCGATACATGAGCAGAAAGTTTGACAGCCTGTGTTGCAGTGTGATGCTGTGCTGACTTCACCAGAGCGCGCCTCAATATTTGCACACACCTCTCAGCAGCTCCGTTTGAAGCTGGATGATACGGTGGGACCAGCGTTTATTTTATTTCATTTTTGGATAGAAACTGCTTGAACTCTGAGGAGGCGAACTGGGGTCCATCATCAGACACGACCTCTTCTCTTCATCATTCATGTAAGCAGGCCATCCATTCATGGTATTGCTCCAAACTTCACTCAGCAACGGATCTCTGCTTGTGCCTACTTTGATGTCATGAGCTGATATTGGCAGATCTTATGTTGGATTCCTGTGCTGTCTTGTCTGACTCAGTCACAGGAGGTCTGGACACACACATGGCAACGGTAAGACATCAGGGTAGCAATGGCTGCCAATGTAGGCACTGCTGACTTTGGTCCCAGTAGCCAGTAAGGGCTTGTGATCAGTGAAGAGAATACATTTGCGTCCATATAGATAATTTTCTCACTCCACTTTTGTTGTGTGGGGTGTAGGCCTTCATGATCTATCCCAGCGATTCCAAAAGTGTGGGCCGCGAAGGTACTGCAGGTGGGCCACGAGAGGTCATTTACAATAAAAAAAGTTTTTTAATTTTAAAATTTTAAAAGTTTGAAATTAATATAAAAATATTTATGATGCGGCACATTAGTTATGTGAAACATTAGTTGATGAAGCACAAACAATTTAAACGGACAGATTAATAAAACAAAAAGGATCTCGCTCGAAACGGCTGCTCTTGTCCGCCTGTCGTTGTTCAACAAACGGGGCGCCCTCTTGTAGTATTAAAGTCAATATACCGCATTTTCCGCACTTAAAGGCGCACTTAAAAGGCTTTAATTTCCTCAAAAAATGACAGTGCGCCTTATAATCCGGAGCGCCTTATATATGGATCAGTTGTTTAATCGGTTGATCCATACTGGTTGTACACGGCGCTCAAGGCGCTCTGCCAAACATGCCAAAGCTCGGTCTACGGCGGCGAGATGCTGAGCGGGCGCTCAAGCGCGTGAGATATGGAGCTTGTTTCACGGCGCGTCGGAGAAACAAAGCTGTCGTTCTTGCCGAGCACTTCATGAGATAAAGAGCGAGAGACGGCGCCCTTTTCTCTACAGTAGCTGAACCATCTTAACGGGGAAATAAGTTATTCTAAAAGCAGCCGAAGATTTAAGGCGTGGATGGCGAGGGGGGCGGCGGGAGCGGACGCACCTCGCGGCATCGATCGGACCTTGAAAGCACCGTCTCCACTTTACTGTCAAAAAGAACAACAGCGAGCGCGTAGAAAACTCCTTCGAGCGCGAGCAGAGATTCTCCTCGCGAGCAACGAAGTTCACGTTTCGCAAGCGAGCAAATACCTCGCGGAGGCGGACTTTTTGCTCACGCGAGACAGACTTTTGCTCGCGGATGTTTGATTTTGGTTAAATTCTCACGGCCATTTAATCATTATGTTTTGATCAGAGTTGTGATTAGAGGTTTGGATGGGCCGGGAAAGATTTTCAGATGTCAAATTGGGCCGCGCCATTCTTGAGTTTGGGAACCGCTGGTCTATCCAATGCCCCAAGTACTCTTTGCCAGACAGCCCAACGCTGCTTCCAGTCTGGGAAACCCGGACCGTTACAGTTTCCCATGAGTGTGATTCCGAACAACTCACCTATTCTGCACTAAAATAGAGTCTGTGCAATACAAAACAATATTAAGGAAAATTTAGAAACCTTCAAGTGAAAGGCATATTGTTTACCTTAGCTAGCTTGAAAGACGTACATGCCTGGGGTTAATTCCCCCCAAAGATAAGTGTAGTGAATTGAAGTGAAGTGGAGAAGGAGATAGTGGGAAAAAGCTCAAGTTGCCAAAGGATTGTAGTTTTGTTACAAAGTATTTTTGCTTGTATTGGTACGTGTTCTCCTGCAGGTGTGACAACAATAAACTGCTTGTTTCTGTCTTTGTCTAATCCCATCGAGTGTCACTGCAATGACTGACCCATCAGTACGCTCTTGTGTGTCGGTGCCTCAAAGAGCCAAGGTAAACACAGTGGGTCACTGGCCTCCTCCAGCACCATGGGACGCCTCAAAAATATTCCGACACAAAAAGGAACACAGTTGCGGACAGAAACAAAAAAGGGCCAGGCAGGAGCATAGGTGTCGCCAACAAAGCGCCTTCCTTTCTTCAGCTTAAAGATCTCTGCTTTCCTTCCAGAGAAGACGCTGGATGATTCAAGTCATAGACGTATGAGTGGTAAGGCGAAGAAGAAGAAGGATTTGACCTTCCACGCTGACATGACTGACTGTTTAACACCTCAGAAAAGACAGATAACCACAACACTGCAAGGTTAGAGTGAAAGAAGAAATGGCCTTTAAAATGCTGGGTGATTCCTTGAAAAAAAGATAGTAAAAACAAATGAAGCAGATAGGGATGGCATGCCGAGAGATGAAGGACAGGAGGAGCAGGAAGCAGTGGAGGAGCTGCGGGGAACATGATGATACCCAACTTGCTCACTGACTCGTAGTCGCAGCCTGCTGAGAAGCACACCTGGATGCACCTCACAGTGCTATCATAGAGACCATGTGCATGGTGTGTTGTGCACATTTATGCATCTAAAGGAGGGAGAGAAAGACAGAGACAGGTGTAACAATAGGAAAACCTTTCTTAAAAAGCCAGATTGTGGAAGCTGCGTTGTGCAAGAGACACCATTTGGAGGTGTGTATTCAAGTGTGTCCGAGTACAGCTGTTTGCTCCGGGCCAAAGGACATAAACAAGTACAACATATTTTCAGTTCATGGAGCTGTAGTGGAAACATATATTTCAATAAAGAGTTGGAAGAAGTTGATGGAAATGATGTATATGTTGAGCTGCCGTACAACGAGATTACTTTCTTAACATTGAAGGTAGAGAGATAGAGTACATACCAACTTCCTAATTCCGTTCACATAGCTTTAAGCATCTTTCAGACAATTGTTTCATGGTTAGCAGCTCTACTGTCATTAGTCATTAATCTTTTATCTACCAAGTAGCCTGATCAGCTACCCTAAGATTGATTGCTTTGGTCTCTGCCTGCAGGAATTCACCTGTAAATAATGCATGTATGTAAAGATGCTGATTATTCTGTTAAGGTTTATATTGTAAATGAATGTTATTCATTCTGGTAAATACTTTTACTGAGGAAATACCAAAAAATCCCTTTTGTAATTATTTCTCCCCATTACTCCCCAGGGGTGGAACACAGGCAACCATTTTAATGTCAAACCTTTAGAAAAGTAGATGAGATCAGGGGTCAGCAGCAGGGAGCTCGACAAAGAACTGCGGTAAAAGAGAGACAGTTTTCAGCCGCCTTCAAAGAATCAACAGGAGTTGAAAGAAAGATTTACTTCCTGTTGGATCCAAACTGTATCTACTTTTTGTAGGTACTTTAGAGACAGATTTATTCAGGTTTTTGTAAGTATACAGTACATACCTGTGAACATGTACGTGTATCTGCATTGTATGTTTGTCTTTATTCTTTTCATGTCTGCCTGTGAAACGCGTTACAATATTTAAACGTTGTTATTATCGCCAGGATATGTTTTAAGATTAAACCTTCATAGCACAACATGAGACTGATCCAGCATTAAATATCACAATCACACAGGAAATTTGCATTTTCTACTAAACGTGACGTTTCCCATCATGCCCTGGGACATGCAGTCAGTGGAGGGCCTGAACGCATGATGCGAGTGCATGAAGTCAGATCGACAAACCTAATGTTGGACTCGCAATTATCCGCTGGCCACAAACACGACTGCCCTCAAGCGGCCAAGACTAAAACTCAAATAAAAAAGCATGGCAAGAAGCTTTGTATAATGGCAATCTAAATAATGAAATACAGCGTGGAAGATCATATCTAAGACATTGAAGACGATAATGGTGATAAAGATGATGAAGTCTCTGAGAGGATGATGAAGGCATTCAGGCTGGAAAACTAGATGAGATGACAGTGATACAGAGAGCAACCGAACAAGTGATCCCCTTTATTTCATCTCATCGTCTAGTGGTCATAATTTCCCCAACGGCAAGTCACAAAGCAAAGGTGTGTGTGGAAAATAAGGAGAGGTCAACGCTGGGGACAAGTCTCCACACGTCATTTCTCAGAAGGCAGCACTGAACCCTTTTGCTTTTTACAGTCGGAAAACTAAATTTTGTTAGAAAAACCCAACCAAAAAAAAGGACTGGAGAAAATACACACGGCAGGCTCCCAATCTCAGATTAAAGGAAAAGAGAATGATGCAACGTTGCGAATGATGTTGAAATATGGATTTCACTTTGTAAACGCTCAACGTTGAAATATGACACAAATCCTTTTTTTTATACTTATCAACTGCTAATAGTTCACTCAAACATTTACACAGAAACTTATACTAAAACAATAAAATGTTCCACATCTTCCATATATTCTGGCTATAATTCAACTGATAAATCACTTGAAACTTTTTCTAAATAATCCCCTTCTTTGTTGCGAACCAAAAGTAAAAAATCATCAGTCTACATCATGTAACCATCAACCACCATGGTTACAGGTGTACAACGCAAATCATAGGAATGACGGACCTTCTTTTGGTGGTAAAGATAGCTGATAAACAGCTTCGGGGTGCATTAGCCCACTAGAAACATTGAAAATCAAAAATTCTATTATCGGCCCTCAAGACTGTAGAATTTACCAACATTTGTCACTAGAACCTTTGTTCCATATTATATTAACAATGGATATGGATGGACAGGTGCAACCTTGTCTACAGTTTCTGCTACTCAAGTGGCAACATTTAAAACCCATTAACAGTGCACTTGAATTAGATGCAATTACCACTCTCTTTGTCCTGATGCCATCTACCCATTCTAAGGCAATAACTATATGGCCATTATCTCACATGCAAAATTCTCATCATCACGCCTCTTCCCCCACTAAACATTGAATAATGGAATTCAACATCTGACTGCATAAAACTGCAAATAACCGCAATAATTCCCTCTGATGTGTAAATTGAAGATCTTATGTTTTTCCCCCCAGTCAATCTTTTAACAGCTTAATGAGGTCAAGATCCATGTCTGGCTGTGTTAATAGTCAAGGAGGAACAGCTGGCAGTTGGATACAACTGCAGTGTCCCAAATCCAAGCCTTCTTCTTAACAATCCAACCACACCTCTTTGTAGGCCTTCATACGTTGCCCTTCAGGGTTCAATAGCGGTTGCTATATCCTTGCAATATGTCATTATGATTCCCTGTCTTCTCAACTCTTATGACATTTCTTCCATTTCCTGCAATATAGAATAAAGTGTCGATCTTAAAGCCCAACTACATATCCATAGTGCTTGTGCTTGCATCCAGTTTTCCCAACAGAAAATAAGCGTTTTTGCCCAATGAAACGCAAATTAGACACAACCGTCCCAAGTGTCTAACTGCTTTCATTTGAAGCAGCTCTGCATCACTGAGCACAGAAACCTTCTCAGATTTTGTCATGGGGGCGAGGCGGCCGGCCTTGGTTACCATTACATCGATAATCTGCTCACTGGGCATTTCTTAATTAGATCAGTGTTGAACGCAGACATCCTGTGTATTCAGAGACAATATTTGATGCTGTGTGTGTGTGTGTGTGTGTGTGTGTGCACGCAAATACATTACAGTGTGTCTCTAAATCTGTACATATCAATCAGTGGGAACCTGCAAGCGTTTGTATTCAGTGTCTTGACATCAGCATCTATAGAAACATACATTGCTTCCATAAATAGGCTCTTAGTGCTGAAAGAATGCTCATGCAATGCTTAAAAGGCCTCATACATTGTGAAGCAATAAACTCTTCATTAAGTTCTTGAGTTCATGTAAAGTTTTTTCATTCATTCAACAATCAATATAAAAAAAAAAGGTTTTAAGGAAAAATGGTTAGTAGATGAGACCGCTTCTTAATGCCGAGGGACAGAGGCGAGGATCACCACTGTCTGTCTGAGCTGCGTGGTCCCAAAACACAGCAGGCACAAAGTTAGAAGTTTGGATATACTTCATCAAATCTCACGTCTTGACAAGTGACCACAGTGTACTCAGCAGGAAGGTTTGGTACATGAAGTATCCTATATAGGACAGGACATATAGAAATATAGGTATCTCTCTCTCTCTCTCTATGTGTATAGTACATATATTTGTGTGCATCAGTAGTTTTATCACTAAGGGACTTGAATATGCTATTTTGAGGAGAGTATCAATAATACATGCTTTCCAACATCTGAGGAATATCTTGTCTTTTATAGTCTCTCACAAAGAGGAACTGCAGCAAAGCAACTTCTCCCTGGGATGAGAGAGAAAGAGCAAACACACTGTTTGTAGTTTGGTGTGTGTGTGTGAGTGTGTCACTGTGTGTCTATATATTAATTTGCAAATTTGTGTTTTTCATCTGTTGTGCATGAGGGAGCACTTGCGCAGCTATATGACAACCCTCCCCATAAAGATATAGAATGATTCTAATCCCAGTGAAAACAACACAAGATGAGACTTTATATAGGTATACATTTATACCCTCACACACAAGAACATATGCCGGAGCCATGCGAGTGCCGTGTGTGAGCCTCCTGTGGGGGATTTGCAGAAGATAGCAGTGAACGTAGCGCAGGATTTCTGTCATCATTGAACACATGGGGAGAAGAGTCTGCCTAGACAGCGGCATTGACAGATTGTATGAATAATTTAGGAACAAAGTGAGAGGCCTCATAGACCTCTGAATCACTACCAATGACAGATGCCTGCTCTGACTTTGACTCTTCGCTCATCTTTTTAATGCATATTATTTCCATAAATTCCTCTCCTTACATCGCTAAGCTGCGTCTGGACGCGAATTGCACCGCGGTGAGTCTCTGACTGTGGTCCTGAGGGACAAAGTAATGTGACTTATAGAAATAATAAAGACCTCACTCGTAGTTTACTTGAAGGGATTAAACCCAAAGTGGCTCACCTCCTTGGTTAAAGAGGAGTGTGTAGAGGACCTGTGTTGGAGATATCCCTGCAAAGGTACAGATGATCAAACACATAATTATCTCTAAACGATCCACATTTAAATCATCAGCACTTTGTAAAGGGCCGACGGGCTTCAGGATTTGCAGTTTTCTCAGATATAATTGTGGGATGTTGATCAGTGGACTTGTTGATTTCAGAAGCAGGAGGAGGGGGAAAAAAAGGTCTGGAGTGGGAGAAGGTAGTGAAAGCTGATGGAAAATGTCTAAAAACGAGTTGCTGCATTGCGTCTGTCCAGTGTCAGTCAGAACCCCCCCACATCAGCATGGTTCAACCCTTTAAAGAAGCAGATGTTGTCAGAACTCCAGATTTTTCACCACTTTCACATCTCATACTGACATCAACGTCATGTTTTCATTAGAGAGAAAAAAAGAAAGGCTTGTTGTAGTTAAGTTGAATCTTAGTCACATTCGCATAATATTCTCAATTTAGGAACAATAGCTTTGTTCATCATGTCTTTTTTTTCGGAAGGAGGGGGGGTACTTAGCAACTCTGCAGCAAAACGTACTTGTCTTACAGAGACCACATCCAGGCAACGTATTTAATACAATACTTAAACATATACAAAATATTTTGTTTATTTTATTAATCACAGTATGAGTTATAGATTTGACTTCATGACTATATTTGATTGATTTGTTATGATTCTCTGGTTAGTTGACAGACTAATTGTCATTTGAAATTTGCCATGAGAGCAAATTTAGATCTGTTAGAGAAACTTTCTTCATCGTTTAGTCCCAGTACATAGAGACATAAGATATCCCCACATGTTTAGAGAAGGGCTACAAACTGGCCCACTTCACGGCACCATGTTTGAATTAAAGCCAAGCTGCAGGCGTTGAATTTATTTACTTTATTTACTTTAGCTCACGATCAAAGAGGGTTTAAAATTCTGTCTGTGTGTGTGTCTGTGCGTGTACGTCACGGCGAGAGAAGGTTAATGAAAAAGTATTGCAGGCTGCATGTCTGCTAGTTTGTTAGCCTTGATTTTAACAACTTAACCCAAGAGCAGTGACTTCAAGTCACTTATTCAAGGCAACCAAAAACAATCAAGGTGCATACAGCCCAAAACCCACTGGGCACTCTATAATCCACAGCCTTTAATAAAGAGTGACCTTTTTCAGCATGGATTAAAAAGAAAAAAAATATCCAAATCCAATGATTTTTAAACGGCCCTTTTGCAGTAGAAGTGATTATAAAAAGCATTCCTGTTCCCCATGTCACGTACAGAGGGACTGACAGACAGACCTGCGGTAATCTGCATTTTCACCACCACCTTCCGCCACCCCCTTTCAAAGAGGAAGTTGGAGGTTTATTAGAGTTGGTGGCCTGTGATTGTGTTTTAATGAGAGAATTACTGCGGAGGAGAGATAAGGCACCGAGTTCGGGCTGAGAGGTCCTCGTGGGATTAGAATAATCATCAAAAAACGCCACGTCTTTAAAAAAACACACAATGGCTCCTCCGCCCATTCATCCCTCCGTCTCTCCATCCCTCCACCCGGACACCAGTCAGCCAATTGACATTCCAGCGCGATGGTCGTCTGCTTGCGATGTGACATTTCCTCCCATTACCCTCCGTACCGAGCCGAATGTGAGGTTTTACAGATTAGACGAGGGGACGGTGAGAAAATGTGACGTTGTGGAGAGAAGATGAGACAGATGCGAGAAAGCGAGGGGGCCCAGTGTGAGAGAGAGAGAGAGAGAAGATGAGATGGGGAGAGATAAACAGGCATTCAAGTGCTTAATTAATGCAAACTCATACTGATGAGCCATTCGAATACAGCGGCATCATTAGCCGCCATGGTTTCAGTATTCCTGTGTCCTTTCTTTTCCGTGTAACTTTATTTACATGTTCCCTCTTCAGTCAACAATCAGCTTCTAGCATTTCATTATGTAAATCATCAGTGTCACAAGGATAAATATCAAGGCGCTTATCAATATAGGTTACTTATAAAAGTCACATGTTAATGTGACATTAAGGCTTGGAATGTGACACAATGGCATTGCGCATCTTCTTGGCTGAGTACTTTGTGTGTATTGTACCAGGAGGATTATGGAGTTTATCCACTGCGGTACATCAGCTTATGATTTTGCTCAAGCAAAAAACGTACATTATTTATTTGTTTTGCTACTCAGAGGCAGCAGAAACAAGCTGTAAAAGCAAAGTGATATAAATATGGCAAATTGCGTGCACAGTTTTAATTATTTACACATATAGCAGATGAGGAGCAATGTCAGCATGATTTATAGTTGTGTTTTTCCCCAACAGATGAACATAACTCCAATTTTGGAATAATCTATAGCTCTTTAGCTCTAAATGCGTGTCCAACTTAATAATTTTGTCTTTCTACCATTTGGACCATTCAGCTTTGGTGTTTGTGTTTGGTTTAGGAGCACTTCCTAGCTGAACGCAGCTGCGAGCTACTTGAAATTAAATTAATGAAAGTGCTAAAATCAGTAAAATGCAGAAAGCAGTGAGTCAAACTGGGGTGGAGAGTGTAAAAAAAACCAAAATAGTGAGAAGCAGTTGGACCGCCACAATTTGGGTTTGTGTGGGATTAAGTTTGTGAATATCATTATGTGATTGCCTTGTGTTTGTGTGTGTGTGTGTGTGTGTGTGTGTGTGTGCGTGTGTGTGAGGGAGTGAACAATCAGGAAGTGTAACATTTGATTTCACTTGATCTCATTTGATCGTTGTCCTTTATTAGTTTATATCATTAGCCACCTGAGCCAAAATCTTACAGGGATTTCAAAGCGTTGGCTACAAGCAAGTCGTGACTTCACAGAGGAAAGGTGTTTAACATTGATACGGTCCACATAGACACACAGCCCGTAACACAAAAAGTGCGTTGTGTTACTTTGATTCCATCCCTGCAGGGAATAGGGATATGTGAGCTCTGCTCGACTGGAACTCTCTCTTATTTACTGCTCTCTAAATGCTGTTTAAATCACACCGGCTAATCTGAAAGGCTTTACCAATGTTGATGTGTGTGTGTGTACAGTTTGCGACAGAGAGCGACAGCGAGGGAGAGAGAGGGAGAGGTGGGAGAAGGATAGAAAGAGCGGGGGTGAGTAAGTTTGTAGCCTCTCTCTCTCTCTCTACAGGGAGAGGGGATTATGTTTCTCTGCTGTCATGTGTTCTGACATTCAGAATGTTATTAAACTTCAATAGGCTGAGCTCAGGGTTCACTGATTACTCTTACTGGGGCTGAATCCATTATTCAGGGATTACTTCACTCTGTGTGTTTACCAAAATCACAATCGCACCTGCACACTTCTCTCCTGGACGCAAATACACCTGCACTCATGCATATATGCGAGGTCCCTCTGGACACTCACACACAACTGCAGTGACACAACTGCAGATAAAGTCATTAGTCGGAATGCGTCATTACCGCAGAGAGACGTTGTAGGTAATGTCACTGTCTTGGCAAATTTGATTTGTGCGCCTGCAAATTTGCATTGGGCATTGGAGGGGAGGGCTGGAATTTAGAGTTAGGAATGTTTCCATAGTGATGTGAGTGTCTGTCAAGTGAACTCTGACATTGAGAACGAGAACAACCCCCCCCCCCCCTCTGCTCCGCTTAAACTGAAGAGATTGCCCACTCACAGCTCCCAGCAAAACATGCCCATGCACTGGTAGAAATGTCTCCTGTTGTGTTGCTGAAACATTGCTTTGCAGTGAAGGGATTTAAGGCGGGAATTCTGGCCGATTGAGTCAAACATTTCATTGAAGTGGATGGTGTTTCCTGCCGCCCGGATTTTGACCACATCACGCAGAAAGATTGGCTTTCAGTCCACCTGGGTTGAGCAGGGAGCCTCCCCAACTTTGATCACTGTGGAAAGAGGCCGTGTTCCATAATCCCCTCATCTGTCATTGTGTCGGAGGCGATGTGGGCTGCCATACATCTCTCCCTCACTCGCTCGCCAGTTCTTTCTTTATCCAGCGGCCATTTATAACCCCCATTCATCTTCCCCTCAAGGCCGTCGCCTGCCTGCGCCCACTGAGATGGACAGATGGCAAACAGAGGAAGAGATGTCGGCTTCCCCTTACCCTCATGGCAGCTGGCAGCAGAGCAACTTTTCGCCCCTCCCCCTCCCCAACAATGAGCAATGAGAAAGCACATATTTCAAACAGGGACAGTTAATCTTGAGAGGATCGGACTAACAGGCTCTGTCTCCTGATGGACTGTCCCTTTCAGTGGGTCCCTGGGTGACCCTCAACACCACAGAGGCGGGAGTAGGGGACCCATAAAACTCCTACTGAATGATAACTCATCATAGCCTCATACTTTTTCATTTACAGAGCAATAGAACGACATTATGAGTTATAAATCAGCAGCTAATAGGATACGTGGAGCTTCAAGCTGTGAGCCTTGATATGTGTACTGACCACTGAAGTGCTAAAGCAATATTTAATTGAGCGTCCTGCCTCAGGCCACAGTAATATCCGTCTCTATCCACCTGTATGTGTGGATTGCAAGGGACTTCAGTAGTGTTGGTTCTGTACTGCTGCGCAGTTAATTGGAATTGAAACAATGAAAATGGAGTTTCGGTTCCAGGCACTTTTAGCTTGATAGGGAGCTTTTCACATCCACATTATAGTGTGGCTCTTTTTATCCATATCTTTCACTTAGAGGGGACGGAAATACAGAACTTCAAGCCATGATGTAAGGTCTATTGTGAAAAACGCCTGTTCAGTCTAAACAAAGTCAGGGGAATTATTTTGCGATAACCATCCTTGGCCAGTAAAAGAAGAATGTGTGTAGATGCATGTGTTTAAAAATCAAGCAAGCATTAAGAGGGTCCTGAGGCAATTTCCCCGTGTTGGCAATGTGCCCTTCGATAAGAGAAACAGCCCAAGGACTGAATTGATGAAGTGCTACAAGCCGTTGATCTCAGTCTTGCAGCATCTTCGTGGGCGCAGAGTGTGTGCTTGGGCTTATGTGCACCCATGTCCGTTTCTCCTTCTATGTCTCTGCTCATGTATATATGTGCGGGAAGAAAACTCCCACACAGAAAGACGTGTACAGCCACTGCCTCCAGCTGATTGTGGGTGTATGCAGCACACACAGAGGGAACAGGGACAAGGGAAACACAGAAATAGTAGTGAGGAAAAGTCAACATCCACAAAGATATGTGTGTCTCTGCCCTTTTGGCTGAGGCAGTTAACTTAAGTTGTTCCAAAGAGGAGCAAGAATTACCTCCCTGATGACTGCAGGACTTAACTCCGTCCCAACACGAGCTGGCAGCAGCGTCTTCCCCGCTATTGATTTCCTTTCCTCCTCCATTTGGATGAAGCTGGCTCACATGCCAGGAAACCAGTTAGACGTCCTCTCTTTATGACAGTATTATTGAAATGCAAAGGAAGACGGGAAGATAGTTTGGTTTCGGACCTCATTTAGAAACAAAACGGCCACAGCAAAAATCAATAGCAGGCACGATCTTCAACTGAAGTAAAGCCAACCAAAACAAAGACGTACAAATATTCTCACAAGCCCAGACACAACCATAGAATAACTTACGGTCACAAAGGAATTTTAAAAAACATTAGGCCTATGTATTTGGCAACAAAGTTTAGGGCGGTCTATAAAGCATCCTTATGCAACTAAATCACAGTCCAGGGTTCTGGTTCAGGTTTTTGCAATAGTTCCTGCGGTTCTTTTTTGAGTCTTTCCAATTCCCCAAAACACCGACCTCCTCCCTTCCTCCCCAAAAATCAAACCGTGTTTACCTGCCCTGATGTTCGCTAAACGTGTTAGCATGTCGTTCCACGTTTTGTGAATTAGCCCGCACTCGCTCTACCTTTGTCTGTTAGCACGGTTTCATGACTGCATGTAGCCAAGGGACTCATTTTAAATTAAGACAGCCAACTAATTTGGCTAACATTAGCTTAATTAGCTAGCCAGCTACGGATGATGTAATCTAATCATTTGCAAAATTGTTGTCAGAAATGTACACAATGCTTTTGTCTACTGCAAAGCCATTTGCTCGTCATCTGTCCCTGTCAGGGAATCATATGCTCATTACTTGTGTGAGTTTGTGTGTTTGTGTGTGTCCCCTGTGCCATGAGAGATATCTGCACCTGGACTCAATTAACCGCCACTTACGATGACTCTACAGGCTGGAACGAGGTGTCTCCTTGCACTTTCCGCCTCTTTGTTTGCATTTCTGTTTTCTCATCCAAAATGCTTCTGTTCACCCCCAACGTGCAATATCTGCTGCTCACAATCACAGCACCTGCAGTTGTTTCTGAACATCCTCATTATCTCACTGGTGAAAAGCGCCTCTTTTTAATTGTAATACTGAAGACATTCCACAAATACATTTCGACTTGATGATGTGATTTAATGGTGTTCAAATGATCCAGGAGAGGTGACACGTCCAGATTTAATTTTAGATAAGGACTGATTACTTAAAACCCTGGGACGTGGTATCGTTCTCAGAGTTTAATTTTGTCTGAGGTGCTCGCTCAGAGTGCCAGAGACTGGAAATTTCAATCTAGACGTGTAGTGAGGACCATATGTCTGATGTGAGATGAAAAAGTTGTGCTGGATATCACAAGTGCATGACACCTCGTCTCTAAATCGTAAATCTTCAGAACTGGGTAAGGACGAAAGAGACGATAATTATACAGCAGGCCTTTGGTTGTCAGTGAGAAGAAGAGCGGGGCATCTCCGGTTGTTGATGTCACTAATAATGGGGTGTGACACGGCATGACACCCTGCTATTTATGTACAACACTCACACACAGACACACACAGGCAACACACCACACAATGGCACATTCTATATTTGTATCTTCATTGCAACAATGATCATTTCTCCTTTCACGCTGAACAATACAAGGAATAATTGTTGCGGGGAATGTTTCGAATCCTGTAAAATGCGTTTTAACCTTTGAATGTTTTTCTAGTTCAAAGGCAACTATTTAAACATTATCAGTGCTAAATGTTTACAGCTTGTTTGTAGGAGAAAAATCTAAAACAGTCCATTCTGATGGCGGGTCACAAAATAGATCATTTGGTTAAAGAGACACAAATCGGCCAAAAAACAATGACAATGGTGTCGTCGATGAGGATATTTAAAAAGACCACTAATGGTTGGCTGGAGGGGCGGCTGGAACAAACGCTTTCAACCGCGTATTCACAAACGCATGAAAGGTCATAGGACGTTTGTTGTATGTCTTCATCCTCTTTCTCTCTCTACATCTCTCTTAGCTAAAAGTGGCAAAAACTATAAAATAATCTACTGAGAGATCCGCTCTGTTTTCTTCTTGTAGATATATTGACTGTGCAGATCTATTTACCTGTTTTTATGCAGATAAAGTGTACATACTGATGCCAATCAGTCGAAGGCATGTGAAGGTGCTCCTTAGGCGTTCTAACCTCAACGACCCCAACGAGAACCAATGAAGTCCACACAGGTCTTTTTGATTGTCATGCAATGCAACCTTTCAAAAGCTTTGTTCACACAACAAGACAAATGATAAAATTTATGTCCATTGATGTATTTAATCCCATGATAAAGAAGGAAGTGATGGTGCAACGTGGTTGTTTTTATTCAGAGGCAACTGTGTTAAACAGCGGGTCTTCAGTCTTGTTGTTGCGTGTATATGTTGTGTATGTTACATGTGATTTTGCACGGTTGCTATCTTGGCCAGTTTAAAAAAGAGATTTCTGTTCTCAATGTTAGTTCCTAGTAAAATAATAACAGATTACTTGTGGATCACTGCACTCTTCGTAGCCCATGCACCACATTATTTTTCTCTGCTTGACATATCTAAAGTCATATCCCACACGCTCGAGGCAAGGAGTCAGATATGTGACGTTTATGGAAATAAAACTGAACAAAAAAATAGTTTATATCTTTATTCTGTTACAAAAGCATGATGACTTCCTTCCAGGACACTTTGGTTAGAAAAAAAAGATTATTTCTCAAAAGACTGAATCATAATACTGTAGTTCTATTCATTTACTTTTTTTTTATTGACCAGTGTTTAAATTTTGCAACTCAGTAACACCCTTTCCATAGTCTAAAAAACAACATTAATGATGTTTCTGGGGAACAAACTGTTGATTTGATTCCAGTAGTAAAATACTGTGAAAAAGGAAAACAACAAAGAAATACTCAAATGGTGTTAAATCTCAAGCACTTAAAAAACACCAACAGGAAATCCTTTTTGAAATTGCAAAATGAAATTTAAATTAAAACAAACTGAAAACTGTCTTTAAACAGCATTAGCGTCACAGATTATTCAACATCAGTGTGTGAGTGTTATATTCTTTACACAATTCAAAGTGTAACACTTTCCCCAGCACCCCAACCCTCCTTTATAATACAAACATTGAGCGTCTTTTTTATTTTTTATTTTTTTTAGAATTGTAATTTTGTACAAATCTTTTATGGCATATAAAACATCTGTCTGAGGGTAGAGCCTTCACTGAAGAGTGCTGTGGCGTGTCCTATAATCAATACAACATCAACAAAAAAAGAAGACATAGTTTGGGGGCGGAAACGTACTCACGCGGAAGGGAACTAATTCAGGTCCACTGAGGCGCGATGAGGGAGCGGAACGAATAGTTTCACTACGGGAAGAGGAAAAGCCTTTTATATACACGGTATGTGGAGATATGTATGATTTCAGTAAACTCTGACTGTGCCTATGAGGACGTAGAGAAAGAGATCATTTATCAGATTTGGTACCATATTCTTTAAAGAAGAAACTCGGAGAAGAAAAATAATACACAACCAGCGGTGGAAGCGGAGGATGAGTGCGGCCTGTGTACAGGCGCTTGGCCTCGGCTGTGAGACTGTGTGGTACCTAATCTAAAGCTGACCTCTGGCCTCCGGCAGCACGCATAGTCTCATTTCAAGCAACAACCTTCAAGTCACCTTAAAATAAAATCACACCTTTGGACACAGTTGGACCCCTGGTGTGATGATGATGTTCAGTGCGTTTCAGGACTTATTCTGTGATGAATTACTGCAATTGGCTATTTTACCCCTTTTGACATATGTCACCTGCTTGGATTTAAGATGATGATTTCCTATATTTTACAGGCTTTCTGTCCCCACAGGAGATCAAATGGCTTTACTTTTTATTTTTGAAAGTTAAAAGTGGGAAAGTGAGCAGTGAGATGCTTGTGTTTAAGAAGGCATAGAATGGACCCTTTACTCTGATGCATAGTGGAAAACTATTACTGGATTATTCGTACAGTTTCCCCCCGTAAGACTGATAACTTTATTACTTTATTATGATGAGGATATTTTTGCCTTTTCCCCAGACTAAAATCGTTCCTATTTACTTCTGTTTAAGCAATATTTTATGAAAACTAAAGCTGCCAGTTGTTTTTAATAGGGTTAGGGGTGAGTGTCACAGACAGTGTAGGGAGAACAAGTATTAAATCTCCTGAAAACATGAAATGCCAATTCAAGGTTTAGTGTCCTTCATTAAAGTATAACAATCGAAAGCAAATCCCCCGTAACACGATGCTGTTAGATCGGATTGGATTATGAGGGTCTTATAGCATCGAAAATATATCTACATATAAAATCATGCTAGCCTTATTAATTTATCTTTTTTTCTTTCCTTTTTAATCTGAATCCCAAAATGACCGAAAGGAATACCTTCATTGTCAATGTTGAACGCGTGGGAGTATAAAATAAACCACTAACCGACAAAGAAATGCAAAGCACACCATCAATGGTCATTTTGTACTGTATTTGTATCAGTTTGCGAGTATTGAAATGTTTTTGGGGGGTGTTTTCTTTTGCGGCCTGCATGTCAAACCAGGACTGTCTGCACTTTGTCAGCTGTGCCCCGCAATTCTGGGGCGGACACTCACTGTTTCAATCACCAGAAGAGGTTAACTTTCCTTTTATAGGCCACGCACCTACAGGTCGAGCTCAACAAGTTGGGAAAATATATCACGAGGGGGAGTGAAATATGCAGCACCACGTCCAACAACAGTTTGAGCAATATTTCCTCCCGATTATATCTGAATTGATCTCTTTTCTTTAACGGTGCCGCACATATACCCCGTAGTATATCGATGGATATGCTATGAATGTCACAACAGTAGAATACAGTGTAAGGTCACTCAGTACGTAGCAACTGAATAATGCGTTAGTGTGTTTCCTCCATTTTATATTCTCATTTTTAAATCCACCCTCTGACATTTTTTTTTTTTTTAAACCATTAAACTCTCCATCTTATTTTTAGTCAAACACATGACCCAGCAGCAATAAGTGTACTGTCTGTGTGCATTTGTGAGGGCGGATGTGTGAAACAAATACAAGGCATGATGTGTTAAATGATGTGTAGCAATAACGCGTGTTTTGTTCTGGTCCGGTTAACCTCTGATTTAAACGCCGCTGACCTTGAATTGAGGAGAAATCGAATCAAACTATTTTTGACTTTTCAAATCAGTGTGAATCACATCGTCATAAAAACTGTCTGTGCCACACGAAGCACTTGGTCCTTCCGAAACGCCGTGTAAATGTGAGTGAAAGAGAGCAGGATGTGTCCCAAAATAATAATCACGCTATCTTGCAGCACAGTCACAAGTGTTTGTCCTGCTGTCACATCCGTGCAAAGACACGTCGCGCCCGCCATCAGAAAGCATCTAGGTAGTACGAGGTCAGCGGAGGAGGTGGAGATATTGCACACGTAGACTAACGTCGACAGCTCCAGTGGAATGGCACAGCGCAGGCGTCACACTGAAGAATAAAGTTCTTTTTTTTTTTTCCTCACACAATGGAACACTGTAAAAAATCCAAAAAACGCGCTCCGTTGACGGCTTCTTTATTGCAGCACACTTCTTTTTTTCCCCCACCCCCCCCATATTTCTTTTTCAAACATCCACTTATTAAAAAAAACGTCGCGAGTCAGTTCGTAGTTGGTACTGAGCGGTCCGTGAGTGCATTTTGGCAGTAGGTTAAGTCTTGTTCAAGTCGGGCGCAGATGACAGCCAGTCGGGTGGATGGGTCAAACCAGACAGCCATGATATTTGAGGTCATTTAAGAGTCCTGTGCTCTTCTTCTGCCCCACCCTGGCTATTCCCCGCCGCCAGCACAGTCACGTGACGGTCACATGCCGGAGGCACCCAGTCCCATGCTGGCGGTGTGGCTCATGCAGGGCAGCGTCTGAACGGTCTTGGGGAAGTCGTGGGTGAGGATGCGCCCGTTCTCTCCGCCGCTCCCGTTGCCACTCATCCTGGTCAGGGTGGAGCAGCGCATGGCGTCGTTGATGGATTGCTGTCAGGAGAAGACAAAGGGGGCGACAATTAGCCTACGCGCCGGGTTTCCGTCTCGCGCGCACGCATGCATGACGTCCTCGTCGGGGGCGGAGGAGCCGTGTGGAGCCATGTGCTTGAAAAGGGCCTTTGAGCTACGCTGTAGGATAACTCTCTCTTTACGACGCGACTGTATCCGCGTTAGCATCTGTTCATGCCACTATCTCAATGTGATGCTGGCACGGCAAGAAGACCCGTGAGCAGAATGGGCTGTTAGGAGTCAAAGGGTGCTTGTTTTTCACCCTCTCCATCTGGGCCACCAGTGATGTTGGCGGGTGGTAAACCGTGGTGCTGGCTGATGTGCATCAGTGTCGCACCCTGTGACGGGAGGAGCGGAACCCAAGTGTGGGCAGTAAGAGGGGCGCTGACGCTTCACTCACTGGTTTAATAGCTCCATTCTCCAGTCTAGCGCAATAAACGCCAGTGGGCTCGAAAGGCGACGTAAGGATGTGTGTGTGTGTGTGTGTGAGAGCCTCTCTGGTATCTGCCCTGGACTCCTATTCCATTGTTGATTAAACTGGACAAAGCGTGCAAGATCTGGAGTGACCACGCCGGACGCTAATTGCAACGGCGTTGTTGTTGTTTCTTCCAAGCCACCCAGGATAAAGGCGCTGTGGCACTAATAGGCTGCTCGCAAGTCTCATCAGCATACTGATCAGGTGCCTTTTAGTGGGCTGATTAAAACATAAGAGATTCCACGTCTAAGATCCCGCCTTGTCTCGGGCCTGCTTTGATTTTTTTTTTTTTTCCCTTTTTCCTGTTCACACAAAGAGTGTTTCGTCTAGAGGCTTTGATGTCGACGAATAAATCAAAGGTGGTTTTGTTGCAAATTGATCCACGTAGACGATGACTAACAGCCACAGAATTGCTGCCGTCGGAGGAGGGGAGTACAAGCAGCAAGTCCTTTACGACAGAGTTGTGTGCACACACAACAGTTACAACTGTTTGGGGGTCGAAGCAGAGATGGAGCACATGTGAGCCGCGCCGGGCCTGCCTTATGGTATACATATAAAAGATGTTCACTACAATGAGCCCTGCGTTTGTGAGACAATCAGCAAAAAGAGGAGAGGGAGCAGGGGAGAGGTGAGCTCAGAGCGACAGAAGCAGATGTACCACTGTAATTCAAATTGCCTTCATACCTGTGCGGCAAAGTGGGATGCCTTCATTTGTGAATGTGGACTAAATAGGTACAGAGAGCAATATTGTACATTTTGGTAAAAAAGAGTGCAATGGGACTTTGACTACTGACTTGTTATATGTTATATTATGCACCATTAAAAGTGAGTGATAAGTCAAAATAATACAGTATTTCGGGTTGCTATCAAAAGGTAAAAAGAGGATGCTATATGCTAAGCCTGCGTTTGTAATGCAAGAAAAAAGTTACCATATTAGCTACAGAGTGAAAAAAAAATGTAGTAATGGTATACAGTATATCAGGAAAAAAAAGGCACAAGGGCAATTTTTGAATCCAGTGATGCAACTACTGACGTGAGCACTGAGCGAGGGAGCTGCAGAGGTAGAGAGAGGCACAGGACAGCGGTGGCACTGCGGTGGAAGCCGTGAGAGGCCCTGCTGTGATCACGGTTGGATGGGCGGGAAGGTGAAGAGGCAGATGTCATCATTGTCATCATCATCATCATCATCATCATCAACATGGTTCGCAGCGTTTCCTACCCCGTGGCTGTGCTCTGCCCTTATATCTTAACAGTGTTGTTGGCGTACAGGCCGTAGCTCTGCAGCTCTGTGTAGGGGGCGCTAGCACCACTGTCTAAGGCGGAGCAGTGAAAGGCCTGAGCGGCTGAGGCGGCAGCGGCTCGCGCGGTGGACACCTTCATTCGGCGCGACTCGGTCCGGGACTTGTAGCAGAACTCCACCAGCGCCACCAGCATGGCCAGGCCCAGGCCGCCGATCAGGATGTAGAAGACTCCCGCCACATTGCTGAGGCTCAGAGCGCTCGTCTTGTCCTGGAGGGAGGGGGAGGGATGGGGGGGGGGGCAAGAGAGCGGCGGTGAGGAGCGATAGTGGCAGACTCGGCTTCACACACACACACACGCACACACACACATAGGACGGGAGAAACAAGGACCGACACACTGATTCACACACATTAGTTTCACAGACAGGAAAGTAGAAGTACAAGGGCTCAATGGCAGACACACACACACACACACACACACACACGTATAATCACACAAACACACAGAGCACACAGGCCACTCTGGCTAATTGGACACAAAATTAGTAGATACAACGACAACAGAGCAGGACACACACACACACACAATGCCACAGTATAAAACATCATCAATAAAAATAATTGTTGAGGCCTGTCTCACAAAGTAGGATTTAATATGTTAGCCAGATAATTCTCGATGAAACTCTGGCTTATAGTTTTACAAAAAGAGCTAGATTTTGCATCATATTCATTTGGTTAAATGTAGATGTAAATGTCAGATTCACGTTCCATCATTGCGGGAACGGAGAATATGAGGCAACACGGTGACACTGACATAAATTATACTCTATAAACGTTTTTGGACTCAGCGATCAGACTTTTTAATTGAGAAAAATATAAGAATGTTGTATCAGGTTTTTACTTTTTTGTTACCAAATCTCACTCCTGCTGTGCTATTCTGCACAGCAACTTAAGCAACATTAATAAAACAGTTCCAATGGTCCGTTTATTTTTTTTTTTTTTTGTCATTCATTAGAGAAAAAGACAAACATAACAATTTATTTCCCTATTCCCGGCTACTTAGCATATTAAAATGTCAGCTGTATAATTGAAGAATATGTAAAAGCTCGACTAACTCACTTGTGAGACAGGCCCAAGATTATGAACAAAGACACTGATCCAGGGTTCCTATGACTTGATTATACATTTAAAACACTACAAATAGGCCTATATTAACCTCTTAACTCTTAACTGGTACACATGGCTGATTTCTCAAATCACATTTTGTGAGGGGAGAGATACAGTGTGTTCACACCCTACAACGCATGCATTCATGCAGCAACAGCACAAACAAATCTTTTAGCTTGCTCCATATCACACATTGCAATTCTCTATCTTAACTGCACTAACTTACATTCATGCCTTTTTATAGAGTGTAATTAAATGGAATTATTCAGACTTAAATCAGTCGACTTAAAGGGCTCTCAGGGAACAATCGCTGTCTAATTATGGTGCTATTTCATCTGTCTTGGACAAGCTGTTTTTCTGTGCGGATGGTTTACTCTTCATTATGTTTAAGGGTTTTATTTATTCTTTCATTTAAATACATACTTTAACCCTAAGGGGAAATTGTATTTGAATTAATTTGGTCTGCATTTTAGCCACATTCTTATGCGACACCCCCGGTCATTTAGAAGCATTTTCTAATGTTAATTAATTCATTTTTATATCCTCAAGCGTGTCTGACTATGTGCTATGAAGGACTGAGAAGTTGGCAGGTTCTCCCATCAAACGCATCCAAGACAAGGTGAATTCTAAAAACATTTCCGTCTAAATGACTGAGGCTTCCTGGTTTTGTCCTCGGGGCCAAAACCAAATAAATCCTTTGGAATAAACAGGCTGTGTCTGTGTGCATGTGTGTGCTGTGCATGTGTCAAAACCCATTAAAACCAACCAATAAAAAAAGCCACTAATGAAGAGTCGTAGCCCTTCACACAGCCAATAAGTGCTTAGAGGGGTTTCTGAGAGCTGTGGAGATTTTCAGGCGGATGCGAAAATTGCTGCAAATAAAAAGCATCACATATTCAGGTTGTAAGTGCGTCCCCAATATTCACGGAAGAGCTTATTCGCTCCTTTTCGAGAGTTACAGGAAAAGGTTGAGGGCGCTGTCAAGCGTAGGTGCTGAGAGTGCCTGGCATCTTCTCATCAAAGTTTGTGCATGAAAGTGAATAAGCATATATCCCAAAATGTCAAATTATTCCTTTAAAGCCAAGTTATTATTAAATATAGAATTATGCGAGAGCACTGCGAGGATGTTCCAGACTCACCAATGCCGGTGCATTTTGCTAAATCTCTACTGAAATGGAACTCCTTTCTTTGAATCGACGAAGTTAAAAGCGCTGCTTTCCCCCGGACACTCGGCCCATCATGGCACATGGTTTGACACTCTTGAGCTAAAGTATTAAAATACGGGTGAGGGACAGGAGGCAAAGGAGTATTTTGACCAGAAGGCCAGCTGCCATGTGCATACAGACACACCTGAGCCAAAGAGCAGGAGCTGACAGAATTAGGGGGCATGATTATTATGAGAGCCAAAATGCAATGGTTGCAGATTAATGTGTTTTCAGGGGGGGGGGGGGGGGGGGGGTTCGGCAAAGTCCAATGGCCGAATGTCATCATCTGTGCCCAAGGTTATCATCACACCCGCGTGTCTATTTGTGTTAGGGAAGTCTTTTTTTGGAAGTGACATAAACAGTGACTTTATTTTCTACATATATGGATATATTAATATAGATATCTGTATATAGAACATTGTAACAATTGAAATATCTGAAAACACAGACTCAGTGGGGATAAATAGACACAAGAGCACCACCAGAGTACCGGCCCGAATATAAGAATGCTTTTAGCTTTTCATGGCTAATGTTAGTTATTGTTAGCGGGCCCTGGACAGACATCGCCGTGTCGTTGACATTATTGAGTCAGTTTGCTGATTTTATCTTTACTCCTGTTACGCTGTAGCGTTCCCATTTGTCTTCTATGTCACTGGTCACAGAGGCTGCAGTTCAGCAAAAGGCTCACAGGCCATTTTAACCTATAAAGGTTTCCTGCTGCCCCATGTTAATGTGACAGCGGACATGGATTTGACAGTCATGGCTATAGGGGAGAAGTAATAGTGATGTCAATAGTACCGTCACTATCATTAGAAATAAAAAATTGCAGCAACACATCTGAGGTACGTTCGACATGCTGTGTCTGTATTTTAATTGCGTGCGTCTCACATTTAAAAATCGTTCTGTAACTTATGTTCGGGCCGCTGCAGTGGTGCTCGTGACACCACATGGGAGTATTGTTCAGTTTAATGGAGGCTGAGGGCTGGACTTGGGAGCTGGTCTAGGATCAGGGTTATGCTGGGAGGTGCTGTGAGGGTTCGGGTTTGGGTTGGAGACTAACCTTTCTTCCGGAGTCCTTGCTGCCACACTCCCCTTTATCGTACCACCATTTGTTTTTCAGTTTGTCTAAGACGGCTTGCTCACTGAGTTTCAACACCGCTAGGTTTACTGGGATTCTTCCAACCATAAGGAAATAACATAAATAACATATTATACCATGTTATTTTATGTTATTCATTCAGAGACACAGAGCAGCAAATACATACACACGTTGTTGCTTGAGGTTAAAGCTCAAAGATTAAAATAAAATTAAACCATTTTCCACACACACACACACAGACCTACACACACACACACACACACACACACACACCACACACACGCATAAATATGCAGCTTAAACATCATTAGAAACAGAGTGATATAAAATTAATACTCCATCTATCTTAGTTGGCCTGCTTCCTAAGGCAGTAGATGTGTATTACTATATCACTTTGGGTAACCGGCACACTGCTCACTCTCACTTATGCAGCACGGATGCCACAATTGTTTTTTTTGGTCAAAATTTAAGGTGTACTTGGACAAATTTAACAACTAAAAATGAGCCAATCCCAAAGCCCAGCGGGGCTCCCATAATATAATTGAGAACTAGGGATGCAGCAGGTTTGACATGCTGCTCAATCTTATATCAGGGCGAATGATACAGAATTCCCCCCCAAATTCAGCTACCGCTTCCCAAATAGTCTATAATCCCCCCGTCCCCCTGCTGCAGGCACTGCTGCGCTGCCCTTTGCCACACCGCAGAGGCAAAGTGCTGCTGGAGTGGTAGTGCTGCATGTGGCGTGCCGGTTACCCCCATTTCCCACAACCCTCCACTCCCAGTGATGGTGGGTTACCCGCCGGGTTTATCAAACTGGCTCTGACCTTGGAGTCCCCGCCCCCGCTGCCGCACTCTCCCTTGTCGTACCACCACTTGTTTTTCAATTTGTCCAAGAGGCCCTGCTCGTTCAGTTTTAACACTGCCAGGTTTACTGGGTTTCTTGAAAATAATGTAAAACGATAGCCATTAGGAGACACTATGGGACAGATATAAAGAGATTGGTCGCATGGTGGTGGTGATTATGAAAACATTGACTTAATATTAGAAGCTCCTGCATGTAACTACTGATATGAAGCAGGAGTGCTGGTTTTTGATGCATGTGTTAGTTGTGTATCTGCAATGGGGCTGAAGAGCTGAGAGCCCATGCAGCAGTAGAGTCAGGTTTTTACCAAGCAGGGGCCTCAGAAGGAGGCAGAGGTGACACCTAAAAAACGGAGATGCATTGGATGTGGAAGTCTGTCCAGGGAAGGTAATTTCCTTTCAGCGGCATACAGATTGCTGTAGTAACTAACCTATCAATATACAACCAATAACTGTCGTGGTGCGTAGAAGCCTGTTTTGATTCATTTAGAAATATCAGCAGGGACAAAGTGAGAAATAGGCTTTCAATGTTTTAACTGTCAGGTTCGATTCAACAACTCTGTTTCTCAAACAGGCTTAAATGAAACGGTGTGATGAACTATAGACATAGTCCTGATGACAGATCTATATGAATCAGCTCATCCAAAGCATCTCCCCGAGGCTCTCTCTCTCTCTGGTGACTGTGTGTGTGTTTCCTATAGCTGACAGGCGTTGGACAAAGACTCTTCGTCCGTGAATCACGGAAAGGCACAATCTGCAATCGGAACATGCATAAAAGAAGCAAAGAGGACGGCCTTGTCTTTTGGATCGTCTTTTCTACCAAATTAGTGTCAATTCTGCCGACCAGTGACAATTTAGTTTGGTGATATTGGGCCTTTTTTTCCGGTCTTCATCCCCCAACATGAGCGCACAAAACAGCTGTAGGGAACACAGGTATCCTCAGAGCTGCGTAAAACCTCTGATTTATTTCACTCAGCCCAGTGGGAGCAGGCATAAAGTGTGTGGACATGGTGACCTGCTGGTCATTGGTTAGTTTGGTCAGTCGGGTCGAGGTGAGTGCATGTCAGGCTCCTGCACTGTATGTTAGGTGGGATGGCGCAAACAGTCAGGCAGGCATGGTGGTGGCTGGACGTCATACATGTCAGGAGTAAAGCAAGGGGAATATATACAGAACATTTCACAGACTGATCACAGAGGGTAGTTTGAAGACCGTCAGTACATCCTGAAAGATGAAGAGTTATGTCATTTTAGTGTATTTACTTTCAAAGCGCTACTTTCAATTAGGCCTGCACTGCAATATGAAAACTACTAGAGCGACTGTTACTCTCAAGAGTAAGAACTTTGTGTGTCAAATCATTGACTTGGGACAACAACAAAATAAAAGACATAAGAAAAACTAGAGCAATGGTATCAAATTAACAATGCATTGCAGGTATGATTGAACTCAACTCTTTGAATCTTCTGGACACTGATGTCTGATTCAATGTGGGCAGCACACATCTTCAATTACTGCTCCAACAATGAAAGTATTCCAACAATTCAAAAATGACGACAAGACTTCCCGTTCCCAATATTATTTTTTGATGAAACTGCGTATCAGACATCTGTGAATAGCCAGAGAATAACATACTGTACATCACGCTGTTTGTAAGTATCACAAAGACAGCGAGAGAGAGACAGGGAATGGGGCCATGAGCAGCAGTTGGTTCTGCGTGTTGAAGGCTTCACGACTCGGGAGCAGATGTGGTTTAGCCTGGTGTCTTGTCACACAGCACCCACTCGCTGTTGAAAATGTAATTTGAACTAAATCTAAAGTGGAGCCTGGGAGAAAAAAACATGTGGGACATTTCTTGTCAGCGTCTTCTGACCTTTGGCTGTTAACCAAGGTGGAACACCAAATTAATCCACAGCGAGATTGAACGAAATCTCCCCATATGGCCCCTTTCATTAAAATGAATGAGGCCTATTGGAGATAGATTAAAAGCTTCAGGAGCTCCCAGCTCCTGCTCTCTCCCTCTGCAGTAGCAAGGTAAAAATGATAAATGGGAAATTGGTAAAGGGTGTTAATGGAAAATGAAAAGACAGCAGCTGGTTTTGGAAATCGACGGCAGAAAAGCATGAATTGTCAGTTATTGCATTGAAGGTGGGAAACATAAATTAAACTCTGCTGACTTCACATTCAAGGTGCGAGCCTTGGCAAAAGTAGCATCATGAGATGTGGGTCCCTTAAGCTGTAGTTCTGCTTTTAAGGGCCCTGTTGTACGGTAAAGATAGATTTGCGTTCGTTTATGAGCATTTCTGTGCTTCACTTTCAAAACAGATGTGAAACCAGCCACCAGAAATGCTCAAGAAGAGGGTTCAGAATGTGATGAGAGGGCAGCAGGGACACAAGGGTTGCTTCAAGAGGACCTACTCTTCAACTTTGCACTTCTGCTAGTGCTCACGAGTCAGCTATGAAAGGGCCAGCTGCATACATACATATGCAGACGTGGGCATGACGACAATGTGCAAAACAACGTGAAATGGATGCCATGCCATGTCTGATTGGAATGCAATTTAAAGTATGCAGAACCTATGCTAGTATGCACAATAAAATGATAAACTCTGCAAGAACTGAGCTAAATGGACAAATGAACAGAGTTGATGCTCATGCAAAGGCTCCAATAAAAGCACTCGGTGGCTTTTATCCAGCTGCGCCGCGGTGGCAGGAGTTTACCTGAGAGGGGAGCCCTTGGGTGTGGCGATGCCATAACCTTTAGAGTCCAGGTTTCCTCCCACCTTCATAGTATCGCACGGTTTCCTCTGCTCTATGTATTCGTTCATTGTGGACTCCAACAGGTAGGCATACTTGCCCTTGGACTTCCTGACCCTCATCACGCCCTCGTCCGTGGTCTTGACGAACACGGACGGGTCGGCTGCCTTCATGTAGGACCACATCTTCTCAAACACGGCGATCTTTGACCTCTGAAAGCCACAGCGGTTTCACGACCCGAGATGGGGAGACAGAGTGGCGGCGTTAGTGTGAATACTTTATCTGCTCATTTCGTTCCACTTGTTCCACAAGCTGTTGTTGTAAAATAAATTCTAAATGTCGTTGGTAATTGGTATTTCTAATCAGTAGGCATTCAACACTATTTATTTAAAACTCTACAGCAAGATGTCCTCAACCTTTTGCAGTTTAAGGTCCACTTGTTAAAAATAAATAGATAAGTTAATTAATATGAATGAGAAGGAAATAATTGTATGACAAAAAAGGGAGAAAATGTGGTTGAAAAGCTGGTCTACTGTAGAGTCTGCCATGCTGGATCCACCAGGGAATGATGCATACATAATGTAACGGTTTACTGATTGCAATTTAATGTCAGTAAGATGGTATGAAAGTCATAGTACCTGATTTGTTGTTTCGGCTAACACGTCAAAACAGTAAACGTTACGCATGAGCGCGGCGCACACGCGCCGGAAAAAGAGCCTCTATTTGGGGCAGTGCTAGCTTTCCAACCGACTGTTACATTATTGATGACAAAGTCCGGCCTCTCGGACATTATTGTGTAATTATTGCACAGCGGCCAATTATTTTTGCCAGTCAGCAACAACAAAAACACAAATGGCTTGTAGTCGGCATTCATTCAACCACACTTTTAATTCAATATTACGCCCAAAATGGTTTCTGACTCACCAATTGGTAGATTATTTGTACATAAATCCACCCGCTGCCTCATGAAGACATCAAACACAGCGCTGTAAAACTCGTCTAAAATCTGTGATATCGGCGGACTGCTGTCATTTTGACTTTTTGATGTCCATGTTGTAGAATACAAGATCGAAGTGCGCATGCGCAAGATGAGTTTTTAGCTCGTCGTCTGCAATGAACGGACGGTAAAAGCGCTGCTTACTCTACCGCTTATTTTGTATTTGATTACACAGAACATCTACATTTGTCATCGTACCGTCTAAACCATTAGAATAACACACATATCGTATATATAACTATAAGAATAAACAGTCAAAATACCATTACAAGTTTATTAAACACAATTATTTATTAAACATTTTTATGTTTGAAGTGCCTGCCTTGCCTGTCCTGTCTCACTGTTTACTCTCCCAGCACTGTAGCAGAGCTGTATTCAGTTAGTGATGAGCTTTCTCTACTTTCCCTTGTCACAGGTGTAAGAATAAAGGTTTGATTCTTTGTCTCTCACCCTGAAGAATTCTTTGGTGGATCCGGCATCCAGGGTTCCATAGGCGATCTCCGTCTGCTTGGCCAAATCCTCGGCACTCTCTATGGGAGACACCATCCTCTCCACGGTCAGGAAGGCCGCCAGGTTGGCAGTATAGGATGAGATGATGATGAGGGTGAAGAACCACCAGACGCCTCCAACAATACGGCCGGACAGCGAGCTAGAAACAGAGGGGCAGGATCTTTGTTTGGTGACAGAAAAGGTGCAGAGAAGACGAGCGCCGAGTCGATGGCATGTTAATGCACCGAGCCGGAAAACGCATTTCTTCCACGCAATCAGGAAGAGCAATCTTAAGAACCCCTTGCTACGTTCACACCATCCAAATGACCTACATTGCTTCATGCTCCCACTGCACTCACACACTCATCATTCCACCAGGCTTGGAGAGCTTAGACCAATGTGCTAAGGAAAGATAACCAGTTCCACAAAGGACCACTCAGCTTCCCGCCTGCCAAATTAATCTCACTTTAAGAAAGTTGCCAGTATGTTTGATGGAACTACGCGCATTCATTGTTGGGGACTGATAGGCAGAGGAGGAACACTTAGCCACTGCTCTAATTGCACTTTCAAAATAACATATCAGGTCCCCCGACAAGTGACAAAGCTACTTACGTAATGAAAATGACACAAATCGGAAACAAAAAAAGGCTTTCATGAATCACCTTTGTGCCGTCATTCGGAATGGAGCATGAACGTGGAGGCGAGAGTTTAAAAAAAATAGGAGGGGTGGGTGGGAGGATCTGGGGGGGCTACAAAAATAATCATTTAAGATGCTTTTCAGATGATGGGTGGATGATGAAAGAGCAGTCAGAAAGCGAGTCGAGAGCAAATAGAATGGATGCAGAGCCTTTGAAAATTTGCCGGGAGAGCACAGAGCTGTCTGCAGGGTGTCTCTCCTCTGTGTGTGTGTGTGTGTGTGTGTGTCTTCACTTGTTCACTGATCACTGCTCAAAGGGGGCTGTGTGAGGTTAAGCTTTTTTTGAGCGCAGTGGGAAATGCAACATGCTGTTTCTGATACCTCATTGCATAGTTATCAGTTGTCCTGCTTCAAAACTCTCAATTTCATCTCTGTGCAGCAACTGGGTTTTAAAAAGAAAAGGCGTGAAAACACAGTTGATGCTCATGACATCAAAACATCAGGTCCGTGTCCACTTGGTTAAAACTGGTTTTATATACGATTATGTGAACATAGCTCAAGAAAAACCGACAAAGCCGTGCCAGCAGCACATCCTTGGAACAAATTAAGGTGAATGAGCTGAAATATTTGTACACAAAAATCCACCCTCAGGTCTGCAGTACTGGTACTACTTATATTTCTACTCTTTTCTACATTGCATTGAAAATAAATACTGATACCATTTAAATACAGGGTCTAATCGGTAAGGTAGATAGAAATCATCCAGTGGGGAATTTAAACCTTAAAAGATGGAGCAAATGTGTAAATATCAAAACATTTCGGGACCATTTTGTCAGAATTACGTAAAGGATCATAGACGGCTGAGTTTCATATGTTTATGTTATTAGTTATTAGTATGGGTTAACATATTGTTTAAAAAAGAAGAGTGAGAACAACATTACCCAAAGAACATAATGATCAAAGTGGGAGTTGCGCCCAACAAGGGTTTTCTTTATCAATGTAATTTCGGAGCTGCTATCATTTGTTCAATACAAAAAGAATGAAATCATTACTGGATCACCCAAAGACTTGCCAATCAATCATCTTAACATAAGAATGAACTATTGTTCATCTCGCCTGAATCAATTCCCCAGAATCCCCTTTGAGAGAGAGAAGGGACAGGAGGGCCCATCTGTCCTGATTGCTTTTGGGGCTTTCAGGAGCAGTTCACCTGAAGACGCTTTTTCGGCACGGCATTGACAAACAAAGGACCATGATTGTGTGTGTCGAGGCGGAAGTAGGGGGGGGGGCAACACAAGGGAGGGAGAAGGGGAAAGAACGAGAGTGAGAGAAACGGCAGAGATGAAAAGTAAGCTGGACAGTAGCACCAGAGGCCGACAAACTCTTTGGCTTTGACTGCTGCTGGCCTCCAGAGATGGCAGTCAACAGCTGTCAAGTCCTTCTCATTCAATTGTCCTTTTTCCTTTGTTGCTTTCTCTCCATCTCTTCCCTCTTCTCCTCTCTTCCTCTCCTTTCTCTTTTCCTTTTCTCCTCCATCCAGCCGGCGTGACCACTGGGCTCCCCGTCGGCCTCCTCATGTGCTGGAAGGGGCAGGCGGCCGACAGGAGCTCGTTTGAACAATGGCGCTTTGGCACCGACACTGATGCATTCAAGTATGCATGCGCACAAACACGCGCACGCACACATGCGTACTCTTTCTTCCTAAAGACAAAGTGTGAGTTTGTCTGTGCAAGAGAAGAAACAGGTAAAATTTACTGTGTGACTGAATGAAAGACAGATTTGTGTGTGTGTGTTGGCTCTCCTGCAGCAGTCCTCCTCCCAAGCCGAGCAGAGCGACTGGCAAACACAGACCTGTTTGTCTCTGTTTGCCTCCTTTTGAACTCGCCTCCTTTGAGCGTCCTCCCCGCTCCTCGTGCATTATTGCACAGCAGCCAACCTTGGTGCCTGGGTAAAACATTAACCAAGCTGTCTTATTAAAGTAATGCAAATCTTTCCAAGCACTGTAATTTCAGCGTCTTGTTCAGGCGATGATTAATCAATTATTCACTCTGCTCCTTTTATTGCGCTACGCTAAGAAAAGGAGTGTTAAAGGAGTTAAAGGAGCGGCCCCAGCAGTAGCTCCTCAGCAGTGATGTAAATGAATGCAACAAAACTGTGTCACTACAGCTGGAGCAAACGATACCAACAATGTAGAGCTTCAAAAACGATAAATGTTAGCTAACTTGAATGGGTACCAGAGCAATTGATGAACAAGTAAAACCTTGTGAAATGGATTCGGAAAAATAATTTTAGAGTCAGGTGTGAGCACCGTACAAGAGACAAACAGGTGTGGACATGTTGTTCATTTGACTGAATCCAAACAATACAGCTGCAAGCTGAAAGACCAGATAATGAGGTTTTTTTTTATCTTGTCACGTTTTCCCGTCTTCTTGGCCATCTCATCCATTTTTTTATTACAGCGGCTTTAATGATTCCAGGTTCTATTTCCCCAAATTGGAATCTAAATCCAAAAGTGTGCGGTAGCACGTTGTACAATATTATCACCACCGTGGGTACTGCGTGCTTTTGAGCTTCCACATGAGAGAGACCACCATTCTTTCCGTTGTTATGATGGATGGCAAAACGAATTGGACCATCTCACTACAGTATGTCAGATCCAGATCTCCACCCACAGCTGCTTAAAAAGCACTAAACTCTCATTAGAATTCCCCCAGCTGGCCTCCTCTATTCGATATGGTAATTAGCAATGACTAATGACTTTAGCAAGTGTAAAAAATGAGTCATTAATGGCCACATTACAATGGATTAGGAATTACAGAGGTTTAAATGAGAAAGAAAATGGTCTCTAATTATAAAGTGATTCTAAGACAAATCAGGGATGGAAAAGGAGTTTTCTGCTACATTCCTTTTTTTTTTTTTGCTTCTTAAAAATTAGCCAGACAGCTGTGTGCTCTTAATGACTGCCGATATCTGGTCACTGGACGGATGAGACTTGTTGAAAAGAAGAAAGTTGAATGGAATGGACAGAAAGAGTGTGATGGGCCGGCAAAGTGGAGCCAGAGAAAGCTGAAAGCCAGAGACCCACACACACACACGCGCACACACACACACACACACACACACACACACACACACACACACACACACACACACACACACACTAATTGGCCACTGCTGTGGCAGGAAACGTTCTGAGAAATGCCAATGACGCCTGAGATAAGAATAAAAAATAAAATAAAACATATAACCGCAGCGTAATGTATATCAAGACCACATCAGAGAGCATCTCATAAACACGGCGAGATCACGGCAGATGAAATGAGAGGGTGTGTATGTGCCTCGCATTAATTTATCATCCAAATGAATACCATTCATCAGAGTGCTCTTCATTAGAGCTCCGCTCCCACGCCCCCTTGGCGGCACCTGACGGGGACTTTGTGGTTTTGCAAGAAATACATTTTTTGTCCTAAAATTGGCTTTGATACAACCTCAAACAAAAAAAATCTTTGGTGAGAATCTCTCGATATGGACGTTGTCTCGCAGTCCAACAGTCTGTCATTAGGTTGTTGGGGTTCACGCAGGTGTTTCACACGCACTCTAAACACGTCCCTCGGTTCTGAGCATCTCCACAAAAACAGCATTCCTCTGAGACACTTCTCACGAAAACACTACGTGGCTGAGCTGTTTTAGAGGAAAGACAATCCATGACTGGTCCTCTTCATTTAGGCTCTTCTCAAACACTGGTGTGATTCCTGGTAGTAGGTTGTAAGTTACAATAATATGCAATCACTTCAGAATGTTAATGTTTTTTGGATTTTGACGAGACCCAAAGCCTCCCCAATGTCAAACCGGTCGGTCATAAGGAGCACAGCGGCTTCGGCTTCCCGTAGAGAAGGTCTGAGCTGTGGCAGGGGTGGACAGTAAGAACTCCTCTTTAACAATGTGATTCTTCAGCCTCCCGTATGAGTAGATGTGCGAGCTGTGGTTTTTGATTTGAAAAACTTTTTTTAAATAATTCCCACGCGATGTTGTATTTAAATGTACTTTCTCTCTCCCCCGTGGGAACTAAATAACAATGTTTTATTGGTACAAAGATGCCTGCCTTGCTATTAAATGTCATTTCTCATCCAAGCGAGGCTTTAGACACTGAAACTTTGGAAACCACGTGGGCTCTGACAAAAAAGAGATCCAAGCTGTGAAAACTACTTCAAGTTGTCAGAACCTCCTCCATCGACTCGGTTGATCAAATTGTCCAAGATTGTTTTGAAAGAATTAAAAAGCAAAGTTATTTTGGCAAGTAGTAAAAAACAAAGACAACCGGCGGTGTTTTGCTATTCATTTGCCTCATTCATCTCTGCATGAGCACAGCAGAGAAATTCAAAATACTGAGTGTCCCTTAATGACTTCCCTAAAGTCAAACTGGTGGTCAACAGAAACATTTAGTGTTCAACAGAGTTCGTATTCACAATGCATTATTGTCAATACAAAACATCCCATTTTAAAAGCATCTCTTATTTTTCTCTGTGTTATCGTACAAACCGCTGGTGTTTGGTCACTGTCGTACGCACGCAGGATTAAATGGCTTTTTTTACCCTCCACAACGGAATGGCGTCAATTCATTGGAGTCACAGCAAAGTGTGCGTACCAAATCCCAGCAAAACAAAGAACGTTTTCATCCCTTCTTCTTCCCCCATCGCCGCCCACGCTCGTCTCACACTGGAACGGCGTGGAGCCGTAACGAGTAAAGAGAGACACCGCACTGCTACGACTCCAAAACAAAAAGCAATATGTGATATGTGATGTGTGTCAAGGGGCCCACTCGGGATGTTGCTTTTAGTGAGCAACATGGAATCGCCAGCAGAGCGACGTCACAGCTTCACAGCGGGACGCTGTGCGACACAGAAAGGGAAAAAACCCCATCAGCTCAGAAAAAGTTCAAAGCGGTTTGTGATTCACACACCAACCGGCCGCACTGTCACATTTGAATCTTAAAAGTGTCACGCTTTGGTAAAATACAAGATACTAATTATCCGTGGACCTTTTTCTTGTATGGAGCCCCTGCTTTGGTAGCAAAACGGTGAGGGATCTTTTTGAGACTTTTTGAGACGTGGAGGAGCTATTGTGTCATGTCATCATGTTATTGTTATCGTTATTGTACTATCATTTCTTCCATACGTCTTAGCTGCATTCGAATGGTTCAACAGACGTTTCACTTTTCACACTCGTATCGCAGGGCTTCGGCTAATTAGCATTTCCTCGACTATGCCTTAGCTGGTTGTAAACGTTATGAGTTGATAAAAGTTTTATTATAAGCTCTCGATTCCCCGTAGCCTCCTCAGTGCCAAACAGCCTGATAAAAACATGCATAATAATGTGGCCATCGCTGGATAATTTACCACACTAAAGTATTTATGAACAAGATTACCTTTTTATGTAACCCCCCTGCCATATAGGTCACTGTGGTTACTCAAACCACGCGCAAGAGGTACATTTTTGGTCCTCCAATTTAACTTCACAATTGAACTAAGCTGCGAGCAGACACTGCAAATTGGTTTGATGTACAACAGAAAATGCTTTTAGTGCATGGCGGGCTCCAGTAAACAAGGCACTTTTAGAAAATGCAGTTATCTGACGCTAACAGTGTCTTTTCAATACTTAATTCTGCCTCGCTCTATCTCGATATTGCTAAAGTTAAAGATAATGTGCCACGGCCAGTACTGCTGCAAAGAAGATGGTTTTCCTCAGATTTTTGTTTGCTCGGTTGCTCTTGTTTTGATAGACGCATGATGATTGTAAGATTGTATATTTTCAGAGGTCTTTCATCTTCAAGGCCAAACCAACACGTTTTAATCTCTCTCTCTCTCTCTCTCTCTCTCTCTCTCTCTCTCTCTCTCTCTCTCAGTATTACCATTCTATTGAGTTAAAAAGAGTATATTATGATACTGCTGTTACTAGCCAACAGCGAGCTAATAGTACGCAACCCAAAATGTTATATAGTTGTTAAATGCATGTTTCTTCAATTCAGAGTCAACACAGTTAAGTGCTGCTTTGCACGATGCAGAATGACACGTTTGAGTGGTGGAGAATCAATACGATTGAGATATGACCGTAATCGCCGTATCCGTGGCTAGACACGGGGGTTGCTAGGGGATACCATGGATGCCGTCTTTGTCTCATGCTAACTGAGATAAGTCGGAGACGCTCCCTGCACGCCTACGCACACTCACTCACACAGTCACACAGATGCATCACAACTGTTCGCTGAAAATCAATACCTTCAAAACACACCGACAACAACAGGACTCCGAAGGCATTCCATTTACACGCCTATCAGCACGAAGAGATGACATGCACGTGCACTCATATGCAGTTCCACAGACCACTTAAATGCCGAGCTGCACAGCTCTGAACAAAAAAAGAACCCGTGTCTCTTTACGGTTGCCATGGGAGCACACTCTGCACTCCAAACAGTAGAGCTGAGCTGAGAGAGACTTTAGTCATCTCACTCCTCCTCCCTTCCTGCGCCTGTCTTTCTCTCTGTAAGACCAACCCCATGCAGCACCTCGCAGTAGCAAACAGAGCTGACGGATGAGCCTCTGAGCATCACACAACACATCTTTCCAGACCAACTAGTGGTGCTGTTTACCTTGGAGCAGGTCGATTTCCCATGTGGCCTCAGCCCTGGTGTGTAATTCACGGGCGCATGGAAGACGTGGATGCACGGACACGGCTCGTTTACAGCAAAAAAAACTCTCTGTGGCTGGGATCATACGTGTGCCTCTGCGTGACCGGGGCCTTTTAAATGCAGATTTTTGAGTGTGGACTCCAGAGGGCACGCTGGTGTCTTTGTTTGAGTGTGATACCCCAGTGAAATCCTCTGGGGTTCTACGTCTGTGTGTGTGTGTGTGTGTGTGTGTGTGTGTGTGTGTATCTCACTAGGTTCTTCTGGCGAGCGCTTATGCATGTATGATCAAAAGTTGCCTTCATACAATCTCCCGATAAATAAAACATATGGGACACTGTGAGCTAAACTGAACCGTCTCCTTATGAATAAATCAGCGCCTCCTATCAAGTGTTCCCCAACTGCTTTGACAGCAACTCACTAACACAATTATGTAACTCCCTGGCTTGTAACACGGTGCAATAATAACAATAACGCAAACGGATTAAACAACAAAATCAATATCATTCCTGATCACAAGTTTCTTGGCGCCTTCTAATGGGTTTGATAAGAAAATGAACGGTGAGTTACATTTGATTATACAACGTACAAGACATAACAATGTTTATGACATTAAAATCATTTTTGTCATGCAGGATTTTGGCTGCAACACACAGATTGCGGCATTTTTCAGAGGTATGTAAAGTGCACTGTGCTGGCAAAAGGGTAATATGGGTAAAAGGAAGAGAAAAAATATCCAGTGAAACAAAATGGGCATCCCAATATAAACAAAAGAATGGATGTAAATTGTGGTACTAATACTAAATGAATTTAATTAGTCTAGTGATGGTACTATTTGAAATGGCTTAAATACTATACTATTTAAAACTAAATAACTAAATCCATTTTTAAATAGTACCACCATTGGCAGGGCCAATTTAAGGCTTAAACGTCAATTTTTATCTTGACACTGTTCAGCTACAAGTTTGTTTTCGCTTTGAGCGGATGAAAAATAACATGTTGAAGAGAATTGGAAAATTGTTTGCGATTTGAGCTTTGAGGGACCGCTGAGAACGCTCCCCACGGGTCCATGGGTTCAGAGATACCGTGATGTATTAAATTCTGCAAACATCTTATAAAGCAACATATGTTGGGAACAGAATTGCTACGAGCCCATGTTGAAAACAAGCATCACCGTGTGACGAAAAAAAACGAAAAAAAAAGCTCCCGGGTTACAACGACTGACATTACTCGATCCATTATTGAATGATTCTGACGGCCCCGGCGGAGAAATTGCTGTTGTGGCAGGTGGGGGGTGTGAGTGACAGAGCCCATTTATTTCAGCGTACAATCATGTAACGAGAGCAACGCGGGCGCCGAGGAGAGGAGGCTGCTGCACGAGGCCACCGGCCACACAAAGACACACTCGTACGAGTGGGGGGGGTCGCCCTACAATCAGAGGACCGGCGGTTCGATCCCGGGCCTTGCTAACCGGCACCCGTAGGTGTGACTCAGAATGGTGTGAATGCCAGTCACCGATGGGCAGGTGGCTCTGTGTATGGTAGCTCCTGTCATCAGTGTGTGAACGGGTGTGAAAGGGCGAATGATGACATGAAGTGTTAAAGCGCTTTGGGTGGTCGGAAGACTAGAAAAGCGCCGTACAAGTGCACACAGCTAGGTACACATAGACATGACCCCGGCGCCCTGTTGGTCAAGTTCTCCCAGTGGCCTCAGCTCTGACCAAGCGAGCTTCATACGTGAACCAGCGAATTAAGAGAATGACGTTTAAAGTATGATACGGGTTCTGCCAAATCTCTAGGCTGTTGCCCCCCATTGCATTGATATTTGGTTCACTTGCAATGTTTAACACATCTGGATTTACACCATTGCTCCTGGAACAGCTTCACGTTGAACAGCTTCATGTTGAACAGCTTCACGTTGAACAGCTTCACGTTGAACAGCTTCACGTTGAAAGCATTCCCCAGGAACTTTTCAAAGAAAAAGGAAGGAAGTCGCATGAAAACTTTGCTGCCTACAGCCAAACAAAATCACATGCCACTATTATTTATAAAAAAATAAAGATAAAATAAATTCTCTCAAAGCTCCCGATGGGTGAGCCGGCATGCCAAGTGAAACTTTCAGTCAAGCCACCCGCGAGAAACTCTTAACCACTGGAAAAGGCAAAGGGATCTGTGAAGGATGGAAAGCGGAGAGGAGAGAGGAAAGGACGACTGAATAGAGGTGATGGGCGGGGGGGGGGTTGGGGGTGGGGGTTCCTCTCAGAGTCCACCTGTCGGCAGAGATAAATAAAGGGAGGGCCCGACAGCACGGACCGGGGCTTATGGGAGAGGCCTGACTGACAGTGGTGACATTCAGAGAGAGCACAGTAAACAAGGTCTCACAGAGAATAAATAGCAAGGGGAGCAGGGGGGCAAATACACTCATACTTAAGTACTGTACATATTAATGCGTCTCATCAATGTGTAAATATATGCCCACACACACACACACACACGGAATGAGCACATAAACGTACACACACGAGGAGCTGCCATTGAACCTGGAGATGCCTTCAGAGCGGAGCGAAAAGATACCGTCAGGCAGCAGACAAAGGAAATGCAATGCGTGCTGGCTTTTAATAGAACCAGCGCACACACACACACACACACACACATTGATACGGGCAGGCAGGGAAATTAAACACGCCTACTGATTAATCCAGGACAGAGGAGGATTGTCAGTGTTGTTCCTTGGCCTTTCGTCTCTGATTAAATGGAGGAGCGTTTAGAGTGAGGCGCTTTGAGCAGCCTGCCTCCGGGCTGAAAGCACCTCTCATACATTCTGTTCTCACCTTATCACTGGAAATGGCTCAGTGACGAGGGGGGGGGGGGGGGGGGGGTTACAAGCACCCGCTCAGAAATGTCAGCAACTACAGAGCAGACAGGATGTCTTTTTTCATGTTTTTTGTTCTTCAATATTTTGTAACAATGATATTTGATCAGTGGTTGAAGGTGTAATATACACTGGCCCCCCATCACGTGCCCCCCATCACGAGTGCTAACAAATGTAGCTGGCTACCTCGTATGAGCCGGAACAACAACAACCAGCTAACCAGCTGCTGCCGTTACACACACACGGACACACAAACTAACACCTGTTGATCAGCGTAAAAAAGATCACAGATGTTAGATCTCCTCCAGGTCATCATTAATATTAATGAACAGATGAACCAGTTTCAGATGAGTTTATTCTACTACTTCAACCTCCATTTCAGAGGTAAGTACTCAATTACATAATTTTGAAAGCTGAAACTTTACCAAATACACATATAAAACATGTGATCCCTTATGTGACCAGCTACTGCTTTTTTTAATCAATTATAATTTTGGATGCAGGACTGAAACTTGTTTTTTTATTTATTGTGTGCCGTTACTTCTTCCACAACTGTTAAATGTGCTGTGCATTTGTAATTTTTCCTGAAATCTGTCACTGTGAAAATAAATAAAATAAAATGTTTGGCTGTTTCTTTCCACTCCACTAAATTGAAGACATTGACAAAATAAATGATCAACAAACAGCCTTTAACACACCTGATGGTACAGCTCATTATGGTACAGCTACTTATAGACTTCCAAATGTTTTACAGTGAAGGTGCATAAACGCAAGTGAAATCAGTGTATCACCCCCGAAATAAAAAAATGAGCAGACGCGCACAAAAAGAAAATATTCCCACAAAATCCTCCCTGGGAAAAAAAAAATTCAATGGCAAACCCCGACTGCAGAATAGGTGAGAGTAACAAGTACTATTGCTTTCATCTGACAAAACACACGCCACAGCATTACATGTCCTTTTAAGTCTAGCAGCAGCTCACAGCACTTCAGGAGATGCATCAGCATGCACCTCCGCGTGTGCACACGGGCTGTTCTAACTGGAGCAACTAGGTCACCCAAATATTCCAAGGGAAGATGTTTCCTTCAGGGCAGCATTCAGCGGGGTGAAACATTCACCGTGTTGGTTTTCAAAACACCAGCCAGGCACCGTGGACCGCTGAACACGCTGAGGGGCTTGTGCCTTTTTCTCTTCTTCTTCTTCTGCTCCTAAATGGCTGCAACACAGACTCCCAAGGCACAGAGAAGGAACAGTAAGGGTCACCTTGGAAGGACACTGTAAGGAACGGAGGAGATTTGATTTGAGTCCTCGGAGGATAGGAGTCCTTAAAGCTGCCTCCCTCGCTGAAGACACAAAGGAAATCTTTTGTTCAACACGAAACCTATTTAAAAGGGAATTTTTTAAAAAGCAGGTTTGTGTGCATTTCTTCCTTTCTCTCTTCATCAGGGGGTAAATGATACAAACGGCCAAAAGTAGTTTCAGTTTTTGAAGCTGGAGATGAAATACAACGCGTCTCAGATCTGGTTAATTTGCCGTCCCAGGCCGAACGGCTGGTAAACTAAAGAAAAAATCTGTTTGTCTTCAGTGAAACGTCTTGCATCATCAGCACAGCTTGTTCCCCCCAGATAAATGAATGCAAATGCTGTGCAAATATGCGTGAACTCATGTCTGGTCAAGCACAAATACAAAGAGATGCACACAAATGCACACACACGAAAAAGAGCACAAAGAGAGGCCGTAGGGAACGGACAATATGAGGATGCATAGTCACATTTCCACTCGCTCTCTCTCTCTCTCTGTGAGGCTCACAAAGAAATCAATAGTTATTGAAGATGCCTTTTCTGGCTATAAGAGACGGAAGCTCAGACAATGGGCTTCACGCTGCGCACATAGCCGGGTCTCCGGGCAGAAAATGGTAAATGTCAGGTGAGGGCCAGTGTGCGTAAGGATCCGGTACCTACATCATGTACAGCTGAGCACCTGCAGCTGGCAAAGGCCCGCTGCAGAGATTTCCTCCCTTTTGATATTTGCGGAAGGGAAGTGCAACAGGAAAAAACATCTCGTAAATGTCACAGGATGGAAGTCAAGATAGGAACGGACGGTTACAAATTGCTGTAATTTCTTTAACCTTTAGCCACTCAATCAGGGAGGGTTGACTGAGCGATGTAGCTATTTCTCAGTAACGCCTCTTTAGACACAATAAATCACATTCACGGATCAGCTTGGAAGATTCGGAGAGCAGGAAACCTACAATACAAAAACACCTGCTTACTAACCTTCCTCTAATGGTATCTAATCATGCTCATCGTTTTGGTTTAATTTGCTCAAGCTTCCCTTCCTAGAATAAGAAAGAGGCCAACAATACATCACTTGTGGAAATTGCATAATTTAAAAAAAAATGACACATAGAAGCGGTGACTATGAAGAGCTTTTACTGGAACTACATTTGAACTTTCTTCAGGAGGAGTATTTCTTCAGGCATCAGAATAGGTGTGAGCCTTTTGTGTGTTCCAATTATTCAGGGTAACTGCGCATTGTTTCTGGACACAGACGTGGCTGAATTACTCAAATGGATTTTCAATAGTCTGAGCAAAGCAAACCAAATTCCATTTATCTCCATTGCTTTTTTGTTACGGCAGAAATCCCCGAGATAGATATTTCAGAAGAGCAGATCATCCGAGCCCGCTTGCTTTTCATCCAACGGCATCAGCTTCTCGCCCCTCACACCTGTTTTATGTATACGTGCACCACCACATTGCACATATACATAATGTATGTGGTTTCATTTTTAAAGAGACAATAGGCTCAGTGTCTATCCATGACCTGACCTCTCTCTGCTGGTTCAGAGCTAACAGTGATGATACTGACATTATCTCGTCTCCTCCTGCTGGTCCCCTTGGAAAGCTCAGAAAGTCGACCTCAGAGCCTCTAAATTCAGACATTTAATGAGATTTTTAATTGGTGACCTTCTGAGAACGGTTTCATACCATAGCTCATGAGAGCACTAGAGCGGAAGCCGACACATGCCACTCCATGCTCACACAAGGTGATCCGGGATTGGGAACTTTAAAAAAAAAAAAACCTTTAAAGTGAGCTACCCACAAGTAACAAGAAGTCCGTGGCATGTTTACAGTACCACAGGAAGGAGAACTAAAACACAGCATGACCACATTGTAAACCTCCGCTGCTCTCCATCAAACCATTTCATCGCTCTGCCGTGTGACAAGTGACTGGCAAAGAACAAAATCTCAATAAACGTAGCCCGAGTGAGCTGAACATTAAGCAACAGAGCGCGTACAAAGCGCTGGCGTGGCAGAAAGGGATATGCCGTACGTAGGTGGCGCCTTGCGTCTCTTTGTGCATCCACAAAACAAAGCCGGGACTCGAAGCGCCGATCGAAGCGGTGCGTCATTTGTGACTTTCCTACCGTGGTGAGATGTCGCAGCCCTGCTGCATGAAGGCCCCCAGGGAGAACCAAAGAGAGTTGAATATGCCAAACTCGTTGGTCTGCTCGGGACTCTGCTGGTTGGTGCTCTGCTGCGTCTGCGTCTGGCCCTGCATCCCGTTGGTGGCCGACGCCTGGGTGGGAGTCTGCGGCTCGCCCCCCTCCTCGTAGTCCTCAGCGTGCCACTCGTACGGGCTGAAGCGACTGACGAGGAAGAGGACAACGCTAACGCCAATGTAGGCGAACACGATGCACATCCAGATCTCGTAAGCCAGCGGATCCAGGAAGGAAAACACGCCGGGTTTGGATTTTGTGGGTTTCTTGATCATAATGGAGATGCCCAGGGACATGAAGGGCTTAGAGAAGTCGATCACCTCTTCACGAACTAGGGTGATGGTCAGAGGAGCCACAGCCACGTCTGCTTTCTGGAGGAGGGGAACAGAGGGGAGGGGGGGCAGTGGGGTACAGAGACAGACATTTTTTTAAGTGTAATTAATCCTTTCGTGCAACTACTGCTCGTACTACTAGCCGCAGTTAGCAGCATTGCTGCTATGCTACATCAATTCAGTGGGCTTTAGCTATATTTTGTGTACTAGTTAGCAAACATGCTAATAGAGGTGTATGGAGACGTAATTATCTCTGACTGCTGAACCGACTAAATCTGTATCTTTATTTGGGTAGAAGACCACAAGTGGCCATGGTAACATTTAATTGATTATTAAGCAACGTTATATTCATCTGCAGCTTTATATTTGCGCCTTCATAGATAAATTAATTTCATATTAGCGATCCATTATCATTGAAATATATTTTCACATCCTACTTTTTATCTCCCTCTCTTTTATTTTAACCCTTTAATCAGAGACAATGAACAACCAGAACCTGAATCCTAAATGACACCTTTGTTTGATGCAGCATGTTGCATTGTAAATCGATATCGACTAAAATACAAGGTAAGGTAAGGTTTTTTGTGTTTTGACATTTTCATACTTGAGATAATGCAAAAAGATAAAAGCAGACTACTAATGTCACTAATATTCACATTTATTTATTGGATGTGGCATGTTAAGTTGGCATCTTTTATTGGTCTATGTCTATTTGTCGTGCTTTATATGGAAATTAATAGCTGCCTGCTGTAACTCAGGAGATAAGCTCTCCTCCAGTATGTTTTATTGTTCAAAAGACACTCAACCAAAACTGCTCAGTGTGTGTGAGATGGAGAGAAGACCATTAGTTTGGTTCCTAATGGGTAGGTAACATCTTGCAGAGCAGCCCCTGCGTATAAATGTTGAGTGAACAGCTGAATGTTGAATTTAAGGCGACTTGAAAGAAGACTAGAATGAATACAAGTCCATTTACCATCCAACAATGCTAGAAAGTGCTTAGTTCGCTCACCCCATACACCAGTTCTCCCACCATGCCGTTCCACATCTTGGTTTCTGGATCTCTGGCTCCGTATTTTCCGTCTGAAACCACCTTCAGTTTGTACTGGTAGCCCACGTGTTTCGCTATCTCGGCAGCCAGCTCCACTATGTAGCCCTCGTACTTGTCATTTCCCGCAAGCTGCTCATGGTTTTTCTTCAGCATCACATATGGAGACTCCTGTTGGATGTAAAGGCAGGCGTACAATCACCAACTTGAATTCAATTGCACCAGGTGTCAAAAATAACACACGGGTAGTAACAGAATCGTCTCTGAAACATTTTGCTGACAGTGCACTGATGTGTGTCATTTCTTGACACAAGCTTTTGTTTACAGCTGGACACGTTTTTAAGCTGATCAGTATCACGGTTGTCCATTATGGTTGATAATAAAGCTTAAGCATTTAGTTTTCTATTACTTAAAATGGAGAATCTTTCTTTTGAATGCATTTTACGCTTCAGTGCAGCACTTATCTTTTAACCGCTTGCTCACTGCTGAGGCTTTAGGGAAAAAAAAGCTCTCTGCAAGGATCGAAAGAACAGATAATCATATGAAATTACCAGGTATTATTTAGGCTTTGTTACTTAAAAGTTTGGTGTGTAATCCAACCATAAAAGGTGCCGAAGGATCATCATTAGGACAACATTGAAAGGTATTCTTGTTGGAAGACAGCGGATCTGAGAGGGAGAGGTATCTGTGTGTGTGTGTGTAGATGGTTGCAGCAGACATTGCTGACCTCTGCTCCAGGGCCAGTTCTGTTCTACTTGTTATATTTCTCCGACATGAGAACCTCTCACACTGATTGGCTTCCCTGAGAAGTTACAGCAGACAACACACCTGGGGCCTTGCTTCACTCAGAAAAAGGCATTTCATATAGAATTCCAGTCATCTCCGTCAAAGCTGTGCAGCCAGCAGTCAGGCGGGCCTCAATTCCCTCAAGTTGTTACGCGTGCCTGCCTTTAGCTAAGGCTGTGCTGAGCGGAGCAAATCCCGCAGTCATATTTCATCAGGGTCTAGAGATGTGTGGCTCGGGTGCGGGTGGGAGGAAGGTTCTCTGCGTGTTACAGTTATCTGGGTTCCCCTGTTTTTAGGCTGGAGGTAATCATTGTCCACACATGGGAACCCCAGGCCCGCTGGAGGAGAAACGGCACCGCCAGGAGACAATGGCGAGTACGGCTTGGCGTGCAGCACTTTGACGGGGTATGCACTTGCACTTCACAGACATGGATGCTTATTCACACACGCAACGGCGCGCACACACATGCGCATTGACACGGAATGACACGGTGTACAGAAGGTCCTCCGGGACTTGGAGTAATTGACCTTGAACATCCAGTGGGATCAGCTGTCACTCATCCAGATATACAGCAGAATGTATTTCAAACACACAGATGTGTTGAAATGAGAGCGTGCAGGGAAATGAAACATGCGTGGGTATATTTGGGTAGTAAAATAAAAGATAACTTATTTCATTCCTCTGAATCCAATTAAAAACAGACCTCAAGGGAATTTCCACCATTAAATTATTTGCTCCTTCACGATTTCCAAACAACACCCTATTAAAATAACTGCATTTGTTCTCATGGCCGCACACAGAGTTCGCTGCTAACAACCAACAACTGGCAAAATTGTACAAAGCCAGACGGACTGAGACAACACCAATGTGCAGTCCTCCATTAAAAGTACTCCGTTTCCATCATGCAGATCTCCCGTTGACCCCGGCCTGCTCTGTGTTCACAAGCTGGGACAGTCGGGATGTGGGAAAGAACAAAGTGATACCTTCACATTGGCAAAAACAACACACTCCCTCAAGCAGCGAATCAGCGAGCACAAAAGATAAACGATGTAAAAGCTTGACTGCTGCCCAATAACTGTTCACACCTTATCTCTCCTCTCAGGTTCCAAGACAGAGGACCAATTTATCTTCCAAGAAAAAGGGACGCTGATAGAAGATTATGTCAGCAAGTCTTATTCTAGGTCTGTCCTCTTGGGAGAATGCAACCTTCGGGTTTAAATGAGAATGATTAAAGCTTTCTATCGGAGTTTTAAATTATTTGCCATTTACTACTTTTTGCTTATTTTTCAGACTATTAATGAATTATTCAAGTTATTATGTAAAAGAAGCCCAAATTGGTTTTATTTGTGTAACATGTTTCTTTTTCCCCTTTGTTGTTCAGTTAGATCTAGTAAAAATGATCAGCGTTAGCAATGTAGCTCTTGTGTTGCTAGCTGAATGGCTTGTAATAACGTTAATGCTGCACTATTAAAGCTCTTTTTGCATTCAAATTAACAATTCTTTACCCAACGTGGGAAATACAGTTTGCGTCAGAAACGACCCATTTCCTGAACATAGGGTGGAGGTGCTGGAATGTATGTATGGAGTGCGTATGCTATGCTATGACATGAACAACAACAACCCTTCTCTATTATCCTACACCGTCTCTCAGCACGCAGTTGAAAGACATTTTAGTTCAGTGCTTCCGTTTTTCTGCCAGGGCCCCCTTTGAGGATTTAGAGACAGGCCCCCACCGACCCCAAACAATAAAAAATATTATTAACTGAACGATAATATATAAAAAGTGTTTTTATTTATATAATAAGTGCATATTTTGTTAATATTAACAGTTACATTACATTTTGTAAGCAGTGCAAACATGTATATTTCTACATTTAACAGGAAGGGTTTGGGTTAGAACCCATTTTTTCTGTGTCGCACTGTAAAAAACTGTCTTCTTGATGCTGCTGTCGCTCTATCTCTATCGCTCTTTCTCTCTCTGCCTCTCTGCTGCACTCTTCCGCTTGTAACCTGAGCCGCTCTTGGGGGGGCGTGGTTTGAAAACAATGTCAAGTCCTCATGTCGCTTTCGCTTTCGTTCTTTTTTTTTTTTTTGTATTTTTTTTTCCTACCGTGGCTGTGTGTTAGGGTTGGTGATGGAGCCGCGACCCCTATGTCGACCCACCCCAGTTTGGGAACCACTTCTTTACCCCATTAACCCTCAGCCATTTCACCCGCATGGCCCCTGCTGGACCTGAAGTCTTCTTTTTTTTACACATTTCATCCATGGATGCAAGAGCTCTGCTTCAAGTCCAGCGAAATAACATTGTGGCAGAGATTCCCGAGCTAAAAGATATTTCTACAGAGAAAAAAAAAGTACAAAAAAGAAGCAGATCTGGGCCCCTATCCCCACAGACATGGAGTATCCTCTGATATTACATTTCTAACATGACGCAGACCCTGAGAACATCCTGTACCTGGGAATATATATTTATTCTCCTCTACTGTATTATGAGCCAGGAATGGCGCTTTCTTTCGATGACACGAGTGTGTCATGATAACCTGGCTGACATGAAACCTGGCCAGATTGAATCACTGCGTCGCTGTTCTCCTATACATGTACAACCTCATTCACACGACTCGTATGGCAGGATGCTGACCAGGTCTAGTGGAATAAGTGGAAAACATGAAGACGTCTTCCTTGTCTATTGTACTCACCAAGATGGTGGTGACGATGTAAGTTCTGTTCTGCAGGCCGTACGTCTCGTTGCTGCCTCTCACGAAGCTGGCAGTGGTCACATACTTCTCATCTTCGTTCCAGTAGCCAACCTGAGACGAGGAGAATGTAACCGTGTTAAATATGCATGAGGTGACCTTTTTTGACCCAAGTAGTTTATCTCACGTCATGTGAAACAGAGGTGAGCGCACATCTTCTGAGAATCGTTTAGTCATTATGATTAACATGTAATATGTAGTGTTGTTGTGATAATGGATGGATGGAGTACCTTGAGCTATTATATGTATTAGATTATAGTGTTGGTGATGCTAATAGCTTCTATTTTCTACTCAACGCATGCATGGGATTAAAACTACCGTTTCATTACCTGATTAAAAAACGAACCCTGGGTTATTCCTCTGATAAGCTCGCAGGCTCCCGGCTTACCTTCTTTGGCCCAGAGGGGGCCAGTTCCATGACGCTGACAGTGTAGTTGGTTCTGCGACCTTTTTCGTTGAACTGAATGTGACCGGTCAATCCATCAATACGGACCTGTAATGGAGTCACAAACATCGAATAAGTCATTCTCAGGCTCGGCAGATGGGTGAATAATGGCAGCGGTGAAGCATGGTATTCAAGCGGTCCGTGTTTTGTCTGCGCTGGCTGCCGGCATTAGCGTGTTTCACTCCTGCGCGCGGCATGCGTGTTTCACCGTGGCCGGCATGCATTTAGTACAGCGTCCATTCGTGAATTTGTCCACAGTGCTCGCTCCCCGCGGAAGAGAATGACAGACGGTGTGTGCGTGTACGAGCACAGTGCAGCGTGTTTGTCTTGGCTGCGTGACGGAGTTAATTGAGCGAAAAGCGGCTTCAGTCTCCGGTCCGCACGCGGGCAGATGGCTGGATTGACAGCGAGCAGGCCGATGCAAAGCCACTCTGCAGACGCAGCCTCGGGCTGGCCCCGCCCCCCACAAACTCAGAGGATGTGAGACACGTATTTCATGGTGCCTTTTTGAAAAAGTCATTTAAAATCACTGTTATAGAATATTTTCCGTTCCTCGTAATACATCCTGTCACATGGGCGAGTGTCTCCATGGGACGACGTGGAGTACCAAGGCCAGACCAAGTGCTATTTCTTTTGCCGAATAGGATATTTCTAAACTCAATTGCCACTGTCATATTCCATGATGATCGTGGCTGAGTGTTATTGCCTGCAGGTTTTGTTTACCAGCCATGATGTCACATTTGATACTGCAGAGCTCTTCTACGCTTTAATGTGAACTTTACGCGACAGAATGAGACCTAATTTGTTCAGCCAGCATCAGCTCAGCAGCCGTTAGCCAATGTGCCACTCAAGAATTAAAACACGCGCGAGTGTGTGTGTGTGTGTGTGTGTGAGGGTGTATGCTCGTGCGTGCATGTGAGGGTGTATGCACGTGCACGCATTAGCATGTCCACATGTGTGCAGACAGACCTGCTGCAGAGCTCTCTGGATGTCTATGCCCTGTCCCCAGGGAGCTGGTGGGTTGGCAAGACACTCTCCGGCGTTGCCCCTGCGAGAGATGTCTATCCTCTGCTTCCTTAAGTTCTGAAAGGCCGTGTACATGACTTTCACCCCGTCATATGTTAGCGCGCCAGTGTACTGTGAAGAGAGAGAGAGAGAGAAGGCCGTTACAAACCGTCTAGCGCAGCTTTGCGTTCACACCAAAAGAAATCATTTGTATTGCTTTAGAAATTTAGAAAACATTTATTTCTTGTTTGGATGTGGCATCGATTAGCTTGTTTTAATGGTTTGAAAAGCATTAATCCTCTCAGAGCAGAAAGCCCAGCTAGGATCATGGATTATCTGTCAAGCTAATTTAATAGAAATCCTCACACAGCTTGTAGCAATGCGCTGCTGACAGTCGCTAAACAGACAGACTGACAGGGGAAATAACAACCTTGTCGGCAGTTACTTAAAACCTTACATGGTAACTACTTAACGTGCCTTTACGACCTCTCAAATTAATCTCGACAGATAATAGAAAAAAGTAACAGAGCGCAAAGCAGTACTTTGAGTCCACTCTTGGGCACTTTGGAGTCTTTGTTGTCAAACTCCATCCACTGATGGACCACGCGGCTGACCACGGGCTCCGAGCTGTTGACGAGCTGGAAGCCGGTGATGTTCGCCCCACCCTTCCTCAGGTCTGTCAAGTCAATGTCCAGGAAGCCCTGAGACAGGAAGTGGATGGGAAGAGAGATGCAACCATTATTGCCCTTTCAGAATTTGACAAATACAGAATTTGAATGTTTCATTTCATTTGTCTATTTTTTGCACATTGTTTTGCCGACTAGCCGTGAGCGACACTTTGAACTTTTGCTAGATGCTGTGTCTCTATTTATTCCTGTCAGTAGCTTACAAAGCGTGGCAATCCTTCTTTTCTTCACTTGGAGAGGTTTCCCAATTGAGCGTACCTCATCCCCGGCCTTTCTGAAGGTCGACAGAAGTGAGATGGAAGCCCGAAAACCTCATTTCATGTCCGCAGTCAGTCCGGAGTTAATCTCTGAAGTGCCCAGTCCTTATAGGCTGCAGTTTGATGGTAGGATCAAAAACCTCACACTGTAGGCCACTGGAGGAAAGGATTTACTATAATAATATCTCCTACATTTATTTTCTCCCTTGACTATTTTGTCAAGAGGCGGTTTTTCATCGCCGCAGAAAGGCACAGAGGCGGATTCGCCCTCTGAGCAGGAAGCCTGTCAGCGCGGGAAGACGAGGAGGCAGACGAGTGGGACCGGGTGGGAGGCGATTTAAGAGCAAAGTTTTGACTGATGAAAAGAAAAAGGTGCCTCTCTGGTGTGTCTCACCTGCTCGCCCAGTTACACGAGACTTTCTATTCTGTCTCTTTTCTCCTCTGCACTGGTGTTGTTTCTTTCATGTCGCTTGATGCTTCGGGCTCTCTCTTGGCTAAATGTCTATCCAAAACTTTGTCTTGTTTTCTCTCTCTTCCCATCCATGCAGGGAAGACATTTTTTCGGGATGGTCGAGTGGGCGGCAGGTACAGAATGAAGGCAATCTCAAACTCCTCCTGCTTCATATTTCTCAGCTGAGAAGGCAGACAAGTGTCTTTTTTTCTGCTCCATGTGAGAGCTAACGCAGCGTAGTGAGCTGGAGAGATAACTAGAGAAAGCCTTTGCCAGCACAGGACATGACAAGACGTATTTTACAATTGAACCACTAAAACCACATTTATTTTCTCTATCACATCAAACTGTCGGTTTCAGGCGCACACAGACACACACACACGCGCGCGCGTTGCACAGCTGCAGACGAGCAATACAAATACGTTAAATTCTAAAATCGTACAAGGACACAGGAACAGTAATTGTTCCCTAAACCTTTTAATGGGCCCATTATGAAAGACTGCGGCCACTTTGCGTATCAGCTGTTATTACCGTCTGAGCTTTATCATTCAAAATTAAATCTGGCAGACAAGAGAGATTGAGCCAATCTAAAACTGCAGTGATAAGAAATTGTGCAAGCCAGCAGCTGCATATTAATGCATTTTACCGTATTACAGCTGCGTTTGATGTCAATTTTCTCTTCATTTGGTTCAGTCTGGCGTCGGGTGAAGGGGTCTGCACACCGTTTGGCAGCAGACAAAGAAAGCCGGTGGATATAAGCTTGCATTCATTCGCCGCCTGACATTTTTCCGTCACCGGCTGTCATGACACGCTTGGGCTTTATTGTCTAGTCTACTTCTCTGCAGCTGTTATCTCTGCAGGTCTGACGATCCAGTGAAAGAAGGAATATATGAAGCAGCTAAAGTAGGAAATAGGATGGATCGCACAGGACACACATAAAAAAAAAAAAGGCTGTTTTAGGCTGAATCATTTGGCCCACTAACGTCTATTGAAATGGCAATAAAGCAGCGAAAGCCTGGAATCCTGTCCAAAGCCACATTTAGCAGCAATGCAAATTAATTCATGGAGGCGTGAAAGTACGTCGGCGAGTATGTGGAAAATTTCAAAGAATTACACCCGAACCAAATACAGGATTATGTCGTGTGCTTACCAGGTTAGCCAGGATGTAGTGATAGCTCTTTGCATTCTTGCCTTGTTCAACAATCTGCAAGAGAAGATCACAGGAGATATGGAAAATGAAATGTCTGGGATACAAAGCCGGACGGTGAGAGAGGTTTAGACAGTCTCTCAGAAGCGTACCTGGCTGAGTGCACCTGACATTGTGGAGGACAGACAGCGAGTAGGTTCACAATACATTAAATAGACTAAACACTTAACATCAACTTTAATAAGAGATGAGTAGCTTAACAAAGACCAGCTTTAATACGTCATTAGAACTCCAACATACCAAAAGACTCCATGTTATAAAGCGTCAGCAGTCAGTTACAAAACAGAATAAAGAAATGCCACATTCCCGCCCTTTTGATTCCTCCTCTGCTCTTTTGATTTCAACATTTTGCCTTCGGCCGGACACCTGCTTTTGAAACATATTATGTATGACACAAAAACCCACCAGTGATACTATTCTTACCAAAACAAAAGCTGAATTAATTAAATCACTGATAATTATGATGTGTAACCACAAGAAAAAAAAAAGCAAATCACACTCTGAAACAACCCGAGCTCACCACTTGAAAAACAAGGAAATATAGACCACTATACTATTACTATAGATTATAATTTTTTTAAATAATTAAATGAAAAGCGAAAGAGGTAGAAATTACATTAACAATTTTTAAATATAATTCTGCATACTGCACATCCTCCTCATCCTCATCTGTTTCCAATAGTGCTCTTATTTGATCTTTGATCTAATAATATTTAAATAGCTTCCTCGAACTCCAATAACGTTATCAAGCACTGAACTGCGCACGAGCTCCTTCTCCCACGCCTCCACATCTCTACTACATCCACCGCAGCAACTCTCTGACGGCGGCCGTCGAAGGTCAGCCGAGCACCGAGAAGTCGGAGCAGCGTGAACGTCGCGGGCGGAGGTGTGTACAGTAGCGCCAGATGCGATTTATTTATACAAGGAACCGGCAAACTGGACCCCAGCTGGACTGATGTTTGGAGACAGAGAAAGATGAATAAATAAATAATGTGTCGCCGCTGGTGGCACTCAAGGCGACGGCCTCAACAAATAATAAAAAGAGAGCCTGCTGTACTGTACAACAAATGTGTCACCACTACATACTTGGCCGCCACATAAAATAAGGCAGAGTGGGCAGCGCTTATTCAAAGCCGTGCACCGTCCAATGAGTAGCCTGAGGCCGGCGTGTAAGCGGCTCATTCCTCTGTCTCTGCTCAGGCACCACGCATGGCCTCACACAGTTTTCACTCCTCTCCCTCTCTGGGAGTTCCCCCCCCCCCCTCGATAATACTTAGAGGAAGTGCACTCCTTTGTTTGTGTGTTATGTGTGTCTAATGATGCTGTAGGTCATGGCAGAAGGTGGCATTTGTTATTAATAGTAACCCCGGCGCAAGGCGGGCCCTGCGGCTGAGTCCCAGGCGAGGAAAAGCTGAAGGCAAGAGGAGAGACACACACACACACACCAGCGCTGACACCAGTAGGCTCAACACAGGGGAAAAAACACACACATTACTGCCACAGTTGACCGTCCAAAGGGAAAGTGGATTTAATTATACAGGAAGATTCGAAGAGTCGCTCACAGTTCAACCCCAAGTGAACGGGTCACATTTCCGTCTCTCGGAAACATTTTCCCAAAGGCCCCCTCCGTCACGATGAAAGTTCCCTAAGGAGAGCGCATCAGCATCCAGTTTATGGGAGAAGTCGCCCTGAGGAATCTGTCAGTGACATTATCGCAGGGGAATCTGTGTACGGCAAATGTGTTTTGAAGGACATAACAGGAGGAGTTGAATGAGGGCTTCGCCGCAAGGGGCGCTGCCGCAGATTCTGCCAAGCAGGGGTCTACTGGGGAGCGATTATTTCATCTATCGTGGTCTATTGGGTTGATACGTGCTACGCAGATTGAAAGTTGACTTCCTCTGTGCGTCCAGAGAAATGTTGGATATTATCTACCGCATTTGTCGTTATTATTGTTCTTTAGGGCTCTACAGATCTTATAGTGCCAAACGGTTATATTAATACTTTTGTATAACTAGTGGACAGTCAATTAGAGACCATTTTTTGAATGCTCATTTAAATACCTGGTGAGTTTCTGGGTTGTATTAGTCCACTTTGAGCGAGCTACTCTCACTACTTGTTTGTTGGCACCTTTGGGTGTTGTAGCTATGAGGATATATGTTGCAATTGAAGCTCGGCTTTCATTATGAATGGACTGTTGTTAACATTTACAATGCATTGTTTACCTTGCAGGAACACACACACATACAGGCAAGTGTTTATTGTATTAAAGTGCAGTAAATTGATCATCTAAGTCCTCATTATTATGTCTTGGGGGAAGAGAGGATGAGCAATGTGGAAGATGCACACTCTGCGATGGCCTGCGACTACTGAGCCTCGGCGACATTATGAGATGAACACAGGTGGGAGTTTAAAGGGTAAAATAGGCGTGAGTTGTGTGCGTGTGTGTGTTCGCCGTTGTTTGGCGGCGTAGAGGCAGGGAGCAGATGCGGGTGATTGATGGCGGCTGTCTGAATGGAGAACTTCTCAGGCTCGGCTCCTGTAAACTGGTGAGAACTGATGCAATAACGTTAACTGCAGACACCGGGCCATCAATAACATTCACACCGAGCAGCCATAGACACATAGATGGGCACTGTGCGTGTGTGTGTGTGTGTGTGTGTGTGTGTGTGTGTGTTACAATCCTCATAAAAGTGCATGAGTGTGCAATGTTTTGTTTTGCTTCTAAACAACAATATACTGAAACAGAAGAAAAGCTATTGAAATCTGACTGGAAGTCATAAATCATACAAGGGACATCAACAAGCAAAACAATTTACATATGACAAATGTGTCACATGGTTGTGGGGATACAACTATCTGCATCTATTAACTGCTGCTGGCTATTGCAAATCACAATGCAGTTTGCGACACCTTTTTTCCTAGCAGACAATTTGACTTGTGAAAGCAGGAAAAGCTCAGGTGAAACACATTTTGTTAACAATAAGCCACAGCGAGGCAGCACGCACAATACAGGAGCCCTGGAACGAGATGACGCAAATGCATCCACTATTGATTACGCCGGTTATTTTTCTGCTATGACACAAGAGTCACAGTGGTAACGCTACATTTACTGCTCCTCATTTCTAGTAATTATATGAACACCGGCTTCTTGTTTTTATTTTTTTAGTTAGCTTGAAAAAGCAGTTTCTGTGTGACTTTAAAATATCTGAAACTGCACCACTGAAACAGGAAACCTAATTAGGGCCCTTTCTTTAAAGCTCTTTATGGCTACATGTATTGTTTCTGTTTATTTGTCCTTACATAACCCTGTTTGGCTGTTGGATGTTCCAATTTAACAAGCTTAACAGAACCAGTCTCCAAACGGTGATAGAGCACAAGCTGGGCTTTTTCTTAACATAATGTAACCTGTAGCCTCACAAACTCATAAAGGGAAATACTTGGAGGTTATGCTTGTTTACTATTGTTGCCAGTAAGCTAGTTAGCCACGCATGCTAATGATCGCAGTTTACATCACAACAAACTAAATGCCATTTTTAACAGTTTTGTTCTCATGTTTTTTGATTTTAGAAAGGCTACAAAGAAGGATCCCACATGGGCTACAAACTGTTGAGTAAAACTCTTACTACAACGCCATGTAAACTCCTCCTCAGCTAAATCCAATGCTTGAAGGACCTGCCGTGCCTTGTTAAAGTGGGATTCTGTGTTTTGGGGAGAAGTTTACTGGACAATCAATTGTAATGGCAAGACCCTTTTTTTTCAACCGTGCTGAGGTGAGTAAGTGACGATCCTATTGCAGAAGAACCGCGAATGTTGTGTTATTTATCCCTGCTGCCCTTGATAGTCCAGGATACTAAACACCAGGGCGATCCACCAACCAACCCGCTCTATAAATATCCCTCCTTGCTCTTCATTCCTTCGTCCCTCATCTCTCTCTCTCTCTCTCTCTCTCTCTATATATATATATATATATATGTATATATATATATATATATATATATATATATATATATATATATATATATATATATATATATATATGTTAAAAAGATACATTAAGTTGTTTTTAAGTCCTTCAAAACTGACTGATCATTAAGAGCATATCATACATTATGGTTTCACTTCATCATAAGGCCTTTCAGCTGAAATTGCATTATGCTATTGCCTCATAATAACATTATTGCCTCTTATTAAAAGCACTTTACCTTTTTGAGGATCCCAGTGAGTCTCTCCGTCTCACAATCAATGATAATTTGGCCCTCCTTCCTCTTGTCCAAGTCCTGGAACACTTTCAAGAAGGAGGCCTCCGTCATGGTCTCCACGTTGACCGAGGTCACCAGCCAGTTCCTCTCCGCCGCTGTGTCCAGAACCTTCTGCAGCACTGACAGGCCTGGATAGAAGAGTGGAGAGTGAGTGTTTGGGCCTTTTTTAGGAAAAGTTTTGCAAGTTAAATGAAGTGATTAATGGCCAGCCTACTGAGAGCAATCTATAAGTGTCTGGGATTTATTAGGCAACATAAATTACATGCTTAAGTTAATCTTATACAGTGTAAAGTAAAGTAAAAGTAAAGTAAGGTAACTGTTTTTCACATCCAGCATCTATGCAATCCCACCAAACAGCACACAAACCATTCCCACAGTGTGTGTTATGGGCGAAGAGATCAATTAAAAACAATTTGGGAAAGAAACAAAAGCCGTGCAGGAAGCCAAACTGCTCTTGATAAGCTTATCCATCAGCACCCCCCCTGTAGCTTCAGTGATAGAGGATAACGAGCGGGACAGCCCATTAAGTACTCTGACACACACAGGTGTGCTTTCCCAGTGCGTACAGCGCCGGGCTAAATAATCGCCAGTTCCACGCCAACAAATAATCAGCCCGCGTATCATCACACACTCGCAGCCAGCTTTACGTCCTCGGAGCGCCGATTACAGGCGATGTTACTCAATTACACTGTCGCCACTGCGCACTCGCAGACGCTTGAGCGGCACCACGCAGGCAGAGGTAGAGCAGCCAAAGAGCTAAAGGCTCATGCTAAGACAGAATATAAAAGGCGATTAGAGAACACATTGATCTTGAGCTCAGATTTACAATCTGGCTCAGTGTTGTTCTCCTTTGCTGCTGGCGATAGACCAATCGGATTCCTCTCGAGCTGGCAGACACTTTTTCCACAGAGTAAATAAAGCAATTTCACCCGCAGCAGACTGGCAGACATTACTCAAATGAATTACAGCAATTACTACTTTTTGAAAATGTAAACTAATACTCAATGTGGCTGTATTTGTTATCCCTCCACTAAACTGGCAAACAGTGGTAGAGCCACCATGGGCTTATACGTGATGTGTTATCTGCCATGTGTGTTCGTTCATGTTCATACATGCATTTCATGCGTATTGAGCGTGCGTGGACACGGCTTATTCACAACAACAGCAGCAGCGCAGACCCCATGAAAAGAAGAATGAGAAAGGCATCGTCCCAGCCTCTGAAAGACGACGGCCTGGCCTTATTAAAATGCACGCCAGCTGCTCTCCAGGCCATTCCATACCGCCTATCTGACACCAGGTCATTAAGAAATGAAAGGACGAATGGCGTTTCACCTCCACATATGACCACCATACGAGTACGGGAATATAAATTAGACACCCCCACGAAAAACGATGTGTAAACATGTACACGGTGACGTACAGCGCCTGTCTCAGTGTCTCCGTCCATTCACCGTGGCTCATGAATAATCAACGTCCTCGGTGCCGACGGAGTCAGTGGTTGCTGTGAAACTGACAACTAACAGCATGGCAACACAGTGGGGCGGTTAATCGTCTTAATCAAGGCCAGTGGGTCCTGGGGAGGCTAGTTCTGGTCTTTGAATAGTCAAGTCCTACTTTTAGCACCGAGGACATCATCAAGCAGCATAAGCTGACCCAGCAGTTTGTGAAGGACCCCGGTCCCACTAAAGCCGTTTGTTTGATCTTCCCATTTGCTTGTTAATCTGGTATTCCATTATGTATAAATTGCTCAAGCTACACGAGGAAGAACAGGCATAGTCTTCATTTTGTCCCGTGTTCTGGATGTTAAATAGTACACAGCATGGCAGAGAAATCTGGAGTCAACCTTGATGTTATCAGTGTGGCCGCACAATTACATTGTGTTATCTCCTCTTATCTCCCATCTATTCTTCCTTTCCTCCCTGCTTTCTTTCCTTTTTAGTCTCACTGTGTTTACATTGAATATCGTCTCGCCTTTGTAAACGTAGCTATGTGGGTTACGCACCCCTATAAATCAGAGCCAGCCTGACAGGGAGGCGCGTGAGACTGAGGTAAAAAATGTTCCTCTAAAGGCATCCTGGAATAATATCATAATAGAATCTGGCTGCCATAAGCATCCTTCTGGCCACAGGCAATACACAGGGACCTGGGCACCAGAGAAAATAACAATCTGGAGAACCCATTTCCTGAATATTGTTTATGATAGGTTTAATGGGCTATCAAATTTGTTTTTCTGTTCTTGTGTTTTGAGACTAAAAATGAGAGGCACTTTTATGAGCAGATACTGCAGCAAGAATAATGTTAATAGAAAAAGAGTGGAGAGAATGGTTTAAAACACTAAAAGTGAGTCTGTGTTCTGACCTCTTCAGTCCTTTGGAAGTTTCGACAGAAACTCCCACACTGGTTTGAATGAATATTCAAGCTCAGCAGTACCCGACAAATGGTACATTTGTAGTATAAAGTAAAGTATAAATACATATTGTAGATAAAATGTATTACACTAGAGATCTTTTCTGGGAAATATTGCCAGTCATTATGAATACCTTTTTTAAAAAGCACACAGGCAATGCTTTTCTTAAAGCCTTAAAATAGCTGTAGAAAGGGTGACTGCAGCGTAGTATCCAGGCAACAGCGGACTACTGATATAGATTCCACCTGCTCTATCCCACCTCTCAATCACACAGGAGTGACACTGCACACACCCACACACACATATGATACCAGAGTTTGTGAGTTGGTAATGAAGGGATCACAGTGTAATAAAATAAGATAATAAAAATAAGATCCGTGGGACTTGTGTGGCGCCCCGGCCATCATGAATCAATGGGGCTCAGAGCACTGTGAAATCTCTCTTGTCAGTGTGTTCTGCAGAGGGATGTGATGGCATCCGTCTTTTAAAGCTGACTTAAGCCTGCTTATGTCTCACACACTAGCGTTGAGAAAAATTGCAATAATTTGCATGTGCAAAATGTGCACAGATACAAAACAGCTTGCATGCTTTTTGGTAAACTAAGACAAATATACACCCTTCACAGTCTCGCTCCAAAACCCACAACACCTGGGACAGATGGCACGGCATAATGGGAAGGCCATAGGTGATTGGCTCAAAGGGGGAAGGAGGAGGGGCCTGACAGGTGCGCTGCTATATTTCTGCAGGACTGCTTCTGGTGTTTAGATCGTATGTTACAGCGAAATTGCTTTTTTTTGTGGCATGCTTCTGACTGTTGCAACACAGGTAACTGCTGAGGAGCTTCACCTTTGGTTCCATTGTGTGATTTATCTACTAGTCAGTGGAAGTCAATGTTTTTTCTTTCATTGTTCTGTAGTTCTGAAAAAGACGTTTGGATTTTGGCTCGTTGCTACAAAATGGCGAGAACTGACCCCATCCCTGTCGCCATGGCAATATCAAGGCGACGCATGGTGGTTAGTTTCAATTACTGATTTTGCCTTTTTCCGTCTTCATTTGACTGTGCTTTTAAATGTTTAAATACATTTGTATTAAAAGATGAATGACAATGATATCCCATTGTTATTGATAACAATCGAAATATTGTAGCGAAGGATTTATATACTTAGCCACGTAAGTTGCATCTTAGCCAACTTTACAGTCACATCTCCTTATCGTGATGTAGCAACGCTGTGTGTGAATCAAACATAAAGGCGTCTGCTCAAAATGATTATGCCAAATACACTTGGCAAGAAGTGAAATGAAATAACTGAGTTGCAACAATCCAACCTGAGTCAGAGCTGTACATGTAGACAAACTTGGTCCATCCGTAGTGGTCGATCACTCCCACCAGAGCGTCCTGGAGCTCAGGCCTCAGCTGGATGACAAACTGGTTGGCCGTCTCGATGGGGAAGGACGGCGTGACGAAGCAGACATGCAGCGCCCCGCAGAAGGACATGAGCATGTTGACGGTCTTCCTGTCGTACAGGCCAATGATGGCGTACACGCCTTTGGAGAACTGGGAGCAAACTGGGAAAGGAAAAGAATAAAAGCAGGGAGAGAGGAGAAAGTTAGTCTGTGGAATAAAGGCCTGCCAGGTATAGTGAACCCAAATGAAAATGTTTCAAGAATTGAACGAGAAGAATTCATACTGCTTGACGAATACAATGTTCATCAGATGACACCTACATCCTATGGAGTTTTTCAATTATTGTACAGCACATTCAATCAGGTCCCATTGGCTTCCTCATATGAGGAAGACAAATACAGTGAATTACAGCTGAAAGGATTGCACAATTATTTAATTAGACGGTCGAGTCCAGCTTCTCCGACAAGAAAATTTGCACTGGATTGAACATTTTGGAGTTTTGCAAAAGCAGAAAAATCTATTGGAAGACATTATCTTGAAGTGTGGAAGATTATGATATTCAAGGTCTGTTTTTCCAATGCTTAATAGAATAAAACTATTATTGGATGAACCGATTTTAATCGAGCCCATCTAAATCAAACCATAGTTAGTTCCAAGTAGTGTGGAGGTATGTGCGTTTATCTGTTCATGTTTTCACCTGAATGGCCCTAATAGCTTCATGCCTGTTTCAATTCAACTACCATGTGACATCTTTATGCAGAACTGGCCCGTTGGTCCATCTGTGTGCCACGATTCTGTGTGTTTTTCCTTTCGGAGAGAGGTAGAGAGGCTGAAGGCAGATTAGGAGGAAAGAGGTTAATCAATGCATCCCCAGGGTTCCACTGACATTTTACTGGCTGCAGGAGGCCGTTTGCATCCCTCATTTGCTTCCCTCCCCGGCCCTCTCCATTTTTCTCCTCTTCCCATTGTCTGTTGGTCACCCTGACTTCCTTCACACCCTCCAATATCTTAAAAACAGCCAATTTATGTTCCCAGTCTTCTCTCTGGAAGGTCTGTCCTAGCGTTCGCTTTTCAGCACTTTGCAGGTCTGACCCGGGGTATTTTCTGCCCCGGCGATGGGCGGGCCTTACTTATCTCAGTATTTACCAAACAGATTGAAGTCGCTGCCTGTCCCTGCGCGAGGGCCAGCTTGCTGCTAGGAGCTGAGGGCAAGACAGAGGGAGGATGGCCCGCACCCAAAACGCCTAACCCGTCACAGACCTGCACCCGCCGGGCAGGCACACGCGTGTGTGTGTGTGTGTGTGTGTGACGGAGATAGAAGAGAGGCATGAAATTCAGCAGTATCACATAAAAATGCATGAGCACACACACACACATGCAGTTTCTATTGATCCAAAAGCCTGGTGACTCACCCTACTTAAAGCGAGCCCTGAAATAGACATTTTGAGCCTCGCCACACTGACTCAGGAACAGAACTATCTTTTCTTCATGGTCCGCACACGCCGGAGCTATTAAATAGACACACTCTCAGCCATTGCTTTCCACCAGCACACATTATATTTCCCCTTTCAATTTTCTAGGACCAATTTCAGCGGTGGCCTCTATGTTCTGCCTGGATAAAAGGTAATGAGAGCTTGTTTGACTTCTTGTGCAGCGTCCCATTACTCTGCCCTACAGGAGGTGACCGCGTCTCACTGAATATGAGTCATCGCTCATACCTACAGTATGTGTGTGTCCGACAAAGCTCCCTCGCCGCAAACCTCCCCCTTCCCCCCCCCCCCCAACACAAAGCCATGTGGCACGGACCTCCTGCTCCGAGCTGGCAAGAGAAGCATCTGCTCGTGGAACTTGACAGGAGCACGACGCAGAACATTAGTGTAACTCAGTGGCCTCGGGTCTTGTTCTGATGGCCGCGAGCAGCGGAGGGGAGCGGCGTGTCCGAAGGTGATGCCGTGCGAGCTTCTTGTTAGCGCGGCGCCACATCTGTATATCGGAGGCAGGGCCGAGTGACCCAAAGTGATCTCGAAGACCCCTGCAACACCTGTCCACCATGGCACTCCGTTACGCCTCGCCACAGTTACAGCTGCCATTGCGGCAAAACTGAGGTTGCCGGGGCAACGGTCTGTGTGTCTGGCAGGGATTACACCAGCTCAGAGCTGCTAAAAGACTTGAGGGAGATGAAGTGAATTGTGAGTGTTTGGACATTTTGTCATAATTAGGTTCCCCCTCAAGGAATTAGCAAATTTGCAAAACTGACTCGGCTTTGTAAACCCTCAGATAATTTCTCAAATATTAGGAAGATTTGCAGCACATTTCCACAGCAGAACATTTTTGTTTACTCTCAAAATAAACCAAATCAGAAACCCTCTTGCAGGTAACCCTCACATGGAACTGCCTTCTGAAAGTTTTCCTACGAGTGAACAATAAGTTGATTTGCATTTGCCGTAGTCAAAGAGTTTGGAGGCCGCAGGAGAGGAGAGGAAAAAAACTTGAATCCCAGAGGGACAGACACTCGCACAACAGGAGGAGCTGTCAGAAAGAACTCACGCAGCCACAGTCTTCCCTGTTCTCTGTTTCCTATGCCCCGCAGCTGTTCCTCTGCTTAGCATGAACCAAATATCAAATGACGGACGTGTCTGTGTGCCGTCTGTGCACAAAGAGGGCGTGTTAGTGACAGTCGTTCCTGCATCTGAATTTGTGGACGGAGGGGAGGAGGGAAGGCGACGTTTGCGGCCCAGGAGGAATTGACCTAGTGCTAGTGGACCATCGCTGGTTCACTCTTTGAATGTATGACTCAATTAATAATTAAGCTTTAACAAAATATGTGAAATTTGAAATTTGTAACAATGGATTCTAAATCTTTACCCGACAGGATCTATAAATGAAGAAATGATCCTGATATCAAAGGAAAACCACATTAACGGCCACCATGTAAACATCAGATTATTTTTGACGAGAAACTGCACAGTGAAAGGTGTCAAGGTGCCCTTGTGGATGGTATCTGCCTCCCAGCTGCTCCACTGGAGCTACACACACTAACCTGTGTACAGTAGAGGGATGTGGAATTGCAGAGCAGCTCCAATGCATGTGTGTGTGTGTGATCATGTTTTCAATATCTCGGCATTGCTTGGTCCATCAAAAAAGAAACAATTCCCCTGGATTGAAATGTACCAGGTGCAGTCATAAAATGATTTCTCAAATTCATTTTCAGGGGAAGTGGCAAGCGGGTTTTTTAAAGAATCGATATGAGGAATGTCTCTGGCTCAGTGAAAACATGTACCCTGGGCTCATGGGTCTACCGTGACCGCATACAAACCACACATTCTGATAAGAACGTTGTATAAATTATACGCCTCCACAAACACAACCGGAAAAGACACAGGGCTTTGGCTATTTCCCCCCTGGGACTTGCATGCCCATTATCCTGTGCAACATTAAGGTCAGCCGTACAGACGGAATCTCACAGCAGGAGAGAACGTACTGATTGGAGGCTTCATGTTCAGCCATCCGTTAAGGACCTTTTTTTTCTTTAAAGAAGCCTCACTGACTGACATGTCGGGGGACTCTACAACATAAGACATCCAAATAACTATATCTAGATCGACTACATAACTTCAACCCACTTCAAGCGTCTTTATTTTGCAACATGCGCGTAGAAGCATGGCGAAGTACATACAAACATGCCGGACGGAGGTGAAAGCGCACATTGCCTGTCACGGAAACTGAAAAACGCCAATTGCGCTTTTCATTGACATGGAGATGCATTCATGGGAGGGCCAAGGGGAAAGTGGGAGTTTCCCGCAAAGAGATGGAGGGGGATGCGTAAACTTTGCCTAATTATGCATTGCGCAGTATAAACATAAGCCGCCTTTTTGCGGTGAAAATTCTCTGCCTCCAGGTGTAACCAGAATGCGCGTTTCCTCACATACGCCTGCTGGCGAAATTGCAGCAGTAATCCGAGCCAGACGGCGACGTGCTTTTTGCCACAAGGATCACACTTTTTCAGTTGAGTGAACACAAAATCATTCCGTGTTACTTGCCATGTAATATTACAGTTAGTGGAAGAAATCAAAGATGACATCGCATCTCCGACTCAGCGTTCACATTCCATTCCAGCAGTTGTTGAACTCCTCGCTCCATTACAATCGTTGGCATCAGGATGGTTTCAAAGTTACAGCATCAGCAGTGGGAACATCGCAGTCTGCACTCCGTATCACAGCACAAGTACTTAACGCTTTGCAACAGCGCACTAGTCACTGCATACATTTACCCACCACTAATGCCCAAATAACACAGTATCAATCAACTTTGTTGTCGCTGAATTTCTGTTTTGGCTGTTTTGGCTGATCCATGATGGAAAAAGTGAAGGAGGTCCATTCAATTGCATGTTTAAATGCTTGCAATGTGCGGTACAGTGGGCGGAGAATGGCGCTGATTTCCTGGTGAACTGCAGGTCTGGTATGGCGTTGGCCATGGCGCTGATAACGCTACATTCATGAACGTACGTAGATTAAGGACTGTCTATTTTGTATTGCAAGACGGCGAAAGAACATCCCCCCCCGCCGGCCATCTATGAACAAAGACCATGGAATGGAAAAGTGAGCAGCTGAATCCAAATCCACCATCCTACCCGGCCAGATTGACTGGAGGAGGGTTTATGTTTTCCATCCAATGTCACCTTTATGCCACAGATTGCAGACCGCTGCCAAATGAGGTCAAATCTGTTTTCTTTTGTCTCTCAAAACTACCAGAAAAATGGGATAAGGACACTATAATCTATCCATCTATCTATCTATTATTTTCCATCATCATCATCATATAAACTAATTACTTCTTCTATTATTCAATTAATCGTGTAGCCCAGTATGTCACAAGCTCCACACTGCAGGGCGATCATAAAATCATCATCATAGGAGCAAATTGTCACATCCGAGATGCTGGAGGCAGAGAATTCAAAGAACTTTGGTGGCAGCAAACAAGGTCAAAGTTAAGGTTGTCTGTTGGTCGGTCCACCACTGTGGTCCAAACTGAAGCTCAACTACTATCATTGCCATTGAATTTCATGGAGAGATTTCCAGCGCCATCAGCAGGTGAAATTGTTGCTTATTCTCACCAACTACGTGTCTAACTAATTGCATTACCATGAGCCTCAGCTGTGTTCAGTGCTAAGTAGCAGATATCGGGATGCTCAAATTCTTCAATCAGTTGTCTCAGCTGTCTTTTGTGAGGCGAAAACATTGTTTTGTTGATGATTTGTATTCTGTTGGAGGCCACCGTGATTTTATTATCATGCATCTTTCCACACAAAAGGATTTCAGCATAAAACCTATTCATGTGCAGCCAAACAGGTCTGGGCTTATGGGTGATGGAGCTGACTGAACCAGAAGGTTTCAGCATTTGCGTCTGGTTGGGCAGCCATTTCCATTTTTCCTCATGTCCTCTCATCTGTGAACTGTTGATCTGGGACAGAAATAAAATGCCAAGCCAAAATAATTGTAATTCATATATTTAAATAATTATATATATATATATATATATATATGTGAGGTATCCCTTCAGAAGATGAGAAAGGATGGCATGAGCAGTGAGGTTGCTGTCACATCAGGCAGTAATAGAGACCACCTCGTACAAGGGTCAAGGGTCGCTCAATCAACCACAGAGCACTTTGAGGGGAGATAAACACATTTGACACCAGACATCGGAAGACGCACACAATCATCCTCCACTCAGCCACCCATGGCTAATAACTGTCAGCTGATGTGTGTAATAAAAACAGAGAGCATGTTGTGGTCCCGCTGGTCCCATCCATCTTCAGGAGAGCTAATCAGATACGTTAATGAGAGGCAGAGCAAAAGTCGCCGATATCCAATTAACACGCGGCCACATCCGCATGCTTTAGAGGGACGGAATTTGCTACCTGCACCCGCCTTGAGCAACAACAAAAATCCCTTGCTGGTTTTAACAAGCGAGTGTCTCTCACAAAGCTTGTGAGGAACCCCTCAGGGGACGGGTGGAGTTGGACTTCTACCTCTGACACAGAATCACTCACACAGTGCTTGGTGCGCTAAGCAAGATAGGAAAATAATTGAAATAAAGCACTATTGCAATAGCAATTCAATGGCATCTCTCTCCCTCTACTAATACAATCAGAAAAAGAGAACAACAAAGAGGCCTGTTGTGGACATTAATATACAAATAATTAATGTGGATGTTACTGATCTGAAAGCCACACTTTGGTGGTTGTATACATGTTGTCCAGCTCCAGCTTCCGGACCGCAGTGGGGATCATAGAGGAGACTTCCCACGTTGACGCGTCAGGGCTCTTTACTTTACCCAGAAAGCTGGTAGCAATTTTTGGTTCAGAACAATAAATCAGCTTCTATTAGGAGGACAGAGACGCAGAGGAAAGGCATAACTGATGTGGACCTGCATGAATGTCTCGGATAGGACTGCGTAGGAGGGTTTTCTACCAGATCCCTCCCTCTAATGGATCGAAAAATTGGGAAAATAATACATTCCACGTTTCATGTGTCAATGGAGGCTACGGCAAAGAGTTGAATTCATTCATGCATGCTCTGTAATAGCGAGAGAAGAGATGCAAAACGGGCTTTAGAGGTTTCTCGGTGGGGGCGGGCTTTGCCTCACTGCCTTTCTGCCTCCCAAGAGCATCATGTGCCCCATGGAGTGTTGCACTCCAGAGAGGTGCGCTCGCTATTCCCCGGTATAAACAGCTTTAGCTCCTCGAGCTTAAGGGAGATTTACTGCCTGTGCACGTGCAATCAAATTGTGTTGATCTCACTGCTGTTACTGGTGTGTGTGTGTGTGTGTGTGTGAGGAACAGTGAGAGAGAAAATAAGAATGTCAATGTGAAAAAGAAGACAGAGGAAGATGGCAGACAGGAAGACTCTAAACGCTTAAGCTTCCACCTCTGGGAATAACAGAGAACAGAGCAGCTGACCAGCCAAACAGATCTTAGATTAATGGCGAGAAGCGTTCTTGAGAGATTACATTGTTTGAAACGGGGGTAATGGAAGGTTAATAAGGATGAGCCAAAAAGCAAGCGTGTCTTAAAAATGTAGGTGAGGGCAGACATGGAGGCCAAGCCGGAGAGGAGCAGAGAGAGAAGCATTAGTGTGTGAGAGGAGATGATAGAGGGACTGCTGCGAACAAAAGGAACAGACGCCCGACTAGCAGTGGGGAAACAGGGACCACAAAGCAGAATCCAGATTCCTCCTATTTCCTCTAAGTAATAAAACAATGGCACCGTATCGCCTCATTAAACGGGTAATCGAGGGTGTGAGAGCACTCCCCTCAGCGCCGAACACATCTCTCTCTCTCTCCCTGTAAATCCCTCTCCAACCCTTTCACGCTGGGAGAGGATATTGTCTCTCCATCTCGCTGTTTTTCGACACATTTTCAATCTGGCTTGCTGCGGAGCGCCGCCGCTGCTGAATGAATGCTTACCTGGGCAGCGGGTCAGAAACTCAAGCGCAAACCAACTCCTGTCAGGGAGCATGGAAACTCCAATTATATCCTTAACAATTATCCCTTTGCAATTATCTCCCCATCTGCGTATCGGTGTCGACAGGTGCAGAGGGAGGGACCCGCTCACACACCTTATTTAACAGGAAAAGGGATTAAATGGGGATACTATGTGGAGAAGGATGGAGGCAGGAGCACGACCTGCTGCTGTAATATAAATGACAAAAAAGTATACTCTCTGATTTGCTTTGAGAAATGACAAATAATAATGTACTCTTGTTGTCAATGCACTGTCAATCAAACAGTTTCACCAGAATGAGCAGACAGGGGTATATTTTGGTTAAAACAGTGAACAAATGAGTTAACAAAGGTTCTTGATATTTACTGATGTGTGTTTCTAGGGATTATAGCCTAGCAACTGTAACCAGGCATTCCAGACCATTTATTCTTTGTATTTCTTCTCATGATGAAATTATGTGCACGGTGCTTGTCTACAACATTTGGAAGGTGCTCTTTGCCTTTCCCACACCCCACATACAAAATAAACATTGTAGTGTGTTTATCTGCTGTAATTCAAGCTGTACGGCTGACATTTTTTATTTAAAACTTCAAACAGCTAATTAGCTAGCCAAATGCAAATGTGATTGCCACATTTCATTTAAAACAAAAATCGACAGCAACGGTTTAGCAGCCTGCCTTTATCTTTGTTAAGTAAAATATCCTTTCTTTTCAATTATTCTGTGAATTTCATGCAAATCTGCCACAGTTATCGTTCACCCGTCTAAAATCTCCTGTGCAAGAACAGAACATAGCAACAGTAACTGGGGGGAGGTCCACCAGCCCACAGTGTACAACCGTAATCAATGAAGAAAAATGATCTGAATGTTACAGTGTAGAAGTCAACAACCTGTGGATTGTACTGAAAATCAAGAAACAACACAACAATCACCGTTTTAATCCTTAGAAAGTTGCATACTGCCACCATATGAAGGGAAAACGCTAATGCTAAAGTTTTGATGTAGAAACATATACAGTTGATCTTTATAATCTCCCAGGTTAATGAGTACAGCTGTTGGACAAAGAAAACTGCCTGAAAATGAAGAACACCTGAAACAATTGCATCAGAGTCTGTTGTGGAGCTGCCCAGTAGGAGCTGGCTGAGGCTACGCTATGATTGGCCAGTCTGTGTTCCAGCGGCAAGACAATTATGTACAGCTCACATCCGATATCATCTTGTATTTGTCTGACTCAGTGATTTGTATCATTAGAATCATCGATTTAACAGATATGAGGCCATGTAACATAACCACATACATATTGCCTCACTGTCGTATTGTCCTCTGACAATCCCACAGCCTTTTCAAGTTTGCTTTAACGAACACTCAGCACCTGTTGCAGGTCCGGTTTCCTGGCAAGGCAGTTATAAAGTACTGGTGCTGTCACTGTAAGAGCAGTTACAGTATCTCGCAGTGTTTGATATGCTTGTAGGCTTTGCTCCTCATTAAAGTAGGCGGAAGCTCCTGAGATGTACCGCGTGACAGAAGAGGAGCTCGCCCCTGTCTCCGCCGCTAAAACACGACAGCTGCCACCATCCGGCGGCCGTCCCTCCACCCCGCAGCACGCATCCCGGTCCTCATCGCCGAACACGTCGCTCTGTAATTGTCAGCCCCACATGTCTGAGCTCAGACCTCCACGTCCCAGCTGCTGTTACCTCCAGAGACAACAGATTTGTCTGCTATGATGAAGGACAAGGACTCGGTAAAGGCTGGGAAAGACAATGAGGGGAACCAGTAGAAAAACAGTCGTCGGGATAGTATAATATGTGTGTGTGTGTGTGTGTGTGTGTGTGTGTGTGTGTGTGTGTGTGTGTGTGTGTGTGTGTGTGTGTGTGTGTGTGTGTGTGAGTTTATGCGCTGAGCTAGACGTGTGTGTGTGTGTAAGGAATACCTGTGTATTTCCAGCGCAGAACAATTCTCAAACCTCAAGGCACTAAAGGGCCATCCGGGTAACTTTTATGTGGCGGGTGGTTCTCAGAAAGAGGTCATTCACCGGGTGAGGAGTTTAAAAGACAGGTTGTTTACTTTCTCCTTTCTAACCGTTTCCCCTCATCCCACCTTCCATCTTCCTTTCTTTTGCAAAGTAATGCCGGCACACATAACTCAACCAAACAATCTCCGTCCCCCCTTCTGCTCCACACTCCATCACTCAGCTACTGGGGGAGCGGTTTTGGCTGATCTACATTGATCGCTACGGGCCATTCTCTACATCTGGTGCTCCGGTGGAAAAAAACATCCCAGCCTTCTCATTCATCAAACCAGAACCTGCCAGACTCTTGCCCCAAGAGAACGACCATTTGGTTCTCTTGTTTTTATTCCTCCCCTAGTTTGTTCCCTTTGATTTCTCCTTGACAAATAACACGTCAGGAGGGAGCGGTGATCAGCTTTTCGTCTGCCTCTTCACATAACGCGCTGAACACTCGATAGTCCCTCCGAACATTGTCAAGTCAGTCGCCGTTGAAGTCAGTCACCTCAGCTGTTCTCACTGACCGACACAATAAATGCAACACCCCAGAGCCTGGGTGACACCAGCCACCGATTCAGAAATCGCAGATTAACCCCGACCCCCCCAGCCTGTTGTTCTCAACACTTGCAGGAATACAGCATCCAGGAGACGAACATTGCTTTTTCTATTTTCTCCTCGTAGGTCCAATAGAGAATTTTCTTTTCTCCCCCGCTGAATTATTATTACATATTAATGCTTATTTCTCCATGAAGGGATAGTATTGGATGTGCTGCATTGAATAATACATTTAAATGCATCTGCTCGCGCTCAGTCTCTTGTTAGCGATTGTGTGTGTGTGCAAGTGTGCAACCACAGGGCTTCACAAAGCAGTCTCACATGCACGCACACATTTCTAGTCAGTAGTCAGATAGAGAAATGACCCTCATATGGAATACTTCAAACGTCGGGGGATTGTTGCAGAAGACGAACTCCATTTTGGCTTTGATATAATCGAGAACTTCAACTCTTTGAGGCTGTAAAAAATTTGAATGGAGCTTGAACAAATGTCTGTCTTTGGTTGACCTGGTTGTAACGTAACCATCAGAAAGAAGCGCTGATGGGTCAAAGGTATCCACTGCTTTGTTTTAAGGGGCAACCTGCAAAAAAAGGTTGACCTAAAAGGACAATATATACCCAGTTGAAACAGGGAGTTGATTCACAAATCGTACATTGTTCCTTCTAATAATGTATTATTTTAAATTCGGATGATGCAGCATTGATTAAATTAGCAATCAAATCTTTTACACATCGAGTTTCATCCATTACTTAATAAACACATCTAGTGCCATGAAAATATAGCAGACAATGAGTACCACTTTTATAGTTATACTATACTCGTTATAGTCTTGATTTACCATCCGCGTTTTACCATCCCTGTTCTGTACCTCTCCATCTGTACACTCTCACCAGACCTCCCTCCACCTCATCACCCAACAGTTATTCAAAACCGCCATCAACGCCTGCCCGAAAGAAAAGCAAGCTGGCCACCTCAATCCCTCTCTGTGTGAGTCTGTGCCGTATTGATCGGCGGGGCCGGCCTCGGTGCTGCGCTCAGTTCATTGATCACGGCTGCCTCATAGATCTTCCTCCAGTCCTCTTTAACCGACCCTTAGAGACCCGGCGAAATACTGCTGCCTGCATCGCAGCGACAACCCAAATTGTCTATTCCATGACCACCAATTAGTTTTAATGAAACGTTTATTACCTGGATGGCTGATCTGGACACAAAATAATAAAAGACTAGTTAGATACTCATGAGGCTAAGTGTAGAGCTAATTTAAAATTCAACGCTCTGAAATGTTCAATTTTGTTGTGCAGGTTGGATATCCTGCACACAGGATGTCAAACAGAAATAGCCAAACGCTTAACCTAAATCTCACCACACGCATGGAGGACATCAAAGGGAACAGAAGATAATATAGGCGTGAGCCTGCAGGGATTTTGACATGAAGCCATAGCGTTTCAGTGACGTTCTTATTACAAACCAAGTCAATAGCAGATTATGGTAATGTGATATCTAACTGAGGGGAACAGTGACTAATATCCTACACGTACACACAACATCCCTGGCAGTTATTTTTAACCACTGGAAACATGTCAAATGAGCCGGTCCAGCAAGCACTTTCACTGAAATCCAGGTGTACTCTCCTTTTTATGACGTGGCTTGTTTATGAGAGCCAAAGAAAGACAGAAGAAATGCAAATGAGCTCCAGCATCCTGTCTCACATTATGCCGACAGTGTTGCCATCGTCATTGCTTCCCCGATGACTCCTCGGGCGGATCACTTCGCCATTACCGTTTAACGTCTCTATTATGTTTGCCCATCTCTCTCTGCTGTGTTTTCTCATTCACTTTTGCCCTGGTCCACCCAACTTCCTGCCCCATGTTCTGCTGCTCTCTAGGCAGGTGCCGGCGAGTGCGTCTGTGTGTGTGTGTGTGTGTGTGTGTGTGTGTTGGAATGGCTTTCTTTTTGAGGAAGTGGCTGGTGATAAGTGCCAACTGATGAGTATCACCCTCATCCGGAGCTCCATTCATCGACGTGCACAAGGGCCCATTCACCCACTGCTTTTCACACTTGTGGACCCCAAGAACCCCGAGCATGTTCCCACACACGCAACTGTCACTCACTCGAGACATCTTACACAGATGCCACAACGGGAGACATATAGACACGTACATATACCCTCCTCTGCACTAAATATAAACCCAGGAATAGACTGCTTTTCTCATCTGACTCATTATAAGCGGGCCCCGGAGCCCTTCTTATTTTCCTTAGAAACCTGCAGCCTCCACATCTGAAAATCTCTTTCAGGACGAGTGACACAGAGCAGGAAGAAGGTGTCAGTTCCATTTCTGCCGTCTCCCTCCACTGCGAATCTTTCTGGCACGCTTGTTCCACAGCCCACTAACATAGCCATGCACCGCAGTGATATTCGATAGACGCGTCGAAGAAGAGATGTCACATTTGATGGCATCGTGTGGGACACTGAGAGGGGGATGACTGGATGGAGGGAAAGTCTGCGGATAGCATGTAGTGCCGACAGCGCCTGGATCTAGTTACGCTCTGGTAAGACCTGATGATTATATTAGACCAGGATATTCGAGGATCTTCTTTTTTACAAGATCTGAAAAATTGGGCGCGCTTCTGCTTTCGTTGAGTCGTGGAGGAGGGGCACACTCTCAATGTTGTCTTTACAAACCGCAACCGACAAATCCAACTTATTCTTGCCTCAACGGCCTACCGTATGTATGCTCCTGTCCCTCCACTGAGTACACGCTGTGACTAACTGCTGCAGGCGCCCTGCATTTCTTCTCTTCACGCGCAACATCCCTGGAAACGCTGAGCTGCAGCCTGACCCTCATATTCACATCACATTCCCTCCAGAACAGAAGACCATCTCATTAATGAGGGCATCTCGGGTGTGTTTACATTTGATTACACAGCTCTGCCTGGCTCCCCGTACCTAAATGACTAGAGGAAGGGGGGTGGGGGGGTGTTGCATCCCTGCAAAATTACACTAAGCCACTACAATACAAAGCCACTCTGGAAAGGATGGACTTCATGAAGTCTGTTTTTAAAAACATGTCGGATAATTGTAGGAAGCTTATGTGCAATGTGTGTAAAGTCTTGGGAGTATCGTCCTTAATCACTTAAAAGACTGGAGCAAATTTCCTTTTTGTGATTGTGTTCAGCATTGAGCAGCCACAGCAGAATATCAATAGATGGGCATAAATGCGAATGTATTTCCAATCATAATCCAGGCCTCTATCAGTCTTAATAACCCATCAGTCTACAAATCAAGTCAGACTGTTGGTGGGACTCTCGGTTGTTTCTGTTGCGCATTTGCAAGGGGTAAACGTCTTTATTAGTATTTCGATGGTAAATGATCGGTTTTTGGAAGACGGCCGACAGTGCTTGGCACACTGTTCTTTCCAGTAGAAGTATAGTTGCGTAAATAACAGCATAGGTATTCTTTAAAGAGAGCAAATGAAGCCTTTTTTTATTTTACCATTTCACATTTTCCAACAGAAAGTGATAGAAAGTGAGTCATATATTTTGATCTTAAAATTGTATTTATGTGGTCATATGGAGATTAGCTCATTTACTTTGGCCAGAACATTCCTGGTTTAAAGCTCTGTCACCTACCAGGTCAAACACTCACACGCTGTAATGCAGGTGAATGTGGTGATGAGGAGCCTTCAGTTTCCAGTGCAACCCATCTGCCAACATCTCAGCCCTCCGCGCCTGGCCAGAGCAGAGCCAGCGGGACGCCATCTTAACGCTCTGAGAATCATCACCACCGCACGACGTTTGAACAGCCACAGAGATGCCGTCTATACTCACATGACAGTTGAGTATAAGTTTTAGATAAGTAGTAGTAGAGCAGCAGCAATAAAATGAGGAGAAATATTATGGAACTGCGTCTTTCAGCAGATCGGTCCTTTCGGCATACTGAGAAATGGAGCAAAAGATGAAGCAACACAAGACAAGTAAAGACTGATGAGCAGCTGAGGGGTTCGAAGAACAGAGCAGATTTAAACCAAACCCAGGTTCCTGTCCCACAGTTACACACACGGTAGCGGACTAGGATCTGCACACAAGGGGAACATTTGGGGCAACCTGCAGCCTATATGTTGCCTAAGCCTAAAATGATGTGACGACAGTCAGTCAGGCCACAGGGTTCATAAAAAGTTCATTAATGTGGAAAACTTCTGTTTCGGTTCAGAGGGGAGGCCAAAACCTCAATGGTAAAATGTTGTTGTCTCCTACCCATTGGCTTCAACCTAAATGAGTTAACCTGGTTTTCATCAGTCGTCCTTCCTGCAGGTCTCAGATCAACCTGCGCCGACCTTTGGATCAATCATGGCCTTCAATGAATCCATATAGTCTGTGTTGGAGCTTCAGACAGTTCATACTGGGTTTATACCGCTTGCGTATCTGATCACAGAGAGCCTCGATGGATTTTCTCTCACAAAGATCGAGGGTTCCCCCGAAAAAGACAGCCGTCAATTTTCCTGCTAGAACGGTGGGATCCTTTTGTTGGCGCCCAGTCGGCTGAGTTGACAAATCATGAGGACTGGCACCATTTGAATACAGAGAACGACCCTGCCAAGAAGTAACTCCCTGCAAGGTGTTTCTGCAGCAGCCACCTGAGGAGTGGCAGCAACGCAACGATCCTCCAGACGGTAACTAACTTCTGTGGTGTCCCAAGCCAGACGGCAGAAACACATCTCGGCATTGTACACTTCTGCAAACAGGCACAGGATGTAGAGACCGTTTACCAAACCAGGACACAAATCACAGATATGTTTCATATCACGATTGCAGCGAATATATTACGGGAACGAAACAGTTGACAAACAATTCATGTTTTTTGTTAAACTAATAATAAAATGTTTTTGATCGCTGCCAATAGGATCGGTTGGTAATTAGTTTGCTACTGCTGATAATGTTTACATCGGGTTTGTGTAGAATTGCTGGGATTTGTTAATTATTGAATTTGATTTTTGTTTGTTTATAACCATAGTGTGTTGACTGAAAAAGAAATTGATTGCGTCTTCCCTCATCAGACATCTGTAACCATTCAACGTTGAAAACCAGAAGAGGAAAAGGTAATTAGTAATAATAATTAATTAGGTAGTTTGTTCGACTTCCCCACACTCTGAATCTCTGAATCATGCTCCTATTTTATGTCTTTGCGCATCATGTTTTTGTGCCGCTCCTCTGTTCATTCTGTGAGCTACACATGGCATCTCTCCGACCGGGAAAAAGGAGGAAAATACCTTTTTTTTGTAACCCATTTTTAATGCAGCCATGTTGCAAATAAGAAATGTCAAATCAATATCTCAACGAGGTAATGAAGCAGCTGTCACAGAGGAACACACCTGGCAGAGAGTCAAGAAGGTAAAACTGTCAAAGGGTGCATCTCCTGGAAGGGTTTGACTTCCCTCACTCACCAATTCACGGGAGGCCAGGACGGAATGAAGGAAACACCGAAAAGCCTCTAGGGCGACAAATTCGCAATGCAAAAAAGGGATATAAGTGCAGGGTTAACAAGATAGACTGGCATTTTGTTTTTGTACAGCTAAGAGAGTCATCTTCTGGCTGGCTTACAGAGAATGCTGACCCCACTGATATGAAAAATACTCTCAGCTCTGTCAGCAAAAAACAACAACAGAGGCTTGATAGCGCAAACTATCACGGGGAGGAAGGTAATCCTCAAGTCCTAAAAGTTGAACGATGTATTGAGCGCGCGTGTGCGCATGTCTTTGTTGCGGATTGTGTTGCGTGGCTACTTAGAAGAGCACTTAAGAGTCGTTTTTCCGTCTCTTTGTTCGCTTCGTCGATCGGAGCGCTGCTCTCGTTCGAAAAGAGAGAAAGAAAAAAAAGGCGCACAGCCAACAGCGGCAGCCGTTTTAATATTCACGTTTAACACCGCAACAAGAAGAACAAAAATATGTGTTACATGACTGATGTATATAACATCTCTGCCGCAGAGGTTGATGATAAATTCCCGTGCCCCCCGCCCCCCCCCCCCCTTCCCTCCATCCCTCCGCGCGCAGAAGGGAAAAAAATAACGCTGCAATAACGCAGAGGAAAGCGGAGAAAAACAAGTCATTGCGGTCCAACGCAACAGTTACCGAGATCACCTCCTAACACACGGCGGTCTCTGCAGCAAGCCTCCTACCTATAGACACATATGCGATTAGAACACGCGCACGTTGTTCCACCCGCGGACTTATCACGCGCTCTTCACGAAGTCGCTTAACAGATTGAGGGCAATTGAAGAAAAGAAGAAAAAAAACACCTAGTGAACATAAATTACGGGAAATGCCGGCACATGTAGACTAGAAGCTTGATTTGCTACTCACAGGCGTATGTCATGGAGAAGCTATTCCCCATCTTGACCATATCCACCTGCGGCACCAGCTTGGGGATGTCCTGGTGGTGAGACAGCGCGAACCGAAACACCTCATATTCGTGCGATTCGATCGGGAACAATCCTCCTGTTGAGCGGCAAAGGGAGCGGGAGTTAATGTCGGACACTCATCGGATCGGGCACACACACTTAAACATACACAGCCTACACAAAACAAATAGGAGGGGTGGGGGTCAAGTTGACATCAGAGCCCAGACAAAAGGTCGCATGAGCCGCTCTCACCTATGTTGATGTTACTTGGGAAACTTGAGCTTGATCCCAAGCACAACCCCAGTAAACTGGTGTAGAGAATGGTGAGGCTTCGCTGCATATTTCCTTTTGCATTGGCGAAGGGGAAAAGATCCGAAATCCAAGCATAGGGTCTGTCCGTGTGTCAAGTTAAATCCACCCCACCGCTTCTCCGTCGCCTTCCCCCCCCCCCCCGTTCAGAAGAGCAGCAGCAGCGCACACCGACTCAACGACCGAGACAGTTATGGCAATGGAGAGAGGAGGCACCTCTCGCTCTCTCGCTCCCCCCCCCCCCCCCCCCCCCCCCCCCTCTCTCTCTCTCTCTCTCTCCCTCTCTCTCTCTCTCTCTCTGCTGATGCTGCGTGGCTGCTGTTGTAAGAGATGGAGAAGAAGGACTCCAGCATTCGCCGCACTGCAAAAAACAAGAGAGAAGAGATGCCCCGTGTTGACAAGCTGTTGAGCTAAAATGTCAATTTCGATGTGTTTTCTCCACCTAACAACGGGTGCTTCTTTCCTCCATGTGGGGAGATTTCCCTTGTTTGTTGCTTGCTGGGATATTTTGGGTCATTTGCCTGCATGTCTGGACAGAAGTGTTAAACAGCAAAGGTGGAGCCTCGTAAAGATCCATCATCGAGGAAAAGACACAGAAAGCACGTGTCATTATCTCACCTTGATGAAGGATGTATTCGAAACAAATGTAACACTCAAAGCGCGAGTGTTTGACTCTTGGGCTGAATATGTTTTGCAGTGCGCACCCACAGGTCGCTCAGGAGACGCACGGGATTTCGTATCCATTCACATTCCTGCACTTCAAAGGGATCCGCATTAACATCCCGCGCATATTAACATGGGTTTTATTTTCTAGTAAATCATGTGTATTTTCTTTTTTAAATCTAGAGAAAAATGGGTTAACTTTTTCTGGAATTTCCCGCAAGAATTCATTTCATGGATAAGTAACACATATTTTGTTTGTATCTGCATGTATATGGTAATATTGAACAGTACTCTATTCAAATCAGTTGAAATCCAGGGACTAAGTATACAAATAGAGCAACAGAAACATTTTGTCATACAAACATAATTTGATGTCATATCAAATGTCCTTATTGACACGTTTTTATTTAGATGTTTTCAAGTTCAAGGCAAAATGGACAGAAACATGTATGCTCAGTGGAGTTATCTTTTTTATACAGATATAATTTGATATGAAGTGCAAACTTCATCCACGATAAAGCGCATGAACAAAAGCCTTGGACCATTTATTCACATGGTGCTTCCAAAATTAAGTGTGAACTCAATTTTATTTCCAACAGTGACGAAAACCAAGTCTGATGTGCAAATTCATGTTAGCATTAAATGCAAACACAAAATTACAAGATAACTGTTTTAATTAAACACTTCTATCATAAATCGGGACTTGACTTGCGATTACCACCAACTGTTAAAGTTGGAGATCAACAGGTTGCTGTATACACCATTGCACCTTAAATTATGTGAGTAAAACACTGATAATGATTTTCCTGTTTTTAAAATCTGCTCTTCATTCCAATTCTTCCAGTTTTAGCATGTTAAGAGAATGAGTCATTCCTGCCTTTGTAAAACAGGATTAGAAACAAAGGAACAACTATAAATGGATAGCTACATCTCCACCAGGTATTACTGCACTTTGATATCGCCAGAGCTTAAAGCACATGGCCAACCAATTGAATAGCAAGTAAAATATGTAAACCCTAAAATAATGGGCTTCATAGTGCCGGGGATATACTCTGTAAACTGGCTCCATTTTATGTCAAATTTCTGAATTCTGAATGTGAAGGGGGACTTCAGCTCTGCACGCTCCCCCTGAAGCGGTGCAGGACTGGCGAGCAGCTGATAAGGAAGGTTATGATTTAAACCATGTATTTAGAGACAACTAGAGCCAATTATTTTGTAAAGAAAAGGTATAAGCCCCTGTGCTTCTGTAAACATTGAAAAACAAATCAACGCTGGCGATTGTTCACATGAGATTTACCGCAAACCACACAATGTTGTGATGCCCCGGTGCTTGTTAGGAAGCGGTAAATCCTGCTTTAGACACAATAAGGATTAGGAATGAATTTAGTTATCAGACCAAGAGCCGGTTCTTTGTTTTAAGTTGAAATCATTTTTCCAAATGATTGTTTTCACCACACAAGCCAGAAATCCAAACATTTCTTCCTGAGAATACAATTTATAAAATTACAATATTATGGTAAAGTTGATTTCCAGTGTTTCTTAATTAGCAGAAGCATTTCTAAATCCAAATAAAAACTAAACTGCAACTTTAGCCAAAGCGCTTTACAAACTTGAGCAAGAGAAAAGCAAGAAGTAAAAGGTTGTGAATGATGGATTTCCAATAAAGAAAGAAAAAATGATCGATTTGCCTTTATTCCACATGATTAGGGTTCAGCTAAACATAACGGGTTGGGTTGGCGTTCGTTAAAAAACTTCAGTGTTTCAATTTTTTTACATTTCATTCACTGATTTATTCCAATTTTACCAGCCTGTTGTGTAGTGCACACTTCAGTGTTTGGGTGTACCTTGTGTGTCTGCGTGTGTGTATATGAGTGTTTGCCTGCAGTCTTTTTTGAACTCCTCATGAATACAGATCTTCAAATAGCATGGGTAACGATGGTTAAATATTTGGTGGCACTAAGTAGAGGAATAACAATCACAGAGATTGCTGTTCCAGATTGAAAATATCATCACCATTAGAAAGACACCATATCAAGGAAAGAAGGAGATACGCCGTCTTTTTTTTCCTAAAGATGTCTCCACCATGAATCATGAGTGGCTGTGAGTTTTTTTTTTTATAGACATCTATGTGAAGAGTATAATGAGGTTAATCCATCAAAAATATTCTGGTTCCACTCCAGTTTGAGTGAGGGCGTGTTACTCCTATAATTGAGGCAGCGCACTCGTGTTGTCAAGTACGTGCGTACGTCAGACTGCTGGTGGAAAAACTACATAAAAAATAAAATAAAACACATTGCAGAGGTGACAAACAAAGTAAATATGTCAAACAAACCAAAGACGCTGATGTGGAGTAAAATAGATTGTTGCAGTGCAACAACAGGAACTATTGACCTTAAGAAGCCATAAGTATGCATGAAATGGTCCAACATTCATCATGCAACAATTCGGTCATATATCTTGGGATCCATTACCTACTGAACCTGAACGAATCAATATGTTTGAATAAAAACACACTATGTTGCTTATGGTGCTTAAAAACGCTAGTGCTAGCTCTGCAAGACCAAATGTGCCAAAAATCTCCCATAAACCAACTGTGAGCTACCTGCCTATAGCGCCAGACTACAAGCAGAAAAAATTAGCAACTAGTTGGCTGGTGAACCTGTTTAACATTTAGCTAGTTCTCGTTCTCTTCTGCTGTGAATAAAGTTCTAATACTTAATATCTCCCTTGTTGTGAGTCTCTAACGTTATCCAAAGAGCTACATATTTTCTCTAGCAACAAAGCAAACTTCATCTGGCAAAGAAGTAAATCTATGATTATGTTTTGTATTTGTTATAAAAACAGATGACTACAGTAACATAATCCCTGCTCTATTGACACTGTGAGGCTAGTTTATCAAAAATTTCCAGGTTGAGTATAGTTTTGACACATTTTTTTCTTCACTTATACATACATATTTTTTAAATTTACTATATTACATTTTTTGGTTGCATATTTAATATTTTCAGCTTCAAATATTATATTTTCAAGTTTCTGATCTTTTTTTCACTTTCGGATCCTTTTTTTCACATTCAGACTTTTGGCCCTGATGTGCCCTATAAGGGGCGGGGCATCAACTGACAGGGGCGTGTAATCATCAGTGACAGTTTTATCAAATATATTCATGCTTTGGCAGCAGGACGGCGGTGCTGACGAGCGACCTATCTCGACGCTGATTGGCTTTCACAAGACACCGTCAGGGGATTTAATTTGCCCAAAGTTTAAATATTTCCACCTCCTGCCACGTTGCCTGCATAATTGCCTTCCCCATCCACTGGCCGCAGGGGAGGTGGAGCGCTCACCATGTTACCGTGGTAGTACTGATTGACGAGTAAATTGTTGCATTGCCCGTGGAAAAACACTGGCCGGTTGCAGTTTCAAAATTATGGGTAGACACTGCAGATGGTCACACTTAATATTTACACCCAATGGAAGCTTTTGGTGCACAAAATAGCACAGTTGATCAGATAATGGCAATCATTAGACAGGCCCAGTACAAACAGAAAACAGTAATGCAATGAATAAACTTGCTGTCCTTCTGTCTGTCCTTTTGTCGCTATTCATGTGTTCTTTCTCTCTCGGTTCTGCCTTCGCCTCCCCCTCCTCACACGGTATTACCTTCCCCCTCCACTGGCCGTAAGCTCTCACCACGTTACCGTGGTAATACTGATTGATGGAGTCGATGTTTGCGCGGTTCCAGAACATCGCGCATCGGCGTACTCAGACAGGACAAATTTCCGGGAACAAATTATAATGGCCTGATTAATCCCCGCTAGGGAAATGGAAATATTGTGAATACCTGTGAACTCATAGAGGACATAGAGCCGTACAACAGAACTGCAAATGGGGGGGGGGGGGGGGGGGCTTTTAACTCTTTGAATAGCTGTGCAATTCCTAGCTAAAGCTGCCTGATGACGCCTGCCACTGAACAAAATGATAAATAAGGAATGTAAATATATATATGATATATTTCTGGTAAATCCTGCTATTCCTGTTTAATGACTACATGTCATTAAACGGGAAGTAAAAAATAATTACCTTAAAATGTGTTAGTTCTTTTATCTTGACAATGCTTGAGAATGCACACACTTTTTACAGCGGACATTTTGATTTGTCATGGGGAAAACAAAAGTGAGACCGTTAGCATTAACAATGTCTCCGTTCTGTTAAAGTGTCACAGCGATCCACGACATTCACAGTACCCTAAAACTGAATGAGCTAAAGTAACAAATTGTCTTTTTCACACCTGTGTTCTTCCTACGGTCAAAATATCCTGAGTGAAATAGACCCATTTTTCATTTGGCGTGCACGTCACAAACTATTCAGGGAACATCATCATTGTCTGAGTTGAACCTGTTGAACGGACACCTGTAACCGACTATATATATTGCAAGTTGTGTGTGCAGCAGTTTAACGTATTCACTGTATGGTCGCTGTAAATAGACATCTGAGGTTGCTTGTGTATTTTTAATTGTTTTACTGAAGAGGATATACACGTCTTGCTATTTACATAAAGACATAATACCCTCCACCATCTGCTATTGTAAAGTTGATGCAGTAAACAGTAAAAAGTTATTTGCTTGTGTGCAGAATACATTTATTTATATGTGTTTATGGCTCATTACTCAATGATGGTAGTCACTCTTTTTGGGCATTAATTGATAATGTTGTAAATCCTTCTGAAAGCTTTGAGGCTGGTCTGAACACCCACTGTGCCTCTTTATTCCTCTCCCTCACTTACACACACACGCATGCACCAACCCACATAAACACACACACATGCACACTGACACACACATAAACGGGGTCCAATGTCATGGCTCATGTGTTGCAGTGGCGACGGGGTTGACAGCTACTTTTCAGGAAAGCAACCACGTATCACATGTTCGCCCAGGGAAATCAGCGCTGGTCCAATCAATTTAGATGCGTGTGTGTGTATTTGTTGTCATCAGAGCGAACCTTTACTGGCGCAGCTGTACAGGGATGTTATGGGCTCGTTAAATCAGCAGCTCTAATGATCTCAATTGCTGCTTGACGTAGTCTGACTGACTCGATACTTGCAGAGAAAGTTGGGGAGAGAAGCAGAGGCGGTAAAGGTCAGTGAGAAGTGGAAAGTTACGGAAGAGGAGAAGAAAGGGGTGAGAACGCAGTCAATTAAAGCGGAAGAACGTGAGACATTTAAGCGGCATCTCTCTCCCACACGCAGCACTCTTGCCCATTTACAACAACATTTCTAGTAGAAAACATAAATGAATGACTCCTAATCAAACAACACGACACTTGATACCCATCACGGAAGCCTCTCTTCTGCAGCGCTCATCTCTCGGCTTTGATCACATGACAGAACTGTTAACAGCAACACTCAAAACAGCATCCCCCCCAGGTGTCCTGGAATGGAGTTATGATTCACTGGTGAGCCCGATATATCTTGGTCTGCTGTTGGCCGGCAGGAGCTGTGCAGATCAAACAAGTGTGAGTAATATTGATGGACATGGCCACCGTAACTGGGTCAGCTGCACATGGACATACTGCGTACACTGACACAAACATGTTGGGATGTCCACTTTCCAGACTGCGCCGTGAGAGCATCATGCATCATGTAACTTCTTGATTAAGAAGTGTTTGCATGAGATCCCCCTCTAGAATTACCGCTTTGTGGCCGCAATTCATGTCAATGTATGTCTGAAAG